>NC_045604.1:58144609-58447640 GCF_009762305.2 Zalophus californianus | reverse complement strand
ATTGTATGGTAGTTTTTTTCTAATTTTTGGGGGAAACTCCTTATTCTTTTCCAGAGTGGCTGCACCATTTTGCATTCCTACCAACAGTGTAGGAGGGTACCCTTTTCTCTACATCCTCGCCAACGCTTGTTATTTTTTTGTCTTTTTAACAATAGCCATTCTCACAGGTGTGAAGTGATATCTCATTGTGGTTTTGATTTGCATTTCCCTGATGATTAGTAATGTTGATCATCTTTTCATGTGTCTCTATGTCTTCTTTGGAGACATGTCTATTCAGCTGCTGTGCCCATTTCTAATTAGATTGGTTTTTTTATATTCAGTTATGTGAGTTCTTTATGTATTTTGGATATTAATCCATTATCGGTTATATCATTTGCAAATATCTTCTCCTGTTCAGTAGATTGCCTTTTCACTTTATTGATGGTTTCCTTCACTCTGCAAAAGCTTTTTAGTTTTATATAGTCCCATTTATTTCTTTTTGTTTTTGTTGCCTTTGCTTGAGGCGACAGATCCACAATATGTTGCCAAGACTGATGTTAGGGAGCTTATTGCCTAATGTTTTCTTCTAGGAGTTTTATAGTTTCTGGTCTTACATTTAGATCTTTAATCTATTTTGAATTTATTTTTGTGTACAGTATGAGAAAGTGTTTCAGTTTCCTTTTTTTGCATGTGATTTTCCATTTTCCCCCAGCACCATTTATTGAAGAGACTTTTTTCCTCATTGTATATTGCCTCCTTTGTTGAAGATTAATGACCATATAAGTGTGGGTTTGTGAGAGAGAGAGAGAGGAAGATTTATTTGTGAGAGAGAGAGAGAGGAAGATCATGCGAGGGCACACTCGAGCAGGGGATGGGGGAAGAGGGAGATGGAGAGAAAGAATCTCAAGCAGACTCCCCGCTGATTGCAGAGCCTCATGTGAGGCTCAGTCTCAAGACCCTGAGATCATGACCTGATCCAAAATCAAGAGTCGGAAACTTAACCAACTGAGCCACCCAGGTGCTCCATAAGTGTGGGTTTATTTCTGGACTTTCTATTCTGTTTCATTGATTAATGTGTATGTTTTTGTGTCAGCACCCTACTGTTTTGGTTACTATAGCTTTGTAGTATAGATTGAAATCCGGGAGCATGATACTTCTAGCTTTGGTCTTCTTTCTCAAGATTGCTTTGGCTATTCAGGATCTTTTGTAGTTCCCTTCTTAACAAATTTTTAAGTGTACGATACATTATTATTAACTATAGGTAGAATGATGTACAGCAGATCTCTAGAGCTTATTCATCTTGCTGGACTGAAAACTTATGTCTGTTGATTAGTAATTTATTTTCCCCTCTCCCCAGCCTCTGGTAACCACCATTCCACTATTTGATTCTATAAATTTGACTATTTTATTTTATTACTATTTTTTTAAAGATTTTATTTGCTTATTTATTTTACAGAGAGAGAGTGTGTGTGTAAGAGCAGGGAAGGGGCAGAGGCAGAGGGAGAGAGAGAATCTCAAGGAGACTTTGTGCTGAGTGCAGAGCCCAACTTGGGGCTTGATGTCACAACCCTGAGGTCATGACCTGAGCGAAAATCAAGAGTCCAACATTCAACCGACTTAGCCACCCAGATACCCCCAAATTTGACTACTTTAGATGCCTCATATAAGTAGAATCATGTAGTATTTGTCTTTCTGTGACTGGCTTATTTTACTTAGCATAATGCCCGCAAGGTTCATCCATGTTGTTCCATATTGCAGACTTTCTTTCCTTTTTTTTAGGTTGCATTATATTCCATTGTATCTGTAAACCCTATTTTCTTTATCCATGCATCTGTGGATGGACACTTAGATTGTTTCCACATCTTGGCTATTGTGAGTAGAGTTGCAATGAACATAGGAGTATTAATTTCTCTAGTACTTAATATTTTCTGTCTCCTAAGAACTAAGAATAAATTTTACTTAAAATTGTGATGAAAAAATAACATTATTAGATATTATACTAAAGATGTGCAACTTGGGGCGCCTGGGTGGCTCAGTCATTAAGCGTCTGCCTTCGGCTCAGGTCATGATCCCAAGGTCCTGGGATCGAGCCCTGCATCGGGCTCCCTGCTTGGCGGGAAGCCTGCTTCTCCCTCTCCTGCTGCTCCCCCTGCTTGTGTTCCCTCTCTCGCTGTCTTTCTCTCTCTCTCTGTCAAATAAATAAATAAAATCTCAAAAAAAAAAATAAAGATGTGCAACTTTAAATGTTAGATCAGTGATAATGTGCATACATATATACACACGGATGTAATAAGTATATGTGCCCATTTTTTTCTTACTATTGTAATCATAATCATTTTTCTTGTATTATATTTTCTCTTTAAGCATTTTTGATGATTCTGTAATACTTCATTGTATGGATATACTGTAGTATACATGACCATTTATTTCTTTATGATTGGACATTCTGAGTATTTCTTTTTTACTATTATGAATAAGATGGTTATGAGTATTAATGTGTATAGCTCTTTTCTGCATTGGAGATTGTTTCTTTATTATAGATTTCCCAAAACTGATATTTTGAGTCAGGATATAAATTTGATTAAATTCCTTGTACTTTTTGCTTAATTGGTGCCCCAGGGGATAGGATGTAAATTGACACAGTCCTTCCAGAAATCCATGTAAGCAAGTGCTGGTTTCCCTCATCAGTGTTGATGCTTTTGCTTTCTTCATTACCACCTTTTAAAACTTGTAACAAGTTGAGAAATATATTGGAAAGGTTGTTTTCCTACAAGAAACAGACTCTTTAAATCTGTTTAAGCTGTCTTTTCTTCATAACTATAATTAATATAATTGTGTAAGAACAAAAAGTCTACCAGAAACATGAAGCTTATGGAAACATGAGACTATGGTACATTAGGTCTTCTCCTAGGATTAGAACCCATATTTATTCTTGATGGTGGTGAGCCTTTTGTGATCCAGGAATGAAATAGATGTTTCTAATAAGAATCAGTATTTTTTCCATTGTTTAGTTTGTTCATGAGGGTTTTTTTGCTTATTTGCTTTTAATATATATGCAAGATTTGATTGCTATGTCTGATTAGAAATAGATCTAAAGCAATAGGAAAGAAGGTAATTGTGGTCTTAGGATATGCATAGATCCTATGTTGGCTTTATGTAACAATATATTTTTTAATATAGTATTATTTTCCCTTACCTAACAATAATAGCTGTGTAGCTGTTCAAAAAATCCAGAAGCCTTAAGAAAGAAAATTGAAAAGAAAGCCTTCTGATCTGCTAAAGTAGCTATCGTAGAACACTTGCACTAAAGTCCTGTGCTTTCCTTGTGTTCCCTTAGAACTTCACTCAGAGCATATTTAAACTTTTGCCTCTATTGCCCACTTTATAATTATAACCTTATTGGAACTATTACCTGACTTTTGGTTATGCATAGGTTAGCCGATGAATTACATATGCCATCTCTCCCTGAAATGATGTTTGGAGACAACGTTTTAAGAATCCAGCATGGCTCTGGCTTTGGGATTGAGTTCAATGCTACAGATGCATTAAGATGTGTTAACAACTATCAAGGAATGCTTAAAGTAGCCTGTGCTGAAGAGTGGCAGGAAAGCAGGTGAGAATCTGGGCAGTTATGGGTTAATTAAAAAGAAGAGTTGAAAGAAATCTTCAGTCATGATATGTGTATTTTATTAGAATGAAAGGCAAGTATTATTAAACTTGATAGTTGGATCATTCTTGGATTCATCTTTCTCATCCATAAAATGGAGCTTAGTTTCCCCACCTCTTGAATTGAAATCAGTTGAATTACAGTTGAGCTGAGCTATGTAAGGTTTACATTTTTGAGCTTTCAGTGTTCTTTAGTGAAGAGGCAGTATACTGTATACTTTATTATTCCTGTTTTTGAAGAAAAATGGTTACTTGTGATTTGCATTGTGTGTTAGGAGCATTGAAATAGAGAAAAATGTATTTTCTTTGATAATCAAATCAATTATTTACTTCGTGCCTATTATGTACTAGGTGCCTTGGAGGAAAGAAAGAAGTACAAGCCTTTAAACCATGTCCTTAGGCAGTATACAGACTAATTGGAGAGACTCTATCAGCATATGACAAGTTTAATAACAATAAATATGCGGAAAAACCAAGAAAGATCTTATATTAGTGAATTATGACAAGTATATGTATTTATTAGGATATTTGTATTATTTGTAGAATGTAATTTGGTGTAATATATGAATACAGATGATCTATATTCTGCATCATTAAATCTGATCCTTCTCATTTTGATATTTGAGGACGGAGGGTGAACACTCCAAAGAAGTTATTAAACCATACGATTGGACCTATACAACAGATTATAAGGGAACATTACTTGGAGAATCACTTAAGTTAAAGGTAAATCTTATTTTTTGCTTTTATGATAAAGTCATTAATGGTCTTGGACAGTCTCAGCATTAGAACTTTCTAATAATGGCTTATTTTTGCTACTACTTTCATCTCACTTACTTTCTATTGAGGGAAGCTTCAGAACCTGATGTGAAGGGATTTTGCTTATTGATTATAAACAGAAAATAAGGCCATAGGGGAACAATTTTTATTCTCAAAAGTATGTTTAGTAGCAATAGCAAACTGCCTTAATGTTATCATTATCACTCTCAAGAAGCATTAAAATGTGTATCTGCCCTTGATGTAATGAATTAGGTGATTTAGATAGAACCTGCTAGTTAGTAGCTTACAGTTTTACGGATGAACAGGCAGGTGGGCAGATAGGACTTTTGGTCAGACAGCTTAGGTTTTTGTCCCGCCTGCTCTGTCTGCGAACCTGGTATGACTCTAGGCAAGTTACTTACTCTGAGTCTCAATTTTATTAGTAAATTGGGAAAACAGAAATAGTGACCTCAACATCAGAGGTTTGATAGGAGCTAATCTGTGGGAAAGCTCTCGATAAATTCTAAAGCTCCATGTTAATAATGCATCTGTGTAAACCATGCTTAAGAAGAGATTCACTTTGTGGTGAATGATGCTGGGAAAGTGGAATTGGTAGGTCTCATATTGGGAACTTAGCTGCATTTTGACATCCTACAGTTTGACTGAAATGAAGAAAATTTGCCTTAGGTTGCATGTCTCTATCACATTCAATTACAGAGAACAAAATTATTTTAGTGTAAATAAAGTAATTATTGGAGACCCTCTATCATATGTTGGTGCCTAGGCAGAAATGTTAAGGAGATAGAGGTGTGTATGGGCTCCTTGTCTCTGCAGAGGTTTTTAGAGTCTTGGGAAGACAGAAGTTCATAGCAGGAACTCCATTCTCTTAATTTTCTGTCAGTCCTATAATCCAAGCTTTAACTATTTTTCTCTGCTGCTTCCAAGACAAATATACATTTTTTGAGAGAACACGTATGCATTCATTCGTTCATTCATTCACTCTACTCACTCACTCACACACTCATTCATTCTTGAACTCTTCCTCTGAGCTAGGCACTAATTCTAGGAGCTGTGGATACAGCAGAGAACAGACAAAAATCCGTTTGTTACAGTCTAATGGGGAGCAAGGTTTTTCAATCCCTTAATACTTCATAGATTAATATTCTCCTTTCTTCTTCTGAGTGAAAAGCTTTGTAGAGAACATAGTTCATTTGATATTTCATTGCTGGGAGTGAGGTAATGGGAACTCGTTTTAACCCTTTGTAGGAATGATGACTTACAAAAAGCCTCCTATGGGTTATGAAGTAGCATTAGCTGTGACCAATAAGCAAGAAACACAGCAGTAGAAATGGGGAGTTTGAGAGTTGTAGGAGGTGAAGAGCGTGTGCTCAGTACTCTTACTGACACTTTAACCTGTAATGTAATTTGTTCTGAGGTGTTGTTGAAAATGTCAGTGTGATCACCCCTCACTGGTGGTAATGAGCTCAGGCTTTGGCAGGCCTGGGTTCAAATCCCAACACCATCACTTAACTTGGAAAAGCAATTTAATCTTGCTAAACGTTGTTTCTCACTTTGGTAAACTGGATAATAGCAGTTGTAAGGTATTAAGAATATATATGTGAAGTGTTTAGCACAGTGTCTGTTCCACAGCAAGATCTCCATAAATGGTAGCTGCTATTATTATTATGATAATATTATATTCAAATGTCAGGAAAACTAAGTTAATATTATTGAAATAACAAGACTAAAATGTTAGACTAGATATATACCAAGATATTATAGAAAAGTATATATTAAGTATTATTGAAATACCAAGACTAGATATATTGTCTAAATATTTATTTTTGCCTTATGGTCTAAATGGACTTGATGAGTATGTTCCTTTATTGCCTTAAAAAATTGAGTAGCCATTTTCTAGGCAAAATCCTCAAAATAACCTTGTGTCATAGGCATTCTTATCCTCATTTTGTGGATGAAGAAATGGGTTCAAGATCTTAAAGTATGTTTCTCTTAATAACATAATACCAATGCTGTAGCTTATTGTTAAGCATGTTTGTTGTATGTGGAAGATCACTCCATTGGAACATTTTTTGCATTTGGCTTTCTTGATACCTAAGGATTTTTTTGCCCTATAATATTACTTGGGGCTTTAAGTTATTCATTTCTTCCCCCGTTTCTGAAAACAAAAGCCCTGGTGTGTATAGGAAGTATATGCCTGTGGAGGAGAATATGTTTTATGTAAATGGTAAGAATGTCAGAGAATGAGGCATTAGAATGAAGCCTTTTTTTTTTTTTGCCCTTAAATTCTTGCCTTTTAATTGTCGGGGGCTGCTGCTGGTGTGTGTCTAGTGTTTTCTTACTCTTTTTGTGTTGTTTTACCTATTACTCTGAGTTGTAGCATAGTGCAAGAGAAGAGAGCCAGTCATAGAGTTGTACTGGCTGGATTCAAATCCAGCTTTGCTATTTATTAGCTGGGCCACCCTCAGAACATCTCCGAGATTATGGTGTAGAATGTTATGAGGTCAGGGGTGCCTGGGTGGCTCAGTTGTTAAGCGTCTGCCTTCGGCTCAGGTCATGATCCCGGGATCCTGGGATCGAGCCCCGCATCGGGCTCCCTGCTCAACGGGAAGCCTGCTTCTCCCTCTCCCACTCCCCCTGCTTGTGTTCCCTCTTTCGCTATGTCTCTCTCTATCAAATAAATAAATAAAATCTTAAAAAAAAAAAAAAGAATGTTATGAGGTCAGATGCCTAATATGTACCTGGCAACATGTGGTTATTTTCTTCATTCTTGTTAAATAAATAAATTGACTTTGCAGGAGAATAGAAGTGGAAGACTGCCTCTTCTAGTTGTATTGCCTTTTAGGAATAAAATGTGTATAATGTCCATACATTTAAAAAAGCATTTTTTTAAAAGTTGTGTTTATTTATTTGACAGAGAGTGAGAGAAAGAGAGTGTGAGAGCTGGAGGAGGGGTAGAGGGAGGGGGGAGAGAGAATCCTTAAGCAGACTCCTCGCTGAGTCTGGAGCCTGGCACAGGACCCTGAGATCATGACCTGAGCTGAAACCAAGAGTCAGATGCTTAATCGACTGAGCCACCCAGGCGCCCCTAAAAAAAGCATGCTTTTTTAAAGTATGTTGGAACATTTGCCAGCTTATTCAGTGTGATTTAATATTTTGAGCTTTTCTCTCTTTTTTTACTGTGGTAAAAAAACATATAACAAAATTTACCATCTTTTTTTTTTTTTAAAGATTTCATTTATTTATTTGACAGAGAGAGAGAGAGAGGGAGCACAAGTAGGCAGAGCTGCAGGCAGAGGGAGAAGGAAAAGCAGGCTGTCCTCTGAGCTGGGAGCCCGATGTGGGGCTTGATCCCAGGACCCTGGGATCATGACCTGAGCCAAAGGCAGCCGCTTAACCGACTGAGCCACCCAGGTGCCCCACAAAATTTACCATCTTAACAATTTCTGTGTATATTAAGTTAGTGTTAAGTATATTCATATTGTTATGCAACCGATTTCCAGAACTTTTTCATCTTGGAAAACTGAAACTCTGTACCTGTTAAACAATAACTCCCCAGTTCCTCCTTCCCCAGTCCCTGGCAACCCACCATTCTATTTTCTGTTTCTATGAATTTGACCACTGTAGATACTTCAGATAAGTGGAATCATACAATATTTGTCTTTTTGTGACTGGTTTATTTCACTTAGCGTAGTGTCCTCAAGGTTCATCAACATAGCGCGTGTCAGACTTTCCATTCTTTTTAAGGCTGAATAATATTTCTGTATATGTATATGCCATATTTTGTACCCACTCATTTGTCGGTGAGCATTTGGGTTGCTTGTCCTTGGCTATTGTGAATAGTGCTGCTATGAACAGAGGTGTGCAAATACCTCTTTGAGATTCTGCTTATAGTTTTTTGGATATATACCCAGAAGTGGAATTGCTAGATCACACAGCAATTCTATTTTTAATCTTTTGGAGAACCTCTGTACTGTTTTCTACAGTAGTTGCCCATTTTACATTCCCATCAGCAATGTATGAGGGGTTTTAATTTGCATTTCTCTAATGATTAGTGATGTTGAGCATCTTTTCATATGCTTATTGGCCATTTTTATATCATCTTCAGTATCTTGAGCTTTTCAAAGTACATTTTTAGGGAGAAATGTGCAAACTTAAACATTGGAAGTGAATGGGCTTTGTTAAGTCTAAAGGCAAAAGGAACTGCACATAGGTATTGTACCCTAGTTGATAAAGTTGTTTTTCACAGGGGTATGAGTTAACAATTCTAATAGTATTTCGGTTTTGCAAGATGAAGAAATTCTAGAGATCTGTTTGACAATAATGTGAATATAGTTAACACTACTGAATTGTATGCTTAAAAATGGTTAAGATGGTAGATTTCATGTTACATATTTTTGGCTGCAATGAAAAGAAAAAGTTAAGGGTGCCTGGGTGGCTCAGTGGTTAAGCGTCTGCCTTCGGCTCAGGTCATGATCCCAGGGTCCTGGGATCGAGTCCTGCATCGGGCTCCCTGCTCAGCGGGAAGCCTGCTTCTCCCTCTGCCACTCCCCCTGCTTGTGTTCCTACTCTCACTGTCTCTCTCTGTCAAATAAATAAATAAAATCTTTAAAAAAAAAAAAAGAAAAAGTTAAACATAGAGTTACCATCTAAGCCAGCAATTCAACCTCCCCTCCTCCCCCCGGCATGCACTCAAGAGAATTGAAAAACCTGTACCCATGCAAAAACCTGTACCCAGCTGTTCAGGGCAGCATTATTCATAATAGCTAAAATGTGGAAAACACCCAAATAATCATCAGTAGATAAGCAGAACTGGTGTATCCAGACAGTGGAATATTATTTAGCCTTGAAAAAGGACTGAAGTGCTGATAACATGCTGCAACATGGACGAGCCTTGGAAACATGCTAAGTGAAAGAAGTCAGACACAAGACACACGTGTGTGATTCCAGAATAATTTGCAAAAGAGACAAATCTATAGAAACAGAAATTAGAGTAGTGGTTTCCAGGGGCTAGGGGAAGGGGGGAATGGAGAGTTACTGCTAATAGGTATGGGGGTTTCTCTTTGGGGTGATGCAGTGTTCTAGAGTTAGTGGTGAGGACTGCACAATCCTGTGAAAATACTAAAAACCACTGAATTGTACGCTTTCAAAGGGTGAATTGTATAGTATGGAAGTTATGTCTTCATTTAAAAAAAATCACTACGTAACAGTAATTTCACTAACGGTATGTACTATAGAAACAAAAAAAAACATTTTTCTTATGTATATTATATATATATGATATATATACAGATATATATGAAGATAAATATATATCTTATGCGTGTATATACACACACATGCACTACTTTCAATAATTTTTTTTTAAGATTTTATTTATTTATTTGACAGAGACACAGAGAGAGAGGGAATACAAGCAGGGGGAGTGTGGGAGAGGGAGAAGCAGGCTTCCCATGGAGCAGGGAGCCCGATGCGGGGCTCGATCCCAGGACCCTGGGATCATGACCTGAGCCAAAGGCAGACGCTTAACGACTGAGCCTCCCAGGTGCGCCAAGATAGCTAATGTTTTATTTAGGTTTTGAGGGTTATAGAGTCTACGTTGCAGCTGCTGAGCTGTGGTATTATAGTTGAAAACAGCCATAGATGACAAGTAAATGAATGGTCATGGCTTTGTTTCAGTAAAATTTTACTTAGGGACATGGAAATTTGAGTTTCATATGGTGAAATATATATGAATTCATATATATGTTTGTATAATGAATCTGAATTTCATGTGTCATGAAATATTCTTTTTTTAACTGTTTTTTCCAATCATTTAAAAAATGTAAAAATGATTCTTAGCTCACAATTCATGCGAAAATAGGTGATGGGCCACATTTGGCCACATCTGGCCTACAGGTCTTAGTTTGCTAACCTCTGGTTTGGGACCAGAGTTTGAGGTTTCTAGGCCTGTAATATAAGAAGTTGTGAAACCAGTGTAGCATTATAGGGTATCATCCCAAAATTGGGAGGGGCGCAGGGAATTCTCCAAGGTCCCTGTCCTTTGTGAGCACTGAACAGTGATGGAGCCAAAAAAGAGCAGAGCCCAGCCTTTCCCCTGGATCAGCTGTTCCAGATACCTCCAGGCCCCAGCCAGCCAACTACAGGCTCACCTTGCCCTTTTTCTGGGCTCCAGTCCTTTTTCAGGTCTCAGTCCAGTAATGCTTCTGCATCTTGACCATTTGATGACCATTTTCTTAAAAAAAGTTTTTAAGAAGTTTTTGTTTTGGGGCGCCTGGGTGGCTCAGTTGTTTAGGCAACTGCCTTCGGCTCAGGTCATGATCCTGGAGTCCCGGGATCAAGTCCCACGTCGGGCTCCCTCCTCAGCGGGGAGTCTGCTTCTCCCTCTGACCCTCCTCCCTCTCATGCTCTCTGTCTCCCATTCTCTCTCTCGCAAAGAAAATAAAATCTTAAAAAAATTTAAAAATTAAAAAAAAAAAGTTTTTGTTTTTTCATTCAGCTTTTAAGTTGTCTTCTGCAAGAGGATTTGTCTGGGTTACTTATTCTGATAGTACTAGAAGCCAGAAGTGTTTGATCTGTTTTCAACTGAGCTGTTGGTTTTGGTTTTTTTCCCCCTTTCTTTTCAGATGCCTGAGTTTAGGGAGGACATAAATAGAGTTGAGGAAGAGAAAATATGTTTTAAACATATTTGTCCTTGCAAATGAAGAAGGAGGTATAAATTAAATATGATGAACATCCCTAACCCGTGTTTTATCTAATTATTTTCTGTCTTTCAAGTATTTTGTAAAACAAGTAAATGGCAAACAGATTCATTTTTTTCAGTCCCTTGTGAAGGTTTATATGAAACATTAGTGAAGTAGCCATTTACTAACGAGAAAATGGATATAACGATTGGTTAACTTTTTGGAAGTCAGATATTTCTATAAGGAGGATCTTACAATGTGTTCCTTTGAACTAAAGCTAAATAAAAAGTAGGGAGCTTAGAAGTTGTGTTTATATTGACTGAAGTTTTATGCTCTTGGCAGTCCTAGAAGCACCAGCTTTTGTCTTAAATAGAATACAAACATGCAAGTGACACAAGGCGCTGGTTGTGCTGCCCTATCGCCTCCCCTCACCTCCCTTCCCACTCCCAATTTTCACCTTTGTATGTGGTCTCAGGTCTGCTCCAGACACATTTTTTTTTAAAGATTTTATTTATTTATTTGAGAGAGAGAGAGAATGAGAGATAGAGAGCACGAGAGGGAAGAGGGTCAGAGGGAGAAGCAGACTCCCTACTGAGCGGGGAGCCCGATGCGGGACTCGATCCCGGGACTCCAGGATCATGACCTGAGCCGAAGGCAGTCGCTTAACCAACTGAGCCACCCAGGCGCCCATCCAGACACATTTTGGAAAAAATTGCAGAGGGCTAAAGTGTTATCTGTGAGCGAACATGGAAGAACTCTGGACATTTTTTTTCACCTCTTGGGACTCCTGTGCACACTGCTACTTGTCATCATAATCTATTCCCCCTACATCACATAATACTCCTTTAAACTATTCCCCCACCCCAATCCATGCAGTCTCTTGAACATCCTTTATCATATTCCTCTAATTCTTGTCCAGTTTTCTCAAACTACTCTCCATTTTGTAATTCTGTCCATGAGTCAAATTACCTCATCATGGCTACTGAGGAAAGTAAAATAATAGCTGCCATTTACTGAACACCTGTGGTTTGACAAGCATTGTTGTGTGTATTTATGATACAACTATGTCAAAGAATAGAAAAGCTGAACATCTTTTAGTGAAATTGGGTGGAGTAAAGAATGATATCTCAGATCCTACTCTTAAGCTGTTAGGAGATGCTTGGACTTAGTAAGCTACTGATAGGATTTGCCTTGTTAACATTGTTGATGATGCTCTTGTTGGGTTGTGAATATGTGTCTCTGAGCTACAAAATAATACAGTGGAGAAATGGCCAGCATCTTCTAAAGCCCTTTGGAATGCTAGAGTTTTTCCCTCAGAATTTCTCTGAAAGTTCTTATTTACCTCCTTACTTAAAACACTATTTTGTTGGTAGGTTTGGGGAAGCGAGGCTGGGAATCTAAAATATAGAACAAGATTCTAATGGGAAGTTTTTGAGTTCCAAACCAGTGTCTTAAAGGTGGACTTTCACAGCACAAAACTGCTTGGGACATCTATGATAGTAGTTCATCACACTAATTTTCAGATGATTAATTTTCTCATAATCACAACAGAACACTTGATTTGAATTTGACTGTTATAAAAGATGATGAATTTTTACTCTGTGTTTTGTGAAGCTCCAGCACCAGCCAGCTGTAGTTCCTTAAGTTTTTCAGGCACAAGGAGCATATCTCGTCTTTTTTTTTTTTTTTTTAAAGATTTTTATTTATTTATTTGACAGAGAGAGAGAGAGAAGGAACAAAAGCAGGGGGAGTGGGAGAGGGAGAAGCAGGCTTCCCGCTAAGCAGGGAGCCTGATGCGGGGCTCGATCCCAGGACCCTGGGACCATGACCTGAGCCGAAGGCAGACGCTTAACGGCTGAGCCGCCCAGGCGCCCCCCGCCCCCCCTTTTTTTTTTTTTTTTGCATATCTCATCTTTCATGTCTACTGACGACACCCAAAAGTAGAACTGTGTGCTCTGGCTATGAAGACAAGGCTGGTAGGAAAACTATTTTCCTGTGACCCTAGCTCTTTAAATTCATATGTGTTCCTTCTTGAATTTTTTTCTTTCAGGTTGTACCTACAACAGATCATATAGATACAGAGAAATTGAAAGCCAGAGAACAGATTAAATTTTTTGAAGAAGTTCTCCTGTTTGAGGATGAACTTCATGATCATGGAGTTTCAAGCCTGAGTGTGAAAATTGTGAGTACTATGATTTTTGTTTAAAATTAACTTCCTTCTTCCATTCTTACCATTGGTCAGAAATATAAGACTCACTTAGAATCACACTGTCTTAACATGCTATCATGTGAAGTATCATTTGGGTCTAGAGTACATCTTCATATCCATTATAAAGTTCACAAAACCTTAGTATATTCCTAAACTTTAGCCAAACATTTTCTTTTAAGAGCTGCCTGGCTACTTTGTAGTTTGTCTGCTTACTATTTAATTTGAATGAAAATTATGGCTTAATTTTCACTTTTGAATTAAAGATTCTGTTGAAAGGATCTGCAGATAGCAGCATGGATGTTAGAATTTCGGTGTCTCAGAAACTGCACTTGCATCTTGAGCACAGAAATGGAAAACAGAAATGACACGTGTGAATTCCCTTCTCCTTTTGTATTCTTTTCTGTCTGGAGGACTACTTCCATTTACAATGTTATTGGTGGGACATCTTTAAAAAGAATAATACATAGCTCATTAGCAGTTATTCATATGTGTTTACTGTTAGGTCATAATTGGGTTTCTAACACTTTATGGAAAAATTTCAACTGAAACTTTGTATTACATGCCTTATCCCTTAAGACCCAGCTAAAATGTCATCTCCTCTGTAAGGCACACACAGCTCCCCTAGGCAGAGTTAAATATTCCTCTGCCAGAGCCCTATCAGTACTTTTTTTTGAACCCCTTGATTATAGCACTTTTCATTAGGTCTGTCAAAGGCAGGGCCCCAGCATCAGAAATTGTGGTTGGAGCATAATGGCTGTGGGTGTTGTGATTGAAATGATAAGAAATGAAAACAATAGATCAAAACAACAATATGTTTTAAAGTTAGGTTTTTCTATACAATCACAGAATTTCGGAATAATAACGAATGTGTAGAGAATCCCTTAGTCTAGCTTCTGTGTTTTATAGACAAGGCCCAAAAGTTTGGTTTATCTAAGGTCATGAAACTAATTAATGACAGTTTTCTTTGTACCATCTAATATCTATCATTATTCTGCCATTAGATAATTGTTTTATTAGCACCTTACTCCCTTGTTCACCTATAACCCTCCCCCAATTAAGCTTTTGTCATTTAAATTTGTTCACTTTCCAACTCATCCAGTCATGCACCTTTCTACTTGCCCACCCACCTACTATGACTAACTGACTGTGTGAAATGTTCCTTGTGGGTTTGCATATCTGAGTATGCATTTGTATCCAAATAGGTGGCTATATGGGGAGCCCATGTGTTTTTGTGAGTGAAGGAGTTGGAGAGGATGGGCATAAATGTATTATGTGTGTACCACTGTAGATAGTAGCTAAGTCTCAGTGAGGAACAACATCGTCCTAACATGTTCTTTCATTTTACCTTGTGTAACTTTTTATTTTGTATTTTTGTTTATTTTTTACTTATTTTTTTAAAGATTTTATGTATTTATTTGTCAGAGAGAGAGAGAGAGTGAGAGACAGAGCACAAGCAGGGGGAACGGCAGGCAGAGGGAGAGGCAGGCTCCCCGCTGAGCAGGGAGCCCGATGGGGGGCTCGATCCCAGGACCCTGGAATCATGACCTGAGCTGAAGACACATTTAACCGCCTGAGCCACCCAGGCGTTCCTATTTTTATTTTTTTTAAAAGATTTATTTGAGAGAGAGCACATGCACAGGTGGGGGAGGGGCAGAGGGAGAGCGAATCTCAAGAAGACTCCACTCTGAGCTCTCACAGCCCCATGCGGGGGTTGAGCTCACCACCCTGAGATCACTACCTGAGCCAAAACCAAGAGTCACACACTGAACTGACTTCACCACCCAGGCACCCATTACCTTGTTTAACTTTTTATTTTAAAGATTTTATTTATTTATTTATTAGAGAGAGAGAGCATGCACACAAGTTGGGGGGGGGCAGAGGGAGAGGGAGAAGCGGGCTCCATGCTGAGCGAGGAGCCAGAGGTAGGGCTCCATGCGGGGCTCCATCAGACGACCCAGAGATCACGCCCTTAGCGGAAATCAAGAGTCTGATGCCCAACCAGTAAGCCACCCAGGTGCCCCCAAATGAAGTTCCTTCTATAGAAGCAAAGATTAGCCTGGTAGATATAAATGTAGGTAAGAAACCAGGAATGTGGTGCCTGAGAAGCTAAGGAAGCAGAACTTTTCAAGAAGGACATGAAAGTATCATGCTGTAAGGAGATCTTAGAATGGAATCTTAGAATGGGATGGTGTCCACTCGACTAAAAACCTTGTTTTTGGTTTTAGCAAGTAAGATACTGTTATTCATCTTGACAAGCTCAGTTTCAGTTACACGGTGAGGGGGTAAGTGAAAGATGTGGAGTTGGAGACAAGGAGTAGACCAAACTTCCAAAAAGCTTCCTGGATAAGAAGAAACAGAGATGTGCCTACGAGAGGACGTGAGGTGAACAGAAGTGTGTGTGTTTTAAATGTGGGGAAAACTAGGGGCACCTGGGTGGCTCAGTCGGTTAAGCATCCAACTCTTGATTTCGGCTCGGGCCGTGATGTCGGGGTCCTGGGGATGGGGCTCCCTGCTTGGCAGGGAGTCTGCTATTCCCTCTGCCCTTCCCCTCACTCTCTCTCTAATGAATAAATAAAATATTTAAAAAATATATGGGGAAGACTAGCAGGTTCAGGTGCTCACGGGAAGGAGTCAATTTTACAGAGAGGGGAAAAAAATGAATGGAGTGAGGTTTCAGAGGATGAGGAGGCAGGGAGGAAGGGAGGGCTTTGAGCCTTTACTGTCTGTGAGACACTGGGTCGGAAGAACTCCAGTCTTCTCCTCCTAGGTTTCTCCTTTACTCTCACACTCAGAATGCTTCTGACATCAGATGTGTAGATTTTATCCCCCGCACCAAGAATTCTGCATCCTCGGAGCTTTACTTTTGGGAGGGGTTACTTATGGTAGTGGAGAGTCAGATGAGTAGGGCTGTAGTGAATTACCTAGGATTTGTCTCATGCTTGCGTGACTTGGCTGATGCCAGCACCTCGAAGCATGGCATGAATAGATTCAGCTCAGGGCCCTGACACAGATGAGAGCCTTAATCCTTCGGCATCTCAGAGATGCTGGTAGGAGTAGCTACTGCCCAAGTTGGGCTGGTTGATGTAGGAGACCATGCCCGGTGGATCCAGCCCCCTGAGTGCCGGCCCCCGACCGGCCCCCGTTTCCTGGGGTATATAGAGGTGTTCACCAACCTGGAAACTCTCTGAACCCCATACTCTTAGGATTTTATGGATTTATGGAGGCTTCCTCACATGGGCGTGGTCAGTTATTAACTCCATTTCCAGCTCCTCTCTTCTCTCTGGAAAATGAGGGTTGGAACTGAAAATCCAAGCTTCTAGTCATGGCCTCGTCTTTCTGGGGACCATCCCCACCCAGGTGCCCACCCAGATTTGCTTCACTAGAACAAAAGATGTTCCTAAGTGCTCTTATCACTTCGGAATTTACAAGTGTTTCAGAAGCCCTCTGTCAGGAACCAGAAACAGAGACCAATATATATATTTTCTATTATTTCACAGACACCATGTTAGATACTTGTCTATATTATCTTCTTATCCTTGGGGAAATTCTACACAGTGAGAGGAAATGGAGGGTCAGAGATATTAACTAACTTGTCCGAGATCAGTCACACAGTGGATCAGTCTGACTCTGCCTTTGCTCATAATCTTCTAGGATCTAGCTCATGGTAGGAAGGATTAGCCTTAGATAGGAGAGATGCTTCTTCCGTGGTGATAGGAGGAAAGGGGCACAGGATGTAGGTAAGCCTACCGCTAGTCCAGTGATGCCCAAACCTGGAGTTTTAGCAGAATTACGTAGGCAGATTAGAGATTTAGTTATCTCTTAACACAATGGGACAAAGAATATTCCTTGTTTGACTATCCATAGTACACTTGGGTTAGACACATGGGAATGGAGAGAATAGGGCAGGAAAGGCTTTTTAGAGGAGGTGGTCCTGATCTGAGTTCTACGTGTGTAAGTTTGTCCAGCCAGGCCAGAGAGAGGGCTGGTGGTAGAACACAGTGACAGGGAGGTATTTTCTGGGCGGGCTCTTTGTGACATCTGTGCCAGTAGTACAGGCTGTCTAGTCACCAGCCTGCGCCTGAGTGTGAAGGACCACCACCATCCCGGAGCCCCTGCTGGGCCCTTTCCACTTAAGCTCACTTGAGGCCATTTAATTTAGAGCATTTTCTGACTTTACATTTTTCCCAATTGCTTTCAGATAAAATGTGAACCGTCTCAGATTATTTTTAGTTTAACAGAGCCCTCTGAGGAACTTCTAAAAATAAGTATAAAATTTTAAGGACTACCTTATATCTTTCCCCATGGCTAGGACTTTGATTGGGGGTATGGAATAAACAGCTGACTCTTGAACAGTGTGGGAATTAAGAGTACCAATAACCCTCCCTCAGAAGTTGAAAATCTTTGGGGTGCCTTGGGGGCGGGGCTCAGTTAAGCACCTGCCTTCAGCTCAGGTCATGATCCCAGGGTCCTGGGATCGAGCCCCACGTTGGGATCCCTGCTTGGCGGAGAACCTGCTTCTCCATTTCCCTCTGCCACTCTCCCTACTTGTGTGCACACGCACTCTCTCTCTCAAATAAATAAAATCTTAAAAAAAAAAATTGAAAATCCTTGTATAACTTTTGACTCCCCCAGAACTTAACTACTAATAGCCTACTGTTGAGCAGAAGTCTTACTGATAACATAAACTGTTGATTATACATAGTTTGCATTTTATAAATTTTATATAATGCATTCTTAGAATAAAGTAAGCTAGAGAAGAGAAAATGTTATTAAGAACATCATAGGGCAGAGAAAATAGAGAAGAGAAAATTTATCGGAAAAAATCAGCATATGTGGACTCCCACAGTTCAAACCCGTGTTGTTCAAGGGACAACTGTATAGATTTCTTTCACTTTCAAAACGTTCTTGGAATTATCTGGGATAATGGTAATAATATTCATTGCCTTTACTTGGTATCTTAATCTTGGCCAGAAAACTGCTAAAAAGGTCTGTAGAATTGTAAATCTAGTTGTTTATGAATGTTTGGTTTTTTGGTTTCCATAATAATTATAAAACACTCAAAAGAAATGATACTGCAATGTGGAAGCTGCTTATATAAACAAAGTAATTTACTTTAGATTCCTGATACTGTTAGATAGAGCCTTTTAGGTTGCTTTTAATTTATTTGTTTCAGGTTTTGAAGTGTTTTTACCATCTTAATTTTTAATTCTAAACCTAGACAGTTTTAATTAAAAAAAGAAAGTTTCCTATGGCACAGATCCCCAGGAAGAAAGAGTAGATTTAGAGCTCTGTGCACCATGAGGTCTGGGTGGTTTTTGGATTTGTTTCGGAGTTTTGATAATTTTGTGTGAGTAGCATTACCTATATCTAATTACAGGATATTTCAGAAATTAATTTGTGTTTTGTTTTGTTTTTTAAGATTTTATTTATTTGTCAGAGAGAGAGAGAGAGAGAGAACACAAGCAGGGGGAGCTGCAGAGGGAGAGGGAGAAGCAGGCTCCCTGCTGAGCAAGGAGCCCCTTGCGGGACTCCATCCCAGGACCCTGGGATCATGACCTGAGCCAACCACTTAACTGACTGAGCCACCCAGGGGTCCCTGATTTGTTTTCTAAATTAGATTCTTTCAGCAATGTTTGTTTTTAGGTTAGGATTTTGTGTTCTAATATACTGCCCTTGGTAGGGTTTACAGCTGATAGGACTCCTCTGACAAAGATCTAAAGGAAAGCTATTTTCATGCTAATATGTAAGTTTTTAGCTTTCAAAGGAAATAAATTCCCTATCTCCCAAATACTGACAATGCTGTTATCTTCTGTAATGGTTTTTACAGCTAATGGTTAGTTCCATTCTGAGTAGTCAGGAGTGAATGTTGTCTACCTTCTACTTCCATGTTTTACTTAAGAGTCCAAGTATACCAGGTAGGAACATATCTTTCATCTCTGGGGACAAAATGTCCCACAATGCCTGTGCAGAGGTAGCTTTCGTTGAAATGTAGTCGTATTGAAATGCCATATTTTACAGAGACAGAGCCTAAGAAATTGTTTCTTCACATCCCCTATTTTTATAGATGAAGAAGGAGACCTTGGGTGGTTTAGTAACTTGCTCTAAATTAGTGGTTCTCAACCTAATTATACACATTGCGCCATTGGTTTTTTTGTTTGTTTGTTTTTTTTACCAAATACTTTAAGCATCCCCTCCCTTTTACTACCCTGAAATGTAATTCATAGATCATGTAACCCATCTTCTTTCCAATAAACCAACATAATGTCCTAATTATAAAATAAAAAAGGACATTGATTTAGAATAAAATAGGTATTTCAGTATGTAAGTGCATGATATGACTGCACTAAAAGACGTAACGAAGTAGTCAGGTACATATATTTGCATACTGACTCACTGTGAAGCCGCAGCTAGAGCTAGACGTGGGCTGGCAGAGGTGCCGGGTGTCAGTGAAGGACTCCGGTGACACGATCAGGACTGCCATCGGTGATGGAATTTTTCAAAAATGGTGGACAGCCTTTAAGTTCCAAGTGAAGCAAAGTATAATGTTTCCTTCATTTGCAAAGTAATTGTGTTCCTGGGAATTGAGTGAATTTTGCATTTATATGTAAAACGGAATTCGGTTCTAAGGTCAGATCGATATAAATTGTTGTTTTGTTTTAAGCCATGTGAATGCCAAGTAAGATATTTGGAAGTTTTCTGGGATGCAGGATTGGACTTTGTTGTGTAGTATTGTCTTGTGCATTATAGAACATCTAACATCTCTGGTCTCCAACTGCTAAATATTGCAGTTGCTCATCATTGTGAGAAAAACACCCTCAGAAATTTCCAAACATCCCCACACAGTTGAATTATGCAATTGGGACTAGAACTTGGGTCTTCTAATTCCTAGTCTCCCCTCTGCCATGCTGAAATGATTGCTTCCTGTGTTGGGCCCAGTGTGAGTGTTAATAATTAATTTGGAAATTTGAAAAAATGTTGCCAATCAGTCTTTTCAGTAATTACAAGTAGCACTCTGTCAAGTAATGATGTGCTTCCCAGTCAGTTTGCTGTGACACAGCATGTTGTCATAGGTCAGGTTCTTCCTCCAAGCTTTTCTTTATTCTAAGTCTTGCTTTTAAGTCTGTTGCTGATAATCCCATCAGTTTGCAATGTGACTGTGAGCCTTTTCTCCAGCAAAGATAGTGCTAGGCTCTCTTTCAGTGAGCACCCACTGTATGCCAGCTACCTGTCAAGGCAGTAGGGACACACAGTGATGAACAAAACACTGTTCACTGTTCATTCTCACTCTTATGGAGCCTACAGTCAGGTGGAGGGACATGGGCTTTAAGCAAGTAAACACATAAATGGATGTAATTATAAATCTGTTAGCTTATAAAGGGAGTGGAGAGAAGATAACAGGAGAAATCTGTGATTATGGAATGGTAGGAAAGGCTTATCTGTAGAAGTAACATTTACACTGAGATCCGAAGACAAGTAAGCATTAGGTCTGGCCACAGGGTGTGTAAAGGTCCTAAGGCAGGGGGCACATGGGTGGCTCAGCCAGTTAAACGTCTGACTCTTGATTTTGGCTCAGGTCACGATCTCAGGGTCCTGGGATCGAGCCCCAAATCGAGCTCTGTACTCAGTGAGGAGTCTGCTTCAGATTCTCCCTCCCCCCCTCAAATAAATAAGTAAATCTTAAAAAAAAAATGGTGCTAAGGAAGGAGAGCTTGGCCCCTGGCTGTTGACAATCTAGGCAGTAAAGCCACTGTTATTAATGGGTTATCTTGTTATTTCTTCACTCTTCATTAATGTTGCTCTGTGCTTGTATGGAATTGCAGGCAGTTCCCTGAATATATCTTGCTATTTCATGTCTCAGAACTTTTTATACATGCTCTTTCCTCTTCTTGGAATTCTCCTTCCCCACCCCCAGCTCTTCTTCCCATGGTCAGCTTTCCACCGCCTTCTCTGACTCTCTTCAGCAGATGAGATACTTCTTTCTCTGAGTGCTTTGTGCATCCCCCCATTACTATAGCTACCACATCCTGTTTCTCTGTTTCCGTCTTTGATGAACTTCCTGACCATTGGGATTGTGTCTTTTTTCTTTTTTAAGATTTTATTCATCTATTTGACAGAGATAATGAGAGAGGGAACACAAGCAGGGGGAGTTGGAGAGGGGGAAGCAGGCTCCCTGCTGAGGGAGAATGTGTAGGTGATGCAGATGAAAGATGTTAAGAACATGTTATAATGATCTGATAAACCAGTCTCTGGCAGTATGAGATAGTACTTAATTCGTTGCACTGAATTAAACCATTCCATTTAAGGTCTCGTCTCTTTATTTAAGGTAAAGTGAATAAGAGACAAGTAACAACAAAGAAATAGGTTATTCTTTCATTTTGGTATTACTGATGTTGACATCTACTGTAAATACTGTCAATTTTTAAAGTGAACATTGTAATTTTCACATTACTTAGGTATTTTTTAAGTCTTTTTAACCTCAATATCTTTTGACCTAAAAAATATTTTTCTATTGTAGGAAACCCAAAGCCAGGATGTTTATATTATAATATAATATATTGTGCCTTAGTTGAAGCTATGACAGAGAACCTCTAGTTTAGAGATTTCAGTATACTGCTAATTCAGCCTTCCCCTGATGCGTTTAAAAAAATTTATTTTCAAAAAAAATCACTTTATTTTAGCAAAGTAATAACATATTTAATTTTCATTAAAATATTACCTTACTATTTTTTTCAGAGAGTAATGCCTTCTAGCTTTTTCCTGCTGTTGCGATTTTTCTTGAGAATCGATGGGGTGCTTATCAGAATGAATGACACAAGACTTTACCACGAGGTATCTGTTCTTATTTAATGAATATACTAGTTGATGTTGGGCTTGTTCATGTTGCTTCATTGTCTGAGAATTTGAAATGAAATAATGCTTTATATTTTATGGCAGTCCTTCTAGCCTTTAAGATTGGGTGTTCTGCATTCACTGTTGACTGCACAGTTAACGAAACAGGACATCTTTTCTGAAAGTTCTGGTAGCTAAAAATGTTTTCTAAAAGATACTCCCCAGTGGGGGATGTCTGATGCTTCTAAAAAAACCCTCATGTGTACTTAATCTGTATTTAAGAAAACTGTCCCTTAACTCTTAGCTTTATCATATGTATTGTTTATATAATGTCTTAATATTAAACATACCAATCACATGGCCTCCTGAAAGTTTGTATTACATAATCATTTTGACAGTTGTTCTAAAGTTTGAAAGCTCTGTACTCCATCTGAAGGAACTGTTGACATACAAGGTTTTCAAAAAAGTGTTTGGAAAAGGGGGAGGCTTAACTTGAATCATGGAAATTCCTCTAGTAGCTTATAGCGGCCTGTCCTTTTGGAATGGATTTGTAACCTCTGATTTGTGATTGTGTAGAATGGTGAATTAGAGAAGAGACCGCCAGTAATCAGTAGGGCAATGGTAATAACTGAACTCTCACAACCACCCGGTGAAATAAGTGCTATATTATCTCTGTTTATACCTGAGGCTATTACAGCAAAGAGATTAGGTCACTTGCCCAAGTTCTACAGTTAATAGTGGTGCAAGTGGGATTTGAATCCAGTAAGATGGAGTTGGTTCCCAAATCCTGCACTTAAGGATGGGTGGGTTTTTTTCCTGGAAAAACTATGATTTTTTTCTTTTTGAAAGTGGTAGCAAAGTACTAAAGATAGACTGCATTTTTCTGCCTCAGAAAAGTTGAAATCTAAGTTTTAAAAATGCTTATGCTTTAAATCAACAGTATTTCTTAGGAATTTAGCCTAAAAATATTCTCATGTACAGTGATCCACAAATATTAATCAGGCAGTTGTACAGAGTTATTTACATATATATATTTATGTATATAGATGGACGTCTGTGGTAATGCTGTTGTTTATAATCGCAGAAAGAGAAGGAAGGAGCTTAATGCCCACTGCAGGGGCACTGATTTGAATTATTTAATTTACATCCATATAGTAGAAAAGTACACATCCATTAAAATTAAAATGAGTGGCAGAGAGTTACATTGAACTGATGTGTAAAGGTATGCATCTCAGTGTTGAATTTTAAAAAGCGAGTATGAACCTATGTAAGATTTTGTATAGAGATTTCTTTTTTTTTTTTTAAAGATTTTATTTATTCGTTTGACAGAGACACAACGAGAGAGGGAACACAAGCAGGGGGAGTGGGAGAGTGCCCCCGTATAGAGATTTCTAAATGTTAAGGATAGTGATATCTATAGAAGCAGTGGTCACTCTATACTTCTATATTATCTGATTTTTTTTTCAGTGAGCATTAATCTGTTTTTATTGATTTAAGATTAAAATTTGTATTTATTAATAGAAAAGATTAAACTTCTTAAGGGAGTTTATTCTTGTGTGATTTTTCTTTTATTGAATAATGTTTCACCAAAAAAAAATTGTAATAAATTGTTTTCTAAAACCTAACTTTAAAAAGTTTGAAATGGGAGAAGTTAAAGCACTAAAAGTATGATTTATTAGATAAGCAATTTGACAAGAATTTTATGGAGGGCGCCTGGATGGCTCAGTCATAAAGAATCTGCCTTTGGCTCAGGTCATGATCCCGGGGTCCTGGGATCAAGCCCCACATCAGGCTCCCTGCTCAGGAGGAGCCTGCTTCTCCCTTTCCCACTCCCCCTGCTTGTGTTCCCTCTCTCACTGTGTCTCTCTCTGTCAAATAAATAAATAAAATCTTAAAAAAAAATTTTATGGAAATGGGAGAGAATAAAATTTATTTTATTTTATTTTTTTTTTTAAAGATTTTATTTATTTATTTGAGAGAGAGAGAATGAGAGATAGAGAGCACGAGAGGGAAGAGGGTCAGAGGGAGAAGCAGACTCCCTGCTGAGCAGGAAGCCCGATGTGGGACTCGATCCCAGGACTCCAGGATCATGACCTGAGCTGAAGGCAGTCGCTTAACCAACTGAGCCACCCAGGCGCCCTGGAGAGAATAAAATTTAAGCTTTTTTTTTTTTTAAACATGAGAGTAGCCATGGTTATGTAGGTAGATGATAACATAGCTTAAGGAGAAGATGTAGTTCCAAACATGAAGTAATATTAAAATCTCTTGCACATATCATTTGCAGATATGCATATTTTTTTCACACAAAGTAAAACTTTTGCTTGTATTTCTCTTACACAGTAATTATTAAATCTGTTTACATATGATATCATTGTGATTTATAGAGATTCGCCTTAATAATTAAGAATTCTTGGTGAGAATTTGTTATCTCATTGCAGAATGAGATATTCTTGTCAGACTTCATGCTGCTTTTGTAACAATAGAAATAGATTTATTGCAACCTTTTTTTATTTTTCAACATAGGCCGACAAGACCTACATGTTACGAGAATATACATCACGAGAGAGCAAAATTGCTAATTTAATGGTACAGTATTTTAATATCAGTTTTTAGAAGTTGACTTTTAATGTTCATTTGGTATGTTTCTACCCAAATCTGCATCCCTAAATCTATCGATTCACCTAATAAGCCTCTAAAAGATAAATCCTACTGGAGCGTAACTTTTCTGAGCTCACCTCAAATACAAAACCAGTTAAAGTTGTTGTAGGTACCAGAGCCATCATCTAATCTAATTTCCACTTTTTATTCTGGAAAAACAGACCCAGAGGTGTGTGTAACAGAGCTATTTGGTGGTGGGTCTGCAACTGTTCTTTTCACTTAGCACCTTGTCACCCTGTAATTTCTTTCTACCCAGTCTACTTTTTCCTTCTTAAAATGTGGTAATTTTGTACCAGACCTTGTTTTGGCCTAATTTTCTTTCTTTTTTGCTCCCCTGGGACTTGTAAAGGGCTTCTGCAAATCTGTAGGATTCTATAATAGGTTGCTTCAAAAGTGATACCTTTTTGCAAATATCACTGTGATTTAGAGAGATTGGCACCCCTAGTGCTTATTTCTATGTGGGTGTAGAGTATACGTGGGTTAGAAACATTACTTAGAATCCATTGTAGAACACAGCCTGGCTCTATCTGAAGCTAGTGCTTTCAAGGTACAAAAACATCGAGGGGATTAGATTAAGATGGAGTAAATTTTTTTCTTTAAGTATGGAACCCAACATGGGGTTTGAACCCATGACCTTGAGATCAAGACCTGAGCTGAGATCAAGAGTTGGATGCTTAACCGACTGAACCACCCAGGCACCTCAAGATGTATTAAATTCTTAATACATCTGTGATAGCATTATAAATAACATATCCCTGTGAGTTTTGAGGAAATCATTCAGTAAGAGGGCTGCATAATTCGGTAACAAGAGATACCTGTTACCATTAGAAACACCTTATGATGTTCCTCACATACATATATTACAGCTCATTTTAAAATTGGTGTGTTGGGACGCCTGGATGGCACAGTTGGTTAAGCATCTGACTCTTGGATTTGGCTCAGGTCATGCTCTCAGATCCTGAGGTCAAGCCCCACGTCGGGCTCTGTGCTCAGCATGGAGTCTGCTTGAGATCCTCCCTCTCTGCCCCTCCCCTCCGAAATAAATAGATAATTCTTTAAAAAATAGAATAAAATTGGTTTGCTGTATGAATACTTGAACCAAAGCATTTTGAAAAGGTACCAATGAGATAAGTGAATATGTGCTAATATGATTTATGTGTTTCCCAGCATGTTTCACCTTCCCTCTTCACGGAACCTAATGAAATATCACAGTATTTACCGATAAAGGAGGCAGTTTGCGAGAAGCTACTATTTCCAGAAAGAATTGATCCTGACCCTGCAGATTCACAAGAAAGTACACTAGTGGGATAGAATGTGATACAACATATACTCGCCATGGAATCTGACTGGAGACCTTAGCTATTTGGAGGGGGTATTTTTATTATGAGAATTAATCGCCTTGTTTATGTGCAGATTTTCTGTAGCCTTAAAGGAAAAAAATAAAGGATTGTTGCAGGCAGGTTCCACTCAGCTGCTGTTTGTACTGTCTATCTTCAAATTCATATTCCAGATTTATATTTTCTGGAGTTAAATTTGGATTTCTAAATTATTACAAAGTGGGATCTCACTAGTAGTGATGTGTGTATGTCTCATGAGCAGTGGGCATAATCTGCATCCATCATGAAACACTGTCTTCTACCATGAGGAGGTTAATGTAAATCACAGAATCACAGCACCTTGTGACTTTCGCGGGATTCCTGATCGTGCATGTTAATGTACCAGCTCTTTACTTTTGGGCTTTTTGATGTTTATTCGTACTTATGGAGAGTCCTGAGTTGCCTTTTAGGAAATTGGTGTTGTACTTTAATGATCTTTACCCACAAATTAAAGAAAAAAATATTTCCCCTCTAAATTTAAATTGGCTTTTGAAGCCTTTGAGAAAATTTCAGACACAGAACTAAATAACCTAGGGTTTTGGGAAACTGAAGGTGTTCTCTCCGTGGACACACCTGAACATGGTTTGCCAGCCACAGGTAGGATGTCAGAGCTGTCCTTCCTCCATCTTTAGGTGCTTTTTCTTATGTGTGGTTCTACTTGTACTGATGTTTTTTACTTCATTTTCCATGCAACCTTGGAATGAATAAATCCTTGGATATTGAATTTGTATTGTTGTCTAGCTAATTTTATTAGCTAAATTTTGTCACAAGTGATTTTGGTATTTGTTTGCCTTCTGCTACATCACCTGCAAGGTATAGGAAATCAGGATTTTGTTGGCTTTAAGAAAATACATGGCATGTTTGCTGTATATTAAATATACCTGTATTTAATGTTTTCTCTTAGGACAGAAAAGTGTATATATTGTGCTCAGCCTTCTGTTGTATTTTATTTGCCTTGCGGATTTGAACAGAATAGACTATTCATACTAGATATAAGAAATGAAAAACTTGTAAGAATATTCATTAGTTGAAGTTTCTGGGCAACATCATTATATATATTCTTAACTTGAATCAGTTGTCTTAGTCTCTGAGTCGGTTTAGATGACTTATTTTCAGAATCTATTGCTAAAAATTGTGGGAAATTAAAAGAATTGACCTTTTTTATAGAGGGTGGGAAGTTGATAGGATGAGTGTACTTCTGGAAGCTCCTTTAGTTTATTCCTGTGGAGAATACCCAGAAAACCTGTATTTGCCCTTTGCTAAATAAGACATATGCCATTTTATATTTATTTGTTTCAAGTGTCTTTTTGTAAGAAAAGAATAAACAATAAGGAATTCCTGATCTATGTTTTGCTATTTCATTTATTTCCGTTTTTCCTGAAGCTTAATTAAAAAAATGGTTTGGTATACTTCTTTCATTTGTGCTCTGTTTTGAACTTGGTCAGCATTATAGCCAGATTCTGCTGGCAGATTATCATGAAAATCTAAAGATAGTCCAGAACATAATCCCCCAGTTTGGCTTTTGGGCTCTTGTTCCTCTTTCTCAGCCCTCCCCTCCCACTACTTCTGTGGATGTTTTAATCAGCCAGTGTTTGCTGTATGATGAGTTAGTGTTTTTGAAAATAGAGATACCTGCCATTAATATCATTCCATTTAGTTTTAAGTGCTATGTGTCCAATATGGCACTAGGCAGAAGGCATTACAGTAACGAAGAGCCATAGTATATGTCTTCACAGAGTTAAAGATTAATGGAGGAGACAAAGTAAAAATAATTACAAATTTTAATAAGTATAATGATGGCAATAATACCGATTTCAGAAAATAACAAAATCACCGTTAGTAGAGGTAGTCAGAGTTCTGCTTCTGAACAGGGTGTAGAAAGCTGCAAGAGACTGTCACTCCTAACTTCACAAGGAAAACTGGAGAATCTATAAAGTTACAGCTTTTGTTGACCATGTCAGAGAACTGAGGTTGGGGGACAAAGCAAACTGAATCCCAAAGCGTGATAAGTCCTCCCAACAGGAGGTGGGACATACACGTTTCATTTTAGAAAGAACACTAAAGACACAAGTGGCCACTATACAAGCAACTAAACATAATCTAGAATGTGGGATTCCTAAAGGAATTTAAGAATTTGGAATAGCTGAGAGTTTCAAAAAAGGGGACTACACACACACACACACACACACACACACACACTTCTTTCCCAATGGCCTACACCAAGAGCTCATAAGAAACCCTGGGTGCAGAGCAGGGGACCAGAAAGTTCCTGTCAGTGGTTCAGTCATGCAGGAGGTAATTGGCTACTGTTGATGTATAGGTAGATAGGAAACCCTGCCCCTTCCCCAGACCCTTTTCTTGAAGGATGTAAAAACTTTAGGCTGCTGAGGGAGGTGCACCAAATCATATCACCCCTACCAGGGCACAGGCAAAAATCTATTATTTCTAGGGGAGGAATAAAGACAAAATCCATTTGCCTCCGGGGAGTAGGAAATGTTCTGCCTTTGGACACAGGCAAAGAACCATTACTGCTGGAGAAGAAGTACAAATAGCCTCCAACCTTGGAGGAGGGACAGAAAAACGTGGGCCCAGGATCCTACATGGATAACAAAAAGATCTGCTCCTATGGTGGGGTGGGCATGAAATTCGCCCAACAGTATAATGCACACTGTCTTCAAGTGTATATAGAACATTCACCAAGGGAGAGAATATTCTAGGCCAGACAACACTTGAAGTCATATGAAGTTTGTCCTCTGACCCTAACAAACTAGTAAAACCCAGTAACAGAAAGACATCTGGGAAATCCCAAATAACTTACCATGAGAGAAATTAAGGAAGTAAACGAGTAAACGGAGACAAATACCATGTTTGTAGAATGAAAGACTCAAGATGTTAATATGCCAATTCTCCCTGGATTGATCTATAGTCAATGTAATCCCATTCAAAATCCTAGCAGGCTTTTCATTAGAAACGTGTAAGATGATTCTAAAATGTATATGGAAATCCAAAGAATCTAGGTAGCCAAAACAATTTTGTAAAAGAGAAAAGTTAGAGGATTCAAATTACCTGATTTCAAGACTTAGTTTAGAGCTACAGTAATCAAGACTGTGTGGCAACTGTGTTAGGATTGACATAAGGATCACTTGAACAGAATAGTGAATCAAACTGGCCTACACTGGGACGCCTGGCTGGCTCAGTCTGAAGAGCATGCAGCTCTTGATCTTGGGGTTGTGAATTCGAGTCCCATGTTGGATATAGAGATTATTAAGAATAAACTTAGAAAATTGATTTACACATATATGTTTGATTTTGAACAAGACACAGATAATTCAATGGAGAAACAGTCTTTTCAACAAATAGTCCTGAAACATTTAGACATTACATGCAAAAAGTGAATCTTGAACCTTACCTCATATCATGTACAAAAATTACCTCAAAATGAATCAGAGACCTCAATGTAAAACTTAAAAAGGTTGTGGAAGTAAACCAGAAAATCCTAGGCATTTGGGGAAGGCAAAGATTTCTCCAATAAAACACAAAAAGCCCTAAGCAGAAGAAAAAATTGATAAAATGGCCTTCATTAAAATAAAAAAACTCCTGGGCGCCTGGGTGGCTCAGTTGGTTAAGCGACTGCCTTCGGCTCAGGTCATGATCCTGGAGTCCCGGGATCGAGTCCCGCATCAGGCTCCCTGCTCGGCAGGGAGTCTGCTTCTCCCTCTGATCCTCTTCCCTCTTGTGCTCTCATTCTCTCTCTCTCAAATAAATACATAAAAAAAAAAAAATCTTTAAAAAAAATCATTAAAAAAATAAAATTAAAAAAATAAATAAAAAACCTCCTACTTTTTGAAAGACACTCTTAAAGAATATCAACAGATAAGCCACAGACTGGGAGAAAGTATTTCCAAGACACGTATGTGACATAGGACTTGTATCTAGAATACATAAAGAACTCTTATACACAATACTAAAACATAACCCAATTTAAAAATGGGTAAAAGTTGTGGATGATAAATAAACCTATGAAAAGGTGCTCAAAATCATCAGCTATGAGGCAAATGTGGATAAAAACTGCAATGAGATACCCCTACACCCATTATAATGGCTAAAATTTAAAACTGGACAAGATCAATGTCAGGGTGTAAAACGACTGGAATCTCATACATTGCTAGTGAGAATGTAAAATCATTCAACCACTTTGGGAAACAATTTGGCAGTTTATTTATTTTTTAAAGATTTTTATTTATTTGAGAGAGTGCACACACGCAAGGGAGCACGAGCAGGGGGAGGGGTAGAAAGAGAGGGAGAACCAGACTCCCTGCTGAGCAGGGAGCCCGTTGCGGGACTCGATCCCAGGGTTCCTGGATCTTGACCTGAGGCGAAGGCAGACACTTAGCTGACTGAGCCACTCAGGTGCCCCAGTTTGGCAGTTTCTTATAAAGGTAAACTTTCACTTACCTTTCAACTCAGCAATCCTACCCCTAGGTGAAACATATGTCCACACAGAGGCCTGTATACAAATGTTTATAACAGCTATAGTGATTCGTAATTGCTGAAAACTGGAAACAATGTAAATGTCCAGAGGAATAAACTGTGGTACATTTTTATCCCTCAGCCATAAAATGGAACTAACTGCTAATAGTGGATGAATCGGAAAACCATCACGCTAAGTGAAAGGTGAGACATGAAAGAATTCATACTGTATGATTTCATTTATATAGTTGTATTAGGCTTCTTCAGAGAAACAGAACCAATGTATGTATCTCCTCCCTAGACGTATGTATATATGCATATGTATATGTATATGTATGTGTGTATATATGTTATATATACACATATATCCTGAGAAGTCCCAATCTGCAGTCAGCAAGCTGGAGACTCAGAAGAGTCAATGATGGGACTTCCAGTCGGAAAGCCGGCAGGCTCGAGATCCAAGAAGAGCCAGTGTTTCAGTTTAAGGACAAAGGTAGGAAAAGACCCTTGTTGCAGCTCAACAAGCAAGAAGAGTTGACTTCCACTCAGACTTTTTGTTCTATGTAGGTCTTCAATTGGCTGGGTGAGACCCACCCACGGGAGGGAGGGCAATCTGCTTTACTGGGCGGACAGGTTCAAAATATTAATCTCTTTCAGAAACAGCCCCACAGACACACCCAGGATAATGTCTGACCACGTGCCTGGGCGACCTGCATCCCAGTCGAGCTGACAAAAAATTAACCATCACAATAGCCTTCTGGAGAAGGCAACACTATTGTGCAGAATTCAGATCAGGATCAGTGGTGGCAAGAGGAGGGGAGGTTACTGAGCACTAAGGGATAGGAGGGAAATTTGGGAAAGGTGATGGAATATGCTATATTTTTATCTGGTGGTGGTTATACAACCATATATATTTGTCAGAACATGTCAGTGAAGTTGCAACCTGAAGGATGAAAATAATCGAACCATGGGATTAGTTCAGGGTGGGAATGGCTTTCAAAGAGAGGAGCAGTATGAGCAAAGCCCTCAAGGCAGGACAGATGGCCATTTTCACGGAAGTGGATGGAGCATAAGATGAGACCAAAGGAACCAGCTGAGGCCAGTTGAGACCCACTGAGGGGTTTCTGGCCCTCTTTTAAGGAAGACAGAGTTTGATGCAATGAAGAACAAGGAGAAGGTAAGCATGGGGGCAATTGATTTGACTTATATTTTAAATTCACTTTAGCTGCAACATGAGGATGGATGGAAGGTGTTAGGAGGAGAAGCAGGGCATCAAGGGAGGAGGCGGGAGGACAGCCAGGTGATGCCTTTTGAACCAGGGTTGCAGCACTGCCTACGAAGAAAACTAGACTCAAAATATATTTTGAAGGCTGAATTTATTGGATTTCCTGATACATTCAGTGTGAGGAATGAAGGAAAGGGAGGGATAAAGGAGGATGTTTAGGTTTTTGCCTCCCCAAGTTGGGAGGTGTGGGTGGAGACAGACAGGAGAGACGGGTTGGGGGGAATGTAAGTTCTGTGTGAACACAATGGGCCTGGAATGGCTATGAGCCATCCACATGGAAATGTGGATGTGTCTCATGTGACTTTACTGGGTAATGGAGTGTGCGGTTCAGGAGACGTCCGACCTGAAGAAAAAAACTGGTCACAAGTCCCACTGAAAGTCACAGCAGTGAATGGGAGCACCTTGAGAATTTTTTTAAGGAAATGAAGAAGGCGTTGGTTGGCAGCAGCCCTGAGCAGAGAGGAAAGAAAGACCTGCCAGTGGGTAGGTGGAAACCAGAAGAATGTGGTGTCATGGAAGCCAAGGGAAGATTACAAAAGGAGTTGTGGGGCGCCTCGGTGGCACAGTCGGTGGGGCGCCCAACTCTTGATTTCAGCTCCAGTCATGACCTCAGGTCATGGGTTCGAGCCCTGTGTCGGGCTCCATGCTCAGGGGGGAGTCTGCTTGAGACTTTCTCTCCCTCTCCCTCCCTACCCCTCTCTCTCTCAAATAAATACATCTTTAAAAAATATATAAAAAGGAGTCATCACCTGTGTTGAATGCTTTAAGGTAAGATGACAGAGTTTCTCTGGGCAGCATGTGCCATGACAGGAGAGGCCAGATGGGGCCCTGTAAACCAAACATGGAGATAGGAGTTTCAATAGGACCGGGCTGGCGGCTGGGGTGTTGTGAGGACCATCCAGGGATCAGAGGGCTGCTTCAAGACAGGGGATAACCAGTGAAGTGAGCAGTGCTACTGTAACTAAGGGAATTAAAAGCCTCATGTTTCATGATTGTCAACCATTTCTCACAGTAACTTTGTGAAGAATTGTTTCTTTTCTTTTTTTTTTTTTAAGATTTTATTTATTTGAGAGAGAGAGAGAATGAGAGATAGAGAGCACGAGAGGGAAGAGGGTCAGAGGGAGAAGCAGACTCCCCGCTGAGCTGGGAGCCCGATGTGGGACTCGATCCCGGGACTCCAGGATCATGACCTGAGCTGAAGGCAGTCGCTTAACCAACTGAGCCACCCAGGCGCCCCGTGAAGAATTGTTTCTAAGTCTACCCAAACAAGGTTCCACAAACCAGAAATAATCTCCTTTCTTTCCTTACATGCCTGTCCACCTAGCTTCGCTGAGGGATTCACAGACACCAAATGCTTTCTCCAATCTTTCCCGTGAGGGCACACTTCGCCGTTGCTGGCATTCATCCTCATGTAAACGCCAGGCTTGTTCTTGTTTTCGGGCTTTACTGAGTTGCATTCTAACTGCAGGGTCAGGAGGTGCTCGTGGAAAACCTGCCTGTCCTGGTATTGTCGCCAGTCAACATCTTCAGGTGTGTGGGTTTTCCTAGTAATGACGTATTTAGGCCACTGGCAGAGGAAACACCTAGTTGGACTTGAAGACTGGACCTCGTGTTGCAGTGACAGGCCTCCGTACGGGTGTGAGACCTGAATCCGGCACGGGTAGAAATACAAGCCCATTATAGCAAGTGCCCCGCCTGGCTGGATTTGGATGCCCTCCAAAGCATAGCTTGTCCTGAGACAAGCTCCAGGAGGCAAGTAGTTCGGAAGGTAATCTCAGGAGGAACGTGTCAGAAAAGTGGGGAAGAGATAAAGGAGAAAAGGCAAAAAGGTGGGGTACTGCATGCAGGGGTCCTGCTGTGATCACCCAGGCTTAATATTGCTGGAGACTTCTGAGATACTGTGTGGACCGTGCCTCTGATTGTCCCGCCGGAGAAGAGGAGGCTGGGCCACGTATACTCCCATCCCATTTATTTCCCCATCCGGGGGCCAGGATGGTAGCTCCCTTATGATACCCCACCCAATACTCACACACACATGCACACACACAAGAAGGTGCTTGAGGATGTCTACCATCTACCACAGATGCAGGTGGACTCAGGTAGGTAAGGGAATATGAGGTGGGGCATCATGACACAGCCCATGTTACAACCTCCAAATTTATGTATTGCAAAAGGTATCCCCCTGCAATGATGACCAGAAGACTCAATTCAGTGTCCTCATGAACGCTAATGGTTTCTTCGGTTTCTGTCCACATAACTCCCTTTATCAGCAAGCTGGATTGTAATTGCTGAAGGGCCTACAGGGTAGGGAAAAGACCCGAAGACTGATAATTAGACATCAAGCCATTATTCTTCAGGAGCCTTTCCTACCTTTCAGGGATCATGCCTCTCCCCAGAAAGCTTTTGGAAAAATTATCTAAACTCTCACACCACCCCTTAAAATCAAGTGAACACACAAAGCAATCTAGCGCTTAGAGAAAAAGACAGGTGGTAGGTATCTGTTTTTCCTTAAGCCTGGGGTTCTCAATCGGGGATCCACAGTCAATGGCTGAACTTCTGGTCTTCATAACCCCCTCAAATTTTAGGTAACTTTTCTGCATGAGGGCACATGGAGAGAGGCTCTATGGCAATCATATTCTCAAAAAGGTCTGTGACACCAAAATAGAGTAAGAATCACTATCCTGGTTGGTTAAACAAGGGCCCCTTTCCTACTGTATTTATTAACTTCATGTGGGAGATTCGAGACAAGGCAAGAATACTCATTGGAAAGAGAGAGGAAAGTCTGGCTGCCCAGACAAATCCCCACCGGGTGGCACAACCCTGAGGAGTCCTCCATAGTCCCGCCACACGTCCAAGGTCTAACTTGAGACAATGCAGAGGACTGGTATCCTCCTGGAAACAGGTTATAGTGCAGGAGGCTGCTTGGGAAGCAAGAGATCAGAACATCGGAATAAAGTTCAGGATTTGTACAGTCGACAGCCCTAGGCTCTCACAATTGTGATGGGGATGTACCTGCCTCAGGTGGAACCTGGGCACCCGAATCCCATCTTACCTGCTCTGTGAGTAACTGGGGTTTGCCAACAGTGCCTTAGACTCTCCTTTTTCTAGCCTCTAGGATTAACCAGTCTGAGGACTTCCCTCTCCTGCCCTCCCTCCCTCTTAAGACATTCAATCTTGATATCTTAAGGCCTTTTTCTTTAAAATCACCAAGAATTCGGGCACCTGGGTGGCTCAGTCGGTTAGGCGACTGCCTTCGGCTCAGGTCATGATCCTGGAGTCCCGGGATCGAGTCCTGCATCGGGCTCCCTGCTCAGCGAGGAGGCTGCTTCTCCCTCTAACCCTCCCCCCTCTCATGTACTCTCTCTCTCTCTCATTCTCACTCTCTCAAAATAAATAAATAAATCTTTAAAAAAAATAAAATAAAATCACCAAGAATGCGTATCTCTGCTTGAGTTATTTCTATGTTAATTTCATGCATTAATGCTCACAGGACCACCCTGTTTCCTGCTCTCTGATTAAAGACTCCTTAGAGATTCCGAAAACCATTTTAAGTTCTTGCTGAGGGGAGGTTGTGATTTAACAAGGCACGCATAAAATTTCATCAAAAGCCGCCTGCTTGTCCACCTTGGCAAGAGAGATGTGCAGAAAAGCTGTGCAGGGGTGCGTGGCTCAGCCTGGAGGACCTGTTTGCTTCTTCATGGCACAGTGGGGAGCGAGGAGAATGACTAATAGCAAGCATTCCAGGCAGCGACTAGAGTAGGTTATTTAGCACCTGCTATGCGTCCCAGGCACTGTGCTTGGTGCTGGGAGATGCAAAGAGAAATAAGACAGGGTCCGTGCCCTGCAGGGACCTTTGTATGAATGGGAGAAACAGCGGATGAACAACCAGAGCGTACTGTCCTGTTAGGATAGAGGTAAGAGTACGGTGATTGTGTGTCGGGGGAAGGGAAGGGACAAGGGTGAGAAGAGAACAGGTGTTTTCTATGAGGACAAGGTGGGGAATGAGTTCAAGAACTACATTTTCTTATGCTTGGAGGCTGGGGTGTGCGAGCAAAAGCAGAGAGGTGAGTCCAAAAAAGAAGGTACGTGTCGTCGAGAAGTCAGTCACAATTCATCTGTACGTTGTGTGGACCCACAAGCTTTAGCTTCCTGGGGCTGTTGTAACAAATTACGACAAACTTGGTGGCTTGAAACACCAGAAATGCAATCTCACAGTTCTGGAGGCCACAAAGCCCAAAATCAAGGTGTTGGCAGGGCTGCGCTCCTGCGGGGGCTCCAGGGGAGAATTCTTTCTCAGCTTCTTCTGCTGAAAGAAGCAGAAGAAGCCTGGATACACCAGGATAATCTCTCCGTCGGAAGATTCTTAATCGCATCGGCAAACGCCTTTTTCTTCCCCTGCCATATAGGATAACATTCTTGGATTCCGGAGATTAGACACGAATGTTTTGTGGGGTCATTTTTCAGTTTTCCACATTGCGGGAGACTTTAAGCAAGGCAACAACTCAGTAGACTGTAGTTCACAAAGATCCTTCAGGGGGTGGTGGGGCGCATCTAAAGGAACAATTACTGAAGCCGGCGAGACACAGCTCGGTGGACACAGCTCGGTGGACCGGTGGCTCAAAGCGATCGTGCCTAACCAGGGGGGCAGCCTGGGGGGTGGGCTCAGGGAGGGACTCAGGAGTCTGACTGCGTGATGCCAAGCCTCAGTTTCCTCATCTGTGAAAGCTGGATTATCACAGCTGTGCCTACCTTTTGGGCCTGCCGGAAGGAGTGTGCAAAATATGACACATGCCAGGTGACTGGTGCATGAGCAGTCCTCCACAAAGCATGCAGATTCTGACTCGCGTTCTGGAATCAGGCTCCTGAGCACAGATGACTCGAAAACGGTGAGATGGGGCACATTTCAACCACTGGCCTCTGACCCGGCTTGGCGAACCAGTCAGCTCAAAGACAGGCATGGGGTGTGGCCCTGACAGAATTCCAGGTTCTTGGTGGGATGTTTTAGCTGCGTTCCAATGCAGAAATCACCTACCAGTAATGTTCTCCTGGACTTTCAGAGCCTGACAGTGATGTTAGACTCTAAACTTCATACATATTTAGCAGGAATAATACATTTTTCATTTTATTTTTATTTTTTTAAATAATTTTTTAAAAGATTTTATTTATTTGACAGAAAGAGAGAGAGAGTGCACATCTGAGCAGGGGGATCAGCAGGCAGAGGGAGAGGGAGAAGCAGCCTCCCCGCTGAGCAGGGAGACTGACTCCTCATGGGGCTGGATCCCAGGACTCTGGGATCCTGACCTGAGCCAAAGGCAGACGCTTAATGAGCCACCCAGGCGCCCCTGCATTTTTCATTTTAAAAGCGTGGTGTTTCCAGTCAATCAGTACAGATTAGTTAAGCAGCTATGTGCAGATGGCGGGGCTTGAGTGATTGTGTCAGGACACCAGACCGGAAAGTCCGTTTGGCCCCATTTAAAGGGGTCTCCAGCGACGGGTGAGGCCTTCAGACTCGAGGGTGAAGGCAGTGAGAAGCCGGTGGGAGCGTGGGAGTAAGGGGTGTGACCCGATGAGCAGGGCGCATGAAGGCGATCCCAGCTGTGGCAGTGGACCGTTGGGTTTGAGGGAGAAGCATGGCGGAGGCAGGGAGGCCATCTTAGGAAGCCAGTGCAGCTTTCCGTCTGTGAGGTGGTGGGGATGGAAGCGGGTGGAATGGAGGGCAGAGAACTTGCAGGGAATCTGCCTTCAGAGAGCTAGTGTGGGACAGGGTAGGCTCACAGGGCAGATGGCAGAGTTGTAACAACACAACTTGGGAGAGATGCAGGCAGGGTCACTGCAGGTTTTTCTTGCCCTGGTGGTGGGGGTGTCAGCTGCCTTGCTGGCCTTGGGAGGAGTGAGTCGCGGAATGTTTGTGGGGACTGGAAGTTCTGGGGGTCCCTGGAGAAGATCGGGCTCCACCCCTACGGTCCTGGGGGAATAATCAGCGTTATTGTGCATTAACTGTTAAAAGTGGCTGCCTGGGCAGGACGGGGCTGTAGGCAGCCCCAGGCAGTGGCCGCAAGTGCCGGAGGGGTTGGGGGTGGGTGAGGGTTCAGCCCACGAAGGGTGGCTCCGAGGAGGGGCGGAGGTGGGAAGGGTCCTTCGATGGCCCTGGCATGGGGATGGCGGTGGCAGGTGGAGGGAGGCCGAAGTACTTTCATACTTTCCGACTGATGAGCCCGTAGTTCAAACAAAGGCTCTGGACATCGGAGGGGAGCGCCCAGGAGACAGAAGGAAGCGTGCACCCATCTGCTCTGGTGCCCAAGCCAGCGCCTGGTCTTCTCACTCCCACTTCTTGATCACTGTGACAACTGTCTCCTCTCTCAATTCCTTACTTAGCACAGGCCTTTGCATACAAAGCTGTTTGTTTAAAACCCTCCAGGCCAGCTGCAGCTCTGGGATGGAACTTCTGCACCCTCCCGCCCCTCCCTCCCTCCCTCTCCTTCCTTTCCTGTCTCCTTCTTCCTCTTTTCCTTTTCCTCACCCTCATTTTCTTTCAAAAAATAATTTATTGAGCTGAAAATTACATAACACAAAATTAACCATTTCAAAGTGAAAAATATATTCACAGTATTGTGCAACCACCACCTCTACCTTGTTCCAAACTATTTTCATCTCCTTGACCAGTTTCTCCCCAGTCCTCCCTCCCCCTAGCAACCATCAGTCTGCTTTCTGTTTCCATGGATTTATTTGTTCTAGATATTTCATATAAATGGAATCACATGATATGTAACCTTTTGTGTGTCTATTTATTTTGAAGAGCAGGTACATTCACAAGGTTCATAACTGAAAAGTCAGTAGATACACAGTGAAAAGTACTCTGCTGCAGAGTCACCTAGTTTCCCTCGCTGAGGTAAAGTGTAACCTCAGTAGTTTTTGTTTATTTTTGTTTTTCTGTCCTCCCAGATATGTTTTATGCATATATAGGTAAATATAGATATGTCTACACACATGTTCTGTCTGTCATGTATCTGTCATCTACCTGTTTGGATCTGATTTTTTTTCTCCTAACATATCTTGGAGATGGTTTCATATCAATATGTAAAGAGCTTCCTTCTTCTTCTCTTTCTAACGATTGCTTTACATTCTTATGAATGGATGTATCATAATTTATGTAACCATTCTTCCCACCAATGGACTTTTAGGTTGTTTCCGATCTTTGGGTATTATAAACAATGTCACAATGAGTCACCCATACATTGGCCAATGTATCTGTAGATAAATTAGGAGTCCGATATTCTGGGTTCAAACTTAGACACATTTAGGCAAGATAAGAGTGGACTCCTGTTACATTATATAATAAATAACATTCATGGATTGGGAAATATGCATAGACACTGTGCTAAGCATTTTTAAGCAGCTTTATTGCAATATAGTTTATATATCATAGAATTCACTCATTTAAAGCATACAATTCAACGTTTTTTAGTATTTTCACAGAGTTGTGCAGTCATCACCACAATTGATTTTAGAACATTTCATCACCCCAAAAGAAACCCTGTACCCATTAGCCATCACTTCCCATGCTCCTCTGCCCCCAACGCATGGAAACCACCCATCTATTTTTTGGATTTGCCCATTATGGACATCTCATACAGATGAAATCATACGATATGTGGCCTTTTATGTGTGGCTTCTTTCACTTAGCATAATGTTTTCAAGGTTCATCCATGTCATTATTCCATTCCTTTTTATTGCAGAAAATCCCTGTATTTTTACATCTTGAATCAATCTAGCATTTCCACTTAGGCAACCCAAGTCCTTTGACCAGGGTAGTTACAGGCAGGTGTACCCCAAAATTTGCAGGGCCTGGAAAACAGAAAATGGGAGCCTCTAAGTCAGATGCCTAAATATTAAAAGCTGTAAATCAAGCCAAACAGTTGTTAAATAAATTATGTTTGATCCTCCTACATTGACAAATAGGTGTACAGTTATGGCTTTTATATGACTAAAAGTTGGCAAAATATCAAAGATGACTAAATTCAATTATTATTACAAAATTGGAATATATTATGGTAATAATAAATTCATTTTCAAAATGAATTGAATAACTTCAATTTCAAAATAAATTGAATAAATTCAATTCAAAATATTTTTTATGCTTTCAAGAACTATTTTTCTAAAATATTCAAAATTATCTACAAAAGTTAAAGGAAAGACATATAATTGATAATTAACCTGTGAAAAATTAAATTTCAAGTATTTACAGTTAAAATTTTTACTTGACTTTTTGAGAATGTAATGAAATCTTATTAAACATGATTATGAAGAAGTTATTTGTGATTCTAGTGTTCCATGTCTTTGACTTAGTATCATGTTTCATGTATGTTATGCCTAGACATACATCTATACACATGAGAGAGTAATATGAATTGTTTCATGATGAAAAATATGCCTTAGCCTCCACGTGAACTGTTGCATTTACTGCACTAATTTTTGGGAGTCCCTCTGGAATTTTGTGTTAGAGAAACAGGAAAATGGAGACTTGGCACTGGCAGAAATGGCATGTCGTTACCTAAGGATCTATTGCAATCAAGGTGTCTCAGTGGAGGGATGTGACAGGTGGATTTGTCTTTTATTTTTATTTTATTTTTTTTAAGATTTTATTTATTTATTTGACAGAGAGACAGGAGAAGGGGAACACAAGCAGGGGGAGTGGGAGAGGGAGAAGATGGCTTCCAACATGGAGCAAGGAGCCAGGACCTGAGCTGAAGGCAGATGATTAACGACTGAGCCACCCAGGCGCCCCTGGATTTGTCTTGTACCGAATCACCTCCACAGTTCCTATCCCACTGGCCCTCTGAAGTAGTGTGTCGGCACTGGTAGTGGCACAACCCACAACCCCCACACATTCACATGCCTTTTGTTTCAAGGGCAGAGGGCAGGAGACATGGAGAAGGAGTGCCCTGGGGTCTAAACGGTGTTACTTGTGAGAGGGGGCATCCTGGTGCTGGTGCCACACCTCAAGTAAAAGAAGAGCCATGTGTTCTTTCACACATTTGTGTGTGTGTGTGTGTGTGTGTGTGTGTGTGATTTGCAGGCTCCCCTACAAGCATGGGCCGAGAGGAGAGGCCATCCTGCCCAGTTCTGAAAGAAATACTGCTCTTACGCTTGAGCTGAGATTACAGATAAGGCCTTTCTGAACAAAACCTCTTTTACTGTGACAAGGGGTGGTGCCTGGCTGGTTCAGTCTGTGGAGTGTGAGACTTTTGATTTCCGGGTTGTGAGTTCGAGTCCCACACTGGGTATAGAGATTACTTAAAAATAAAATCTTAAAACAAATAAACAAACGACCTCTTTTACTCTGATGAATGCAGGGAGTGGAGGTGAAGGAGGAGGGCAGACCAATTGTCTTACTTGGCTGACAAAAACAAGCCTATCTATATCTGCTAACTTGCCAGCATGGCCATTTTAAGTGTTGCCCATCTGCCCATCTGTCTGTTACAATTCACACTATCGCAAAAGCAGACACAAGGGCGCCTGGGTGGCTCAGATGGTTAAGCATCTGCCTTCGGCTCAGGTCATGATCCCAGGGTCCTGGGATCGAGTCCTGCATCAGGATCCCTGCTCAGTAGGGAGCCTGCTTCTCCCTCTGCCTCTCTCTCTCTGTCTCTTATGAATAAATAAATAAAGTCTTCAAAAAAAAAAAAAGGCAGACCCAAAGTCTCTCATTTACTCATTCATTCATTCACTTAATGGTATTAACTGAGCACTATCTTCTAGGTGCCTTTCTGGGTTGGCAGAGTAAAAAATGAATGGAACTGTGAGGACTCACGAGGTATAGGGGACAGACTTGAACATGAATAATGGCAATAGCGTGGGGTTTAAAATGCTGTGGGAGGAAGGAGCAACTGCCACATCAGTGTGGACTGGGCTAGAGGAAGTTTCAGAGGAGATGGTGGAGTAAATACTAGCTTCCATAGATGCCACAGAATGCCTGCCATGTTCCAGGCTCTCCTCACATACTGTCACGTGTACTTCCCACAAAATCTTTCAGAGGTACTCTATGTCCATTTTACAGATGAGAAAATTGAGGACCAGAAAGGTTAGGTAACTTGTTCAGTGCCACATAGCTGGTAAGTGATGGTTCTAGAGTTGCACCTCCCAGACCTTCCTAACTTCACAATGGATGAGCTTTCCACCGTGTCTTGGTATTAGGAGTCTTGACGGATGTGTAGGAATTTACCTGAGTGGAACAAGGGCGTAAGAGCAACAGGGGAAAAACAACAGCATTTGTTATTGGAGATCTGAGACATAAACTAAAATTATGGCTGAGCATGTTTGAGTATCTATAAAGATGAGGTCACATAATTACAGCCATCTGACTGACTTGAATAGGGTCCTGTGCAAATCCCTTTTGCCTGGTTGATTTATAATTCCCAAGAGGCCCAAGTTCTAGGTAACATCTACATTCTCTCCGCCCAGACACACAGTCCTACTCTTTCACAAGTGTTCTTGGAGAAGGGAGCGGTGAGGGAGACAGCGGGGAGATTCTCCAGTGTGTGCTCCGCACAACCTCGCTGTGGATTTGTTTTTCTGAGCCGATCTAATCTTGAAGATAGCTTTTCAAACATTCCCCAGGCAGCAGTCCGAGATGTGAGCCTATGTGTCTCCGGCCCCGTCCTGGGGTTTAAACGGGCTGCACGGATTCTCCAACCGGAAATCATTAGCGCTGGAATCCGCTTTGAGGGCGGCCCAACAAGCTACTATGCCTTTCTCCACTCCTCATCCAAGTTCTACCCTTTCCTCGAGTTTTTGCCCAAATCATACCTCTAGAAGCATTTTTAGCTGGGATCATAGTAGCTTGGTCTAGACTGAAGTTACAAGTGAATTTTAAAAAAAATCGTTCCACTTGAGACCATCCGGAATAAGTTCCATCTAGAACAAGCTCTGTGGCAACATTAACAAGAAAAACACTCCTGTGCCCGGTAGGCACGCAGCGTTTGTTGACTGAACTCAGGAGGGCCGGGAGGGGGGCGGGTCCGGCTTCCACCCCGGCGCGGGAAGGAGGCAGGGCCGCCGAGCGAGGCTGGGCGGACCTTAACCCCCGCGCCCCCAGGGCGTCCCGCCTCCCGCCTCCCGCCCCCGCGGCCAGCTGGTGAAAGCGGCGGGGCGCTTGCGCGGGCGGCCGCCAGGTGGGCAGGTACCTGGGCGGAGCGCGCCGCGGTTGGCTGGCGGCGGCCGCGGGCCCGGCACCCGGAAGACCCGCCGACTCAGCGAGCTCAACAGGCGGCCGAGCGGGGCTGCGTCGTGTGGACCCGTCCCGGGATGGACAAGCTGAAGAAGGTGCTGAGCGGCCAGGACACCGAGGACCGGGGCGGCCTGGCCGAGGTGAGCGTGCCCGGGAACCGGGCGGGACTTCCAGGCTTTCCTGGAAAGCGGCGCCGCGCCCGTGCGTCCTCCCCGCGGCGGGCCCCGCGCTCCCCGCGCCCCTGCCGGTGCCGCGCCGGGCCCTCGGCTCCAGGCGGTCGGCCTGTGAGTGCTCTGTCGCCCGGCGCCCCCTCAGCCCTCCCCGCCCCAGCGGCCCACTCGAGAGGGCGGAGCCGGAGCAGAACCCGGGGAACGCCCGCGGGGGCACGCGTCGTCCCGGACGGTCCCTCCAGCCCCGCCGGCCTTCCCGAGCTCCGGGGCTGAGACGGGCAGGGCGGGCGGGCCCCGAGAGCCTGGCGGAGGGAACCCGCGTCCGGGTAGGTCGCCTGGGCCTGGCGAGGGGCCCGCAGCTTCCCCTGCTCGCTGCCCCCGTACGGCGGGGCTTGGTTGTCGGTGTGACACTCCCACCCGACCTTGGGCACCTGTCGGGGTTGTGACGCGTCTCCACCGCGGAACCGTGAACTCCCGGAGGGCAGGGCTCACTCTTGTTTCTCTGTGCCCCCAGGCCGTCCGTAGACGCTGTAGACACCCAGGACCTCGTGGGACTGCCCGCGCGTGTTTGTGTGACTGTTTCGCTAGAGAGGCTGGGTCGAGCGGGAATCTGGGCGCTCGGGCCCTGTCTTCTAGAGCCATACAGAATGATCATTTCCTGTTTCGAGTGCTTTTTTCGCTCTTGTTTTTGTTTTCCTTTCTGGATGACAGAATAACATTTTACTTTTTGGTGTGTATTGCACGGGCCTCAGTTTCCCCAGCTATAAAGTGAGGGTGTTGAACAAGAGAATACAGCTTCTTTGAACTCTAAACCCACGTTTTCCTTCTAACTTTAATCAGTGTCTCTCGTGGTTTGTTCTCAGCATCTTCTTTCACCCACTTTTGTGGTTGCCGATTTTTTTTCTGCATTTTGTGTGATACTGGTACCCCCTCTGTGAGATTTCAGAACTTGTAAAGCTTACTCTCTTAATCCTCACTTTGAAGAAGCAACATTATAGGAATTGGAATTGAGTATCATAGGGTTTTATTTTTTTGACATTTCAAAACAGCTCTGTGGGTTCCTTTTAATTGGTTGCCTTTATTAGTTGGTCAAAGCTCAGGAGTAATTTCATGCATTTCTTTGTTTTTGATTTCTGGCTTCTGAAGTCAAACCCCAGGCCAGGCCTAAGAATACCCAGGTAGTTGACAAGTCATGTGGATCTAAAAGCATTATGCCCTGTGGACTGTCATCAGGCTTTTACAAGCAGCTAGGGTTCAAGAGGGAGACACTTTATCATCCTGAGGCCTCTTGGGGGGGGGAGTGTTGACAGCGAGATGATGCAGATATTATATATTTAGAAAAAAATCCATGAAGCAGACGCGTAAGAGTGAATGATTAGTGTGGATTGAAGATGTAAACGCTGAGTTTGTTTTTACCTACAGTGGTGCCTGCCTGCGTTGGACGCAGTGAAGGGCTTTAAAATGTTGGTATTGAGTGGTTTCACATTTCCCATGGCTTTGAAGCTGGCAAAGAGAATTGTGTGCTGAAATTTCTGTTTTGTGTGGTAAGTTGGACTACGTGGCCTTATGGGCTTTTCAAATTAAGTTGTCAGAGGTCACCATAAGTGAGTGCTTTTCAAGTTTATATCCTTTTAATGTAAACAATAAAAGCATGGCTAGTTCTGTTTCTCCTACATATGAAACTGGGTATAAAAACTACTTGGCAATGCCTAATCACCAATACCCTCCTGACGAGGTTTTTAATTGATACCTCACCTTCATAAATCCGCCTTCAACCCTTAGTTTTAGTGGGCGTATTTCTTAAAGTATAGGTTTTATTTTTTTCATAGAGGATTCCCGGGATGAGGAAGGGATGAGTGGTACCTGGTTTGAAAGCACAGGTATGAAGCAGTATTCATTTCTCACCTTCTTCTGGTTACCAGCCCTGTTTCCTCCAACAGTTCTTAGCTTTACTTCATTTTGGCAAGCACCTTTCTTCTCTCCACATCCCCAAGTCAAAGGGACCTTTGTTCCTAACTGCCAGTCAGACAGCTTGGGTGCAGATCGCCTGTAAATTCTAGCCAGGGACTATTTTAGCTACTCTGATTTCCAGAAGGTGCCCCAGCAGCCATGAATTTAGAGAGGCCTTTTATATCAACTGAGTTCGTTTTTATAAATTGGCAAAAAGAAGGGCTTAGCCTTCACTGAGTCCAGCTGGTAAAAGAAGTGTGATGACACAGAGTGGGAAGACACAGTGATGAAAGGTTATCTGCACCCCCTCCCCCCATTTTGCCAACTAGGGTGACATTTGGGTGGAAATTCAGCTTGAGAGACTTGTAGAGCCAACACGTCACTCTCCTTTCCGAAGAAAGAAACCAGAACTATGTCCTCTCATCCATGAGTTTGATTTTTACGAGGACTGGGACGTGGACACCATATTTAGTTCTGTAAATGCCAAGGCCAGCTCACACTTGACACTTAACCTTATGGGTTATCCTCTCCACACACACAAAAATAAAAAAAATAAAAAAGGTCGAATCTCTTAAAATACCCCTGTTGATGCCAAGTAGTGCTCAAGCCATGAATCCGGTCCGGTTCTGCTCCGACACTTTTCTCCCCGCGTGTAGCTCACTTCTTTTTTTCTACCTGGCAAAGTAAGTTCTTTGTTTCTTGCGTGAGTAGGAGGAGTGGTGGCTTCTGATTTTATTTTCTTCTTGGTGGGAGGTTGAACATGTTAGTCAGAAGGCTGACCTGATTGTGGGGGCTGCCAGTGCAGCCTGCTAACAGAGCACCACGTGGCTCATTTGGGAGGTGCGCTGTGCCTCAGCACGGAACCAGGTGGTCCATCTGTCAGGTCCTGACACCCTGTGCCCACGGCGTGGTTACCATCCCCGATGGCGCCTTTCTGTGCAGTGTCCTACGGTGCCCTGTGTTTCCGCAAGAACTTTGTTTGTGGTGGGGGATTGCAGTGTTACGAGCCCACTTTAGATATGTGTGAACAGGGATGCCTGGGCGTCTCAGTCGGTTAAGTGTCCGACTCGATTTCGGCTCAGGTCATGGTCTCAGGGTCGTGAGATCAAGCCCGGCGTTGGGCTCTGTGCTGGGTGTGGAGCCTGCTTGGGATTCTCTCCCTCTCCCTCTCTAGAAAAAATAAAAAGTGTGAATAAATGCGGGAGGAGGAAAACCCCTTTTGATAACCTGCCCTTAAGACTGCCTTTCTCCTGAATGGAAATCAAGCCCTCTGTAGCAATGCTGACCATACCTGGGAGAGCCGCTGTTCCTTCTTTCCAGGCGGTCTGGTTTGACTGGAAGTTTGGAGACAGGGCTGAAGACAGGTCCCTGAGCTGGGAGCAGTCAAGGCCGAAGGAGTTGTCAGTCCGGTGTCCCTTGCAGCTTCTGCCACCACCTTCGTTCATCAGGGGGTGGAAATGTTACTGGCAGCTTTCCCCCACTGCGGGAGGGAGACTGTGCTGGCCACACGAGGTGAGCCTGGTGTGAATACACTGGGTTGCCTGGGCAGGAGGCAGGACCTTTGGTCTCAGTGGCAGCTGTCTGTCCCCAGCCTGGAGCAGCTGTGGCTACTTTCATGATGTGGACAGACTAGGAAGGTCTTTGGCGTAAGTTCTGGGCTGTCCTCTTTGACACGGGGGAAAAACCCTTGGGAGCTACTTGCAGGCTCTCCTGTTCTAGCAGAGTTGTCTTGGGAAAAGTTGGCATCCTCGGAGCTTTACTTTTGGGAGGGGTTACTTATGGTAGCGGGGAGTCAGATGAGTAGGGCTGTAGTGAATTACCTAGGATTTGTCTCATGCTTGCGTGACTTGGCTGATGCCAGCACCTCGAAGCACGGCATGAATAGATTCAGCTCAGGGCCCTGACACAGATGAGAGCCTTAGTCCTTCGGCATCTCAGAGATGCCGATAGGAGTAGCTATTGCCCAAGTTGGGCTGGTTGATGTAGGAGACCATGCCCGGTGGATCCAGCCCCCTGAGTGCCGGCCCCCGACCGGCCCCCGTTTCCTGGGTCCCTGCCTGGCGGAGCTCATGGCTTCCTGGTTGTCCTTGTCCGGCCAGGGCTGTGTAAGGGCTTGGGCTACTCTAGGGTCTACTGCCTTGCTGTGCTGTGTGTGAAATGGTTTGTGCTTCAGGTGGAGAGTTTATACCTCTGGGGATGTTCACCTAGAGGCTCGGTAACCTCTTATCTGCTGCCAGAGAGGGGATTTGTGGATGGATAAGGAGCCGGATTCCATGACTCAGGAGGGCTCTTGTAGCTATGAGTGAGTCGGATTCTTGTTCCTGCCTTCCACAGGTCAAACTCACACGCTCAATCTAATTATGTGCTTCCCTTGTTTCTGGTGCTTAAACATGCATATACGTGTATGTAATCCCTTTTTTAAAAATTTCAGGTTGTTGAGGCATCTTCATTAAGCTGGGGTACCAGAATAAAAGGCTTCATTGCATGTTTTGCTACAGGAATTGTCTGCTCACTGCTGGTAAGATGTCCCTCTCCTCCCCTGTCTTTTCCCCACCCTGTCCCTCCTTCCCTCTGTCTTTCCCCTTTTGTCCACCTCCTTTTCTCTTGCTCTTCATGGGATGCATGGATGAGAGAGAGAGGGAGGTGCTGAGGAGGGTGGGGAGGGGACTGGGTGTCTCTGTGCACTCTTGGCTGTAGACTGTTGTAGGAGGGGTCCTCTGTGCAAACGCCCTGTGCTTTATCTTCCAGGGAACTCTTCTGCTCTGGGTGCCCAGGAAGGGACTATACCTCTTTGCAGTGTTTTATACCTTTGGTAACATCGCATCAATTGGGAGGTAACAGGTGTTTTTTTTTTTTTTTTTTTTAATTTAACCATAGCCAATCACTAGATGGGAAAATGGGTGTGGATTGTGCTTGAGGGAGGTGAAGGAGGATGCTTTAATAGTTTTAAGGATTGGTTTCTCACCAAATGTAGTTAAAATATATCATATCCAACTTTATCATATAAAGTTAATGAATGGTAAATGCTAAGAACCCTATGCTAAATTTCCTTTCAAAAAATTTCCTCTTTAAAAATTACTGAAAAGGGGGGCGCCTGGGTGGCTCAGTCGTTAAGCGTCTGCCTTTGGCTCAGGTCTGGTCCCAGGGTCCTGGGATTGAGCCCCGCATCGGGCTCGCTGCTCAGCGGGAGGCCTGCTTCTCCCTCTCCCACTCCCCCTGCTTGTGTTCCCTCTCCCGCTGTGTCTCTCTCTGTCAAATAAATAATAGTCTTTAAAAAAAAAGTTTTAGTATTTTTTTTTAAGATTTTATTTATTGGGGTGCCTGGGTGGCTTAGTGAGTTAAGTGTCTGACTTTGGCTCAGGTCATGATCTTGGGGTCCTGGGATTGAGCCCCATGTCAGGCTCCCCATTCAGCAGGGGAGTCTGCTTCTCTCTCTCCCTCTGCCCCTCCCCCTGCTTGTGTACTCTCTCTCTAAGTAAATAATAAATAACTTATTTATTTGAGAGAGAGAGAGGGCAAGTGAGGAGTGGGTGGGGAGGAGCAGAAGAAGAGGGACAAGCAGACTCTGAGGTGAGTGCAGAGCCCGACATAGGGCTCGATCCCACAATCTTGAGATCATGACCAAAATCAAGAGTTGGACATTTAACTGACTGAGTCACCCACTCCTCCCAGTATTTTTGTATCTTAGTTTATTTTTTTAATTTTTATTTTTTTTAAAGATTTTATTGAGAGAGCGAGAGACAGAGTCAGAGCATGGGGGGAGGGGCAGAGGGAGAGGGAGAAGCAGACTCCCCACTGAGCAGGGAGCCCAGGCGTGTGGGCTCCATCCCAGGACCCTGAGATCATGACCTGAGCTGAAGGCAGATGTTTAACCAGCTGAGCCACCCAGGCGCCCTTATTTTAGTTTATTTTTGAAATCTCCTGGGATAAAGTTACTGTTGAGGTTTTACATATAAGGGAACCGTGGCAGCCCGTTTTGCATGCTGCAGGTACACGGATAGCCCAGATCAAGTGCAGTTCATGCTTCAGCCACACTGTGTGCAGACAGCAACAGTCCTGCTCCCAGCTGGGAGTGCTGGCCTGACTTCGGCCTACATGGCCCCCTGGAACCTGAACTCCGTGACCTTTCCTCTCCCGCCGCCTTCCCTTGTATCTCAGTCAATGGCCTCAGAGTGCTGGGTGTCCAAGCCCCGGCCCCTGTATATTACTCACCATGGCTTGGTGCCCACCCCTTCCTGGCCCCTTCCTCTTTGTCTCTGTGGCTATTGTCCCTGACCATGGGACTCACGTCCTCAGTGACTAAGCCTTGCTCACACCCTGGGCTGGGCTCTGAGCACGCACAGACATTGGGGCCGCGGTGGAGCTCACTGGTCGGCCAGACAGACAGACATGTGAACTGATAATATAATAGGGCATGGAGAAAGAGGTGCTCAGGGAGGGGCAGCTGCCGAGATTTGACCCAGGGAGCCAGGGAGGGCTTTCTAGAGATGGTGATACCTGAGCTGCTCTTAGCTCTGGCTCGTATCACTTCCCAACTGAACTACCACAGGATTCCTCTGCTGGCTTCTCTGTCTCCTTTCGTGTCCCTCCTGGCCATTTTCAGCATTCGGTTACAGCCCTGGCTCACTCTCTAGCAGTACCTCATTTCCGCCACAGGTGCATGCATGCAGGAGAGGCCCAGTTCCATTCCCCAGCCAGGCCGACCTTCTTGCATTTCCCCAAACGTCTTTGTGCCTCTTCTGGGGCTAATTTCTCTGCCTAGAATGCTGCCCCATCTGTATCTCTCCCTTTGTGCCCTACCCCCCTCATTTTGGTGAATTCTTGCTCATTTGTGGGGACTTGGCTCAAAAATCACCACTCCTGTAAATCTTCTCCTCGTTACCTCTCCCCACCCCCACCCAGAACAATGACCTCTTCTTTCATATAGGACTCTGTATGTCCCAAATATATTTTTGTGACAGCACAGATAGCATTTTATTACATTGATTTGTTACAAGTCTCTGAGCCACTTGACAAGGGCTATCTATACGTCTGCCTTACCTGTCCCTAATTGTCCCCAAACTTAGCTCTGTTTTTGGCTGGAAATGTTAACCAAATGATTGAGTACACGACTCTGGCTACCCTTCTAAAAATTTATGAATGCTTATGATAGTAAAATGCTGGCTCTCAGAGATGTCTCATCTCGCCTCTAAAGCCCTCTCAAATACTAACTTTTGGAGCATTTTGCTTTGGGCAGACAGTGTAGGTTTAATGTCGAGTCTATAAATAGAGCATAAATACTGGCGTGTGTTGGTTAGTCTAGAAGAACTATTTAGCAAACCCTAATAGGGTCAACTCTTTATGGCACTGCCTACAGAAGTAATAAAGGGAGCAAATGATTATTTCCAGGATGTGTCTAGGAGTTTATGGCTTTACCTATAATCTGTTACTTTTTTTTAAAGATTTTATTTACTTCTTTGACAGAGGGAGAGAGCACAAGCAGGGGGAGTGGCAGGCAAAGGGAGAGGGAGAAGCAGGGAGCCCGATGGCGTGGGGCTCCATCCCAGGACCCTGAGATCATGACCTGAGCCTAAGGCAGAAGCTTAACCCACTGAGCCACCCGAGCGCCCCTATAATCTGTTATGTTTTTGTATATATGCTGCATTTAATTTTTAAGGCCAGTCTTGGCTCTTGCTTCTTGTTCAGTGTTGGCTAAGAGTGCAGCTATGAATTCAGGTTGAAACTTAATGGTACTTTAAAGAGAGGTAGACACATTTTTTAAATTTCTGTTTGCACCAAACACCCGGTAGCTAATGCTAAAACTCTGGATGTTACAGGGCTACTGTGGGGTGATGCCAGGCACATGGGGCATTTCTGTCAGGAATCTAGAGACATGACAGACCTAACCCTCGGGTTCAGCGTGAGGATCTGCTTGGGTTACTGTCCCTCACAGCCCCCTCTCAAGTTCCATTCACACTGAAAGTGCACAAGGGATGCCTTTCGGAGCTTTGGATCCAGTAGATGTGGGTTTGAATGCTGGCTCTTTAAGTTCCTAGCTGTGTGATTGTGGATAAGTAAATGAACCTTTCTGAGCTTCATTTTCTCGTCTCTGAAATAAATAAGTGTAATAACACCTAACTTACAGAGTTGCTGAGGGATGGAATGAGGTTGAGTATGTCCTATCTGGCATTTAGCAAACACTGAACAAATCATAGATGATACGATCAGTAGAATTATTCTCTGGAGACTATGAAAGAAAGTGAAGCGCTTTACTTTTTCATATCAGCAACCTAAACCTGTCAGGTGTGGTTTCTCTTTTTAAAATGATCTGAGTCTTTGGTTTGTTTGTTTGCATGGGTATATTGTTAAGGAGGCAAGGTAGCACGTCTTAGAGAGAGGGGTCCTCCAACCTGGTGGCTCTGGATGTGGTTCTAGAGTCAGACCTCCATGCACTTACAGCCTGAGGAGCTGGGGAGCCCTGGACAGGTAACGGATCCTTCGGGCTTCGGTTTCTTCCTCTGCAGAGGAAGTATGATGATTCCTGTCATCAGCCCCATGGGTTGATGAAGGATTAGGTGAGAAGGCCCGTAAGCACAGTGGTTGGCAGGTAGCAAGAACTTCTCAGCTGTGAGCTGCCGTTACTGCTGTGACCCCCAAGGGTGAACCTGGGGAGGCGATGGGGAGGCGGCGGGCTGTGCCTGGGGTGGGTCTGGTCTGGCCTGAATGGCTTGTGTGTGTTTGCCTCTCAGCACCGTCTTCCTCATGGGGCCGATGAAGCAGCTGAAGCGAATGTTTGAGCCGACCCGTTTGATTGCAACCATCATGGTGCTGGTAAGGCCTCCCTTTTAGCTGCACTTGTGAAATGGGACTTTTTATTTCTGCTGCATGGAGTTTTTTCCTCTTCAACCTAAAAACCTCTTTTCTTTTTCCTTTCGTCTCGATTTACTCCCGAAGCCTGTAACCACCGAGGAGGCAGCGGGAGAATTCTGCATCTGATCATTATGCCCTTGGTGTTTCAGTTGGTGTTTGGGTTCTGCCAGCGCCACCCCCCCCCCCACAGCGGGCTGCTCAGAGTAGCCACATTGATGTGGATGAGGTCCTCCTGGACACTGGGGAAGCCACACACAGGCAGAGCTTAGAGGGAGTGACTCAGAAACACAGGCTTCGCCCCCTGGAGTGGGCGTCTGGTCTCCTGGAGCAGCTCACTCTTCCCTCCACATTGTCTGACTGCCGTTTTGTTTCCATCCGTCTTTCTGATGCGGGTCTGCTCTCCTCGTGGCCCCTCCTCTCTGTTCCCTGCTTGGACAGCAGTGCCTTCAGCTTGTCCCATTCTCCTCTCCCGTTGGTTCGAATACCCCTTCCTCCTCTGGACTGCTGCCTTCTGTGTGACCGTGAGAATCATTCCAGACCACATGCGCTGGCTTTCAGTTAAAATCACCTTTATTGCAACATTTGGGACTTGATCAGTGTGCTTTTAGTTTTAGTTTTAATTCTGTCCATGTTGTTTGTTCAGATAGGTGCGTTCTCTAAGGCCGTGTCCACGTTTGCTGTTGACTGCATATGCGCTGGCCCAGTGCTGGCCACAGAGGGAGTACTTCGGGCGTGTTTATTGAGTCGTTACGCTATGGAAGGACAGAGAGGACGGGCATGACCTGCAGCTCGAGCGCCATTGTTCTTGGCCAGCCCTGGGATGTAGATGGTCTGGACAGGTCTCTTGTAGAAAGAACTTTGTAAGAAAGGACTCAGGGAACGTGTTAGGTGACACGTAAACACATAACCGACTGCCTGATGTCTTGTGTTACTCTTCGTCCCTGCCTCTGCTCCAGACACAAGTGTTTTTGGCAGGGGTTCAAATACAGAGCTGTGTGTTTGACCAATGTTAGTGTGTTTGAATGAAAAGTTGGATGGGTGAAGGGTGGACCAGGTTTTACTTTCTGGGCAGAGAATTTGGGAAAATTTGGAAGTCAAAGAGGATCCATTTCTTTTTAATCTACCTCTGATCTTATTGGCTGGTTTCATTTCATCGGGATTTTAACTCTTCTGCCAAACATGGGTGCTCACCGTGGGTCCAGCACTTTGAGAGGGAGGACAGCTTTGGTCGCTGTGATCATCACAGAATCTGGTTACTATGTGGGGATAAGTATTGTAAGTTTGCCAAGAATGGCAAAGTCTTAACAGTATTTTTCTCCGTGTTGTCACTGTATTAATTAATGTTTTTCCTCTCTCTCTAGTTGTGTTTTGCACTTACTCTGTGTTCTGCCTTTTGGGTAAGTGTGTATTTTCATTCTCTTGAACCTTTTTGGCTTGTGCCTCTTGTCGCACACACTGGGTGTTAACTGTCCGTTTTTCTTTCAGTGGCATAACAAGGGGCTCGCGCTCATCTTCTGCATTTTGCAATCCTTGGCCCTGACATGGTAAGTGATGTTTTAGTCTCCTCCCACGTCGCTCTCTGACTAATGCAGCTGAAGGAGATAAAATCCCACGGTGTGTGTGTCGTGGGGGGAGGGTAGAAAAACATAGAAACTTTTCAAATTAAGAATTCTCAATGATGCAAGTGAAATCAGACTCCAGAGCCAAAGTCTGTGGACTCAGCCCCGTGTCCAATAGATGGCATCAGTGGTCTTGGGTGGTCGGTGGAGGCTGTTTGCCTGCTGCAGTGTTTTTTCTTTTTTTTTTTTTGCGGGGCTCCTGGTTGATTTTGAGATGTCATAAATGTTATTCAATCACTTCTGTCCGGTAGGAGCAAGGACAGTGAAGTATTATGGAGGCTGGTAGAAAGAGGCTTGTGAGTCAGATAGATGTTGAAGGAAAGCGAGTGGTGAGAAGTGATGAGCTGCATTTGTGATGGGATGGATGATTTAGCCAAAGCACAAAGAGGGAATTGTCAGCAGGAGATGAGGGACAGTGAGTGATGAAACGGAAAACCACGTGGCCGTGGGCAGCACGATCGACAGGTGCCCTGCAGGCTGTTGGCAAGACTAGGGGGTTGTAGCTCAAGAGCCACGCATAGTGAAAGGGGCGCTGGAGACGTCGTTACAGGGGGCCGCGGATGGGGCTGTAGGTTCTGGTCCAACCTCAGAGTGAGAGTGGTACTGGCAGGCATGAAATTGATGGCTTCTGAGATGTTGCTATAGTCCTTCCAGAGTTCATGAAGGGATGAGGTCTGCCTGAACAGTTTCCATAGAGATGTGCTGATCTGCTTCGGAAAAAAAATGTTTTCTCTAGTGCAAAGGAGACAGGACTGAAAGTTCTAAAGCCTCCAAGGATCAACTGTACTCCTGTGTGGTAGAAATGGGGCTTGAGGCTGCAAGCTGAGCACCCATCCCTCCTTTTAGTCGTTTGGGACTTTTGAATAAATATACTTCTCAAATGCTTTTTGGAATTTACTATGTTCACAAGTAAGTGAATTTTGTACATGGGGAACCTAAGAAGAATCATGGGCTGATTTTAATGATACACATGTTTTGGGAGTAGGTACCAAAAGACCTGGTTTGATGGCTTATATTTATATATATATATATATTTTTTTCCCCCCCAGGGGATGAAATTGGTACTCAAATGTACATGCCTTTTTTTTTTTTTTTTTGGCTTACAGACTGAATTTGAAGCCAGTTTTCAGAGGTTTATCATTCATATGGGCTCAAGCAAATGGCAGTGTTCCCTCCAGCCCTGCCTATGTTGTGTTTTTCTCAGGGCTGGTTCTTTAGTGTTGTGGCCTCCTCCCTGCATGGGCCTCCGGTGGGTGAGGGGCCTGAGCCAACTGGGATCACCAAGTTATCTTTGGGCTTGGCTTCTCCAAGAATCATAGCTTGCTTATATTTTTATCCATAGTATAGTTGGTAGTGGGTTTTTTTTTCTTTCTGTTCTCTTTTCTTTTACAATTAATAGGAGCAGAGCAGAAAATTATCCCATTCGGATAGAAGTTCATTTTGTTGAGGATTTGTAAAATATTAGAGGATAGCTGATCTGGGTTTTATTTGGTGTTGTTTTTAGAATAAGGCTCTGTGCCATCCTGATATGTGGGATCTGCTGACCCTGTGAGGCTGAGGTGACAGGGTCACCTCCATATGGGCCTTTTGCCCTTCTCTGGCCACCAATGACACCCCCCCCCAACCTGTACGTGTGGCATGGTGTGTGTGTTCACGTGCATATGCGAGTGTGCATGGGTGTGCGTGTACCCCCTGTGCTGAGGAAGGAGAGGGTCTGGGCCATCATGGCAGGTGCCTCACAGCTTGGGGCCCATTCCTTCCAGTGATTCCCTCCATTTGATTTCGTCTCTTGTTTGTTTTCATTGCAGGTATAGCCTTTCCTTCATACCCTATGCAAGGTAAGACTAACTGTGTTTACGACTGTGACTTCTGTCACTTGGGGATGATGGTGTGTTTGCAAAGGGCCTCTGTTTTGAGTGCTTTCAGAGAACACATATTATTCTATCTTCACTAAAGTTCTTTTAGACAAAGAGGTTAAGTGTCCTATACCTATTTTATAGATTAGTAAGCTGAGGGTCCTCTCTACCCCTCCCCTCCCTGCATTATGGGGTGGTAAGCATTGGCCCAGGACCACCTATTCCAGTGGCATGAACATTCTCCTGTGATACGTAGTGCGTATGTGCATGTAATCACTCTTTGAACTTGTAGCTTTGCGGAGATCTTCTTAAAGGTGAATATCACTCTCGTATCCCTGAGGAGGGGGTGGAGGAATCCAAGCTCATGCTTGTTTTTTTGCAGTGTCTCATCGATGAGAATGTTCCAGAAGAGTTTATGAAGGGAAAGTCAGCAGGGCCAGGACTCGGAGGACCAGGGTTTCCTAATTAGCAGTATGACCTTGGGCAGCTCACTGGACCCCTGTGGCCTGAGAGGACTCAGGGATAAGCAGAGTGGGCTGGGTCAGGTCATCCCCAGAGGCCCTTCCAGCCTCCACACCTCCTTTAATTGGCACTTTCAGGGATGGGCCTCTCAAAACTGGCCATGTGATCTTTGCCTGACTCTGCTCTCAGGCAGTGGTTTAATTTCCATACATCCCTGTCATTACCTGTAGCTAAAAAGCAGCTTTTCTTAAGCTATATTGAGAGGATGAAAAATTGCATGGGAGCTGGGGAGGAAGAAGAGCAGGCTTGCATCTTATGTGCTCAGCCTCAGTGCTGTCAGTGATTTGAAGATGCTGGGGTTGTCAGATGAGAAGTTTGCAAGCTCATCACAAGCTGCGTGGCTTGGGAATAGGTTCTAACAGGAAGTACTCTGCTGACCCAGCCAGTTTGGGGGGATGGTGGCTTGTCTGAGAAGAGTGTGGGTAGAGCTGTCTTGGGCAGCTAGGTTTTTATGTGAAATAAGCCAGAACCTATCATCCCTGAGCATCCAGTGACCTATTTATCAATTTGCCGACAATTTGAATGTATCCTCATGCCGGTACCAGTTCCATAATTTTCAGGGCCCAGTGCAAAACGTAAACGTGGGCTCCTTGTTAAAAAATGATGGAGAATTTCAAGATGGCAGCCTCAGAGCATTAAACCGGAGGCGGAACCCTTGAAATATGGGGCCCCATGAAACTGCACACGTCTCTGACTCATGAAGCCGGGCCTGCTTGGTGCCATTCTTCAGGGCTGCAGACTTGACCTGGACTGGCATTTATAGAGCTGGGCCTTTCCCACAGTGTTCCACAGGAATAGTGGTTACATGGTAGAAAAGGGTTCCAGGGTCAAATAAGTTTGGGAAGGGCTTAAGCAAAATTAGATGGGTTCCTTGTTATGCAGCTTTCTAGGTCCTTTGATATGTGTGTTGTTAGCTGCCATGAGGAATCTTATTTGGTTGTAAAACTCTCTCTTCTGCAAAGCATCTCCTGGGACTACAGTGTAGAGCATATCTTAAGAAATGCTGCTCTAGAATTATCTTACTATTAAAGCACCATGCCCACCCATGCAAATGCATTCATTTACCTCTCCCTCCCTCCGTGACTGCCAGGATCCTTGGCGCGAGTGCAGCTGGGAGCAGAGGAACAGAGTCGGGGTGGGGAGCCCTCGTACTAGCCACACGTGGTGCCTCAGATGGCCGTGCTTGCTTGAATAGGACAGTAATTGATCGAGCACCCACTCTTTCCTTGCATGCTGTGCAGTGACTTCTGAGACAGACCTAACAGCAGGTTAATAAGTACTCGGTCACTACAGAGAGTCCCCTGTGCTTGGGAACTCCTGCAAGCTGTCCCTTAGCAACTTCCTGCTGTTTGGAAGAAATGCCCCAGTGACTACTGGATCTGATGTTTTCAGTGCATCTGGTGATTCTGGTTGACATTAAAGTGCACAGTCCTCTGTTCTTGGTTTCTGATAACCTCTACTTTCTTCTGGTCTTTTCCTTTGGTTATCATGAATAGCTGTCATTTGATACCTACTCTATTCACTGTATTAATTTCTGCAGTTTGTCTTTAGGGTAAGTGGGACATCCCCTTTTACAGATGTGGAGTTTGGAACTCAGTAAGACAAATCACTTGCCCAAAGTAATACCGCTGATGTTGAAGCTGATGTTTGATGCCAGGGAGCTCGACCCCACAGTCTAGGTGCTCTCTGCCCCGCAGGATGCTACTCTGGGTGCCCAGGATATCTGCAGGAGGGTCTTTACCACTTACAGGTGGCTTTGGGGGGTGATGATCTCTCATTGATGTTTGTGTGTTTTCTTCCTAGGGATGCTGTGAAGAAGTGTTTTGCTGCCTGTCTTGCATAGCACATGGTCAGTTGTGCAAGGCTTTGGAAGGCGCTGTGGACGGAAGCTGGTGGACAGTTCTGTAAATACCTTCTAAACCTCTGTCTTACAGACACGTGCCTTTTCTCTTGCAGCAGTGTGTTGCTTGTGATCTGAACATTTGAGGGTTGCTTTTGGAGGCAATGTTGTGGTCCCAAACCCAAATGTCTATAGCACGGTATGAGAGGTGGGTTCTGTATCTCATGGGGTAGATTATTCCTCATGCACCTGTTCCCTCTTTAGATGAAGTGTTGCACTGAAATCTTCTAAATAAAAACCTTGTTCAGCAGCCACAGGTCAGCTTGGGAGTCAGGGCTCTTCTGGGGGTGACAGGCGGCCCCATCAGAGCTGGCAGGGGTATGGCTGTAAGGGACAGGGTTTTGGGGTCTGCGGAGACTTTGTGGACTTGCCCTCAGCATGGAGAACCTTCCCCCGCCTCACCCAGTGTGGACGTGCTTCTGCTCTGGGGTCTGCCCCCCCCACCCCCCCGGCAGCTGCACACAAGCCCGTGGAGAGCCTGCTCGTAGAGTGACCTGGGAAAGGAGCACTTTTTGGGGATATGTGCACGTTGGCTTTATTGTTCTTCTGATTCCACACTTGACGATGGAATGTATCTTCTGACATTCCATGCACTCTTTTTCTCTCGGGGTTTTCTTTCTTTCTCCCCTTCCACGTAGTTTTTCTCATGGCCTCCTGGAACTGGACTGGGGACGAAGCATGTCCCACGTTGTGGGACATGAGGTCAAGGTGCCTTTTGAGATGTCACCGGGGCTGTGTAGCATAGTGGTAGTGGGTGTGGGCTTTGATGGCACACAGGTTTGGGCGTGAGTTGTGGTTCGGTCACATACTGGTGTCAGAACAGACACTTTGCTTTTGCACAAGAGCTGATGGGAGGGAAAAGTCTTGCTGCTTTCCACTCTTTTTTTTTTCCCCATTATTTATTAATGTTGCTTTTAAACTGATTCTGTTTTCCATTCTCCCCTGGAACAGGGCCAGGGTAGAGCGAGTGGGAAGGCAGAGCCCGTTGTGGGGCCCGCGGGAAGGAGGCACGCCTGCCTGGTGACCTTCCAGCAGTGCCAGGGTTTCCAGCGGAGCCCACGCCACAGCACCGGGGGTGGGACGCTGTGGGCGGCAGGGGGCGCGCATCGCAGCCCCTGCCTCACAGTATACGGTGCTTTGTGCCCGGGATTCTGTCTGGGCGCACGAGAGCCTGGTGACGAAGTGGCGATGGTTCTCTCACTGGGCAGTCAAAGAGATCAGGCTCAGAGAGGTCAGCAGATTCCCTCAAAGCCACGGTTGGTGGCAGAACGGGGCCCGGAGTCTGGGCGCCCCAGCTTCAGTCCCCTCCGTGCCCCCGTGTTTCCTGGCGTGGCTCCGGAGGCGCCTCCTCTAACTGTGCTGCCTGTTCTCATCAGCCAAGCCTGTGCCTTTTCTGCTCCCAATCTCTTTACGTCGCTGCACTGTCTCCTGCCCAGTTTCCCTTTTGGGATGCTTCCTCCTGGTTCTGTAGGCTCTCCGTTGTTCATTTGTGTGCCCTTGTAGCTCCTCCTTGCTGCCTGACCAGCATAAATGCCCTATCTTGATTGCCAGAGTTCTTGGCATTGCGGGCCCTCTAAAGCAGCCCCATAAGTGAAATCTCTTTGGGGTTGCCTTTCTGTTCCTTACCCAGGTCTAGCTGGCCCACTCGGGTTCTTGCTCTGGAACCTCCACACCAAAGGCTGTGGTCCACGTGTCATCTCCTTGCTTGTGGCCAATTGCTAAGTTCTTTCTCCTGTTGCAGCTGACCGGCCAGCCTTTTCCTCTGAGCTGCGGAGCTGTGAGCAGGTCTGAGAGGGCCAGAGTGAGGAGGCAGTCTCACCGGGTCCTCTCTAGGCTATGGAGGGCACCCTGGCTTATCCTGAGGTTCCTAACCTGCCTTCAGCCAGGAAGGGAAATTATGTGCTACCCTCTGGCTTTTGTGGAGTTCTTTTACATCTGAGGCGCCCCTAGGAGATAGCTCAGATCTTGGAGGCGCTCTAGAAAGGGGCCCAAAGGAGGTCCGGAGTGTCTATCATGCCCTCTCTTAAGAGCGGGTGTGGGGCTAGCCTGTCTCTATGAGCTCCAGCCAGCCTGGAGTAACTAGACGGCTGAACCCTCTGGCCCTTTGCAATGTCTGGGCTTGACATTGTGGGACATGAGGTCGAGGTGCCTTTTGAGGTGTCACCGGGGCTGTGTAGGATAGTAGTAGTGGGTGTGGGCTTTGACGGCACACAGGTTTGGGTGTGAGTTGTGGTTCGGTCACATACTGGTGTCAGTTTGAGCAAGTTACTTAAGCTCTGGCTCCTCCCTTTAAAGACAACAGAGGTAACAGCTCCTGCTGGATCACTGTCCATCAGTGAGCTGTGTGTCAGGTGCTTTGCCTGGAGCCCAGGGAATGCAGACGATATCTCAGGAAAAGGAAGGTATTATTATTACGTCCCAGAAGTAACCGATGACCTTTGAAGGTGACAGGTGAATGTCTCTGACTATTAACTTATCTACAAAATATGTATCTAGCATTATGTGTCCAGCACAGTAGCGTTGCCATGCCTGGTCTCATTTAATATTCACAGTGACTTTGCAGGCTGGTGGTCCTGTTTCCCTTACTGAAGAGACGAACAGCCTCAGGGAGGGTAGGCGTCCCTCCAGATCTCACCAGTAGAGGGCGGTGGTTCTTGCGTTAAAGTGCCTGCTTTGCCCTAACGCCCGGCCTGTGGCCAGTTTGCACAGACCGCTCCAGTCAGGACACTGGGCAGCTTTTGGATGATCCTGCCGTTCGGGATCTTCCAGACCCCTGCATTTCCCTTCTGCCATCTCACCCTTTGGTTTTCCCTACTTGTTTTTGCCTCCTGCACGGTGGGAGGAAGAAATCCATGTTAAAGCTGCTGAAAGCTGTTACCAGGCAACAGTGCTAGTTTGCAAGCACCGTGGTGGGCGAGAGAGTGGGGAATTAGGGTTCAGACCCTGTGGCTGGCAGGCTGGCAGTCCCTTCTTGGTTTCCTGCAACACCCCCCCCTCCACTTCACTGCTGGGGGAAGGAGAGGTCGTTGCATTTTTGCAATGGAAGGAATCATTCAGGCGACTCTTGCACTGCAGTGTGCTCCCCGGAGGTGAGGTGGTGCCTCCAGCTGCATGTGAGCAGTGCCCCAAGCACCACGCTTCCCTCTGTGGGTACTGCGTTGGGCGCTGCGCCTCTCCCCAGGCCCAGACAGCTGTCTCCCGGGCCTTGGAGCCTGTTGTGTGACTCCCTGCCGCCCATGTCCCTACCTAGGAGGTTCCCCTTCTGCTGACCGTGCTCACGGGCAACTCTGGCTGCCACATCCTGTGTGGGGCCATGCCCCTGGCCGCTGCTGCCCAGGCCCAGCTGGAGGTTCCGTGGGAAAGTGGGACATCATCCCCCGTGGGGCATTTCCACCGGGTTGATGATCTCAGTGCTCCATCATTCTGTATGGGGACTTCCGGGCGTGGGACATCCCCCGACTGCCACCTCCCTCCTACCCTAATGGTATGCTCAGGGAGCAGGAAATAAAATCATGAAGTGCATCTAAATAAATTCCTTTTAGACACTTGCATTGGAAAAGATGATTAAGAAGTGGGGTATACCTTGAAGAAAGGGTGTGGGAAGTACTGGTTTAGCTGCTTCTGCTTTTGACAGCTCCAGGAGAGTGACAAGTGTGGCAGTGTGACGTTCGGGGCAGTGAATTAGGAAACTGAGCTCAGCCCGTGGCCGTGTGTTCCCTTTTCTGTGGGGCAGCCCGTACCAGGCCCGCCTTACCTTCTCTTCCTTCAGATGTCTGACTGGAGTCAGCTGCAGGATTACAAACTAGTTAAAAATTCACAACCCACTGTTGACCCTCATTTTCAGCAAATAACTGAAAAAAACTCAATTTTTGAGTTTTTTTTAATTTTAAAATTTAAGATTTTTTAGGATGTTTTAAGGGGTAGTTTTTTGCAGATAGCAGTTTTTAAAAAGCTAACAGACCCACAACTGAAGTTAAATATAGATTTATATCTGAAACTCTTGATAAGATATAAAAAAATTTAGATTTAGAATTTTATTTTTTTGGAAATTCTTATTTAAAAAGTTAGTTGGGAGGTTAAATCATGTGACTTTAAAGTACCTTCTAATTCATAGTTTATGAATTTTATGAAATTCTGTGATCTTGAGCGTTTTCAGTCAAGTAAAGAGAAAACTGTTGTGCACTTCATTTGATCCCAGTTCCCTCAAAGATGGGCTACTTAGTTCCACTTTGGGCTATTTCCAGTTCTACCCCAAAGGCATAGGTGACACTCCCAGGTCCCTGGTACACTTAAGCTTTGTTGTGGGGTGCTCAGGTTTCTGTTGCGCAGAAAGGCCTCGCGAAGCTTGGGCAGAGATCTCGCACTAGAGTTTGTGAGCATAGCTCAGTGAGGCAACCCTTTGCTAATGTACATTGACCACATAAAATTCCATTCTTCCGAGCAGGAGCCCATACACTAACAATGGGCTTAGAAATGCACAAAATTTTTCTCTGGATGGGATGAGCTGAGAGCAGAGAAGATTGAGTTCGCTAGGCAGGTGCTATATCGTCCTCTCGTGGACCAGACTTGGCTATTTGAAATGAAAAATCCATCCACAGCATTGTAGTAAACAGCTAATGCTGAGGTGCGTGTTTACGACATGTGTTGTAAACACGTGTTTACTACATGTGATAAATAGTACGAAAGAACCCCATGCATCACAGACAAACATTCCCTGATATAAGTGGGCTGCCTGGGCCTTGTGAGGTATCCTTTATGACCAAATGAAGATTGGTATCTAGGCAGAATGTTTTCTGTCGAACTTCCGTACTGCCGGTAATGAGCCTTAGAATTCTAAGTACAAGCAACTTGTATTTGTAACATACTCTAAAGGAGAAGCATGGTTTACATTCAATTTTGCGGTCTTTCTGCTATGAGAATGTTTATTTTGCTTTTTTCAGTCTGTTTGCTTGATGTAGCCACTTTGAACAAGGAAGGGAAAAATTTAAAATCCTCTCAACTCTTATTTTGCTGCTTTTGTAAATTCTGATGGTGAAGTTGGGGATAAAGATGTTCAAAAGCCCATGGAGAATTTACATGCCTTCAGAACATTGTGCCTGTTCTAATATGATGAGCTTTTAAAAAATACTTTGTTAAAACATGAATCAGTTTTTGTAATTGTACAGAGATACTCAACTAATTTTGAATGCTGGTGATTGTATAACTGAATTTTGTATATCCAAAAATATGTTCTTGTGTGCTACTTTTCCTACCTTGAGATTCTATTTCATACAACGAATGTTTTCTTTTTACTGATGCATTTCAAAGAGAAAGAATTTTGCTGGTAATTAAGCTGTTTTTTCCCCCAAGACGTCATAAAACTGCTCTTAATTTTTCTTGTTTTGCTTTTTGTTTCCTTCTCAATAAATGATAGCATTATGATCTTTAATAAATCTGGTATTGTCTTTTATTCATATTTGTTTTCCCAGGAGTCACTAAACCAAATGAAGGTTGTATGACTACAAGAAAAGACCATGTCCTTATTTTGCAATCATAGTATGTAGCATGCATTGTAAGCACTTAAAGTTGTTTTTGAGCTAATTGGTATGTACTCCTCTCTTTCCAATGACGTGGGGATAACAGGGTCTAAGTTTTGAAGATTTTTGAAGGTAAGAAATGTCAAATGTTTTTATTTTGGAATATTCCTGCACACCTACCTGGTTTAATCACTGCGTAAAGTGGGTTGTCAAATTAGTATAAAGTTGTTCATAAGATTTCTGTATTCTTTTAATGTTCGAAGATTTATTAGAGTCAGGCCATTCTTTCTCTGCTGATACTGGTAATTTGTATCTCCTTGCTTTATCTTGGTCAGTCTGGTTTGGGGTTTATGATTTTATTGATCATTTCAGAGGCAAACTAATTGAAAAGATTTGAACGGACATTTTACAAAAGAAGTATATGAATGGCTAACATACACGTGTAATATATACTGTGTTATCCTGTAAGTTAAAAAAACAGGTAAAACCCAACTCTAGACCAGAGTTTGCATTCTTAGGTGGTATAATTATATTGAAAAGTAGGACATTATTTGCATAAAGTTAGGATAGTGATGGCTTTTTGAGGTATGGAGAGGTTTAGTGATTGAGAAGGGACACTGTGGAGGGGCTCTCTGGGTGGTGGTTGTCCTATTTTTTTTTTTTTTTTTTTTAAGAGAGAGAGAGCTTGAGCAGATGGTGAGGGGCAGAGGGAGACAGAGTGAGACTCTCAAGCAGGCTCCATGCTCAGTGCAGAGCCTGACACAGGGCTCGATCCCATGACCCTGAGATTATGACCTGAGGCGAAATCAAGAGTCGGATGCTTCACTGACTGAACCACCCAGGCGCCCCGTCCCATTTCTTCATCAAGTGGTACTTACAAGGTGTTCACTCTGGTCAATCATTACACTATGTTTTTTTGTGTATGTGTACTTTTATGATGTGTTATATTTTATAATAAACCTGCTTTGGTTTCATTCCTTTTCACTGTTAGTTGTCTTTTTTTTTTTTTAATTTAATTGGTTTCTTTTCTTACCTTTATTCTTTCTTTCCTTATACTTACTTTGGGTTTAGCTTAACTCTTGTAGCTTTTTAAGGTAGGAGCTTAAAGAATTGATTTTAGATATTTTTTTCTTTTTTTTAAGATTTTATTTATCTATTTGATAGAGGGAGAGCACAAGCAGGTGGAGTGGCAGGCCAGAGGGAGAGGGAGAAGCAGGCTCCCCCCTGAGGAAGGAGCCTGACGTCGGACTCAATCCCAGGACCCTGGGATCATGACCTGAGCTGAAGGCAGATGCTTAACCAACTAAGCCACCCAGATGCCCCTAGATCTTTTTTTCTAATATAATTTAATACTATAAATTTCCTTCTGAGCATGACTTTAGTTGCATCTCACAAATTTTGATACATTGTTTTCATTTTAATAAAGGACAAAATATTTTCTTTTTTTCCTTTTTACTATTTACTACCATCTACCTCTGGACTACCTCCTCAGTCCCAGCTCACCACCCTGCCTTCCCTCCCCTCTTTCTCCCCCTGCCTCTGGCTTCACCGCATCCTCACCTCCCCTGCCTCTCCTCCCCTGCCTTTCCCCACCCTCCACTTCCACCTCCCACCCCATCTCCACCCCCCTACCCTCCCAATGGCCCAGTTCAAAATACTTGATTTCCTTGTGATTCTTCTTCCACCCATTGATTACTTAGATGTGTGTTTAATTTTCAAACATTTGGGGATTTTCCAGATACCTATTACTGGTTTGTAATTTAATTCTTTTGTAGTCTGAGAACATATTCTTTTCTTTTTTAAGAATTTATTAGGGAGGGAGGGCGAGAGCATGAGCTGGGGGGATGGGGCAGAGGGAGAGGGAGAAGCGGACTCCTCACTGAACAGGGAGCCCTAACTCTGGGTTCCATCCCAGGACCCTGAACCAAAGGCAGACACGTAAACCAACTGAGCCACCCAGACGCCTCCAGAGAACATACTCTAAATGATTTCAATCCTTTAACATTTATTAGGACTTGTTTTAGGCCCTGCATATATAGTCTATCTTGGTAGATGTCCCATGTGTATTTGAAAAGACGTGTATTCAGCAGTTGAGTGGAATGTTCTAGAAATACCAAATTGGTTGACGGTGTTGTTCAGGTTCTAACCATACTGAGTTTGTATACTTCTATCAATTATTGAGGAGAGACATGTGAATTATAATGTGGATTTAACTGACTTTTCCATTCAATTTTTAAAATTTTTGTTGATTTTAAACAAAAAAATAAAATACAAAACACAAAAATGTACGGCTCAGTGAATTATTTCAAGGTGATGGTATCACCACCGCCCAGGTCAAGAGCCAGAACGTCACCAGCATCTCAGGGTTCCCGAATGCTCCTGTATGGTTATTACCCCCTGGGTCCCTCCTTCACAAAGTGACCACTATCCTGGCTTTATCACGCCACTGCCTTGCTTTTCTTCAGAGTTGTTTTTCTTTTCAGTTTTAATCGAGCTTTAATTGACATACAGAACTGTGTAAGGTTAAGGTGTACAGCATCATGATTTGACTTACATATATATATATAGCAAAATGATTACCACAATAAGTTTAGTTAACATCCATCATCTCATGTAGATACCAAAAAAAAAAAAAAACCAGTAAAAATTTTTTTTTATCCTTGTGATGAGAACTTTCAGGATCTACTCTCTTAGCACCTTTCACATATACCACCCAGCAGTGTGAACTGCAGTCATGCTGTGCATTACGTCCTCCGTACTTATAATTGAAAGGTGGTCGATTCTGGGTGCCTGGGTGGCTCAGATTGTTAAGCGTCTGCCTTCAGCTCAGGTCATGATCCCAGGGTCCTGGGATCGAGTCCTGCGTCGGGCTCCCTGCTCCTTGGGAGCCTGCTTCTCGCTCTGCTTCTCTCTCCCTCTCTGTCTCTCATGAATAAATAAATAAAATCTTTTAATAAAAAAAAAAAGAAAAGAAAGGTGGTCGCTTCTGACAGCCTTCCTTCTCTCACCTCCTGCACCCACCTCTGGCAACCACAAATCTGATCTCTATGAATTTGTTTATTTTTAGATTCCACATATATGTGTGACATACAGCATTTGTCTTTGACTTGTTTTGCTTAGCATGGTGTCCTCAAGGTCCATTCATGTTGCAAATGGCATGATTTTCTTTCTTATGGCTGAGTAGTATTCTCTTGCGTCTACATACCATGTTTTCTTTCTCTGTTCACCCATCGATAGACACTTCGGTTGTTTCCATGTCTTGGCTGTTGTGAATAATGCTGTAATGGACATGGGTGTGCAGATACTTCTCTGACAGGGCTTTTGTTTCCTGGGGTTTTAATTCTCAGAAGTGGAATTACTGGATCATGTGGTAATTCCGTGTTTAGTTTTTTGAGGAAACGCCATACTGTTTTCCGCTGTGGCTGCACGAGTTCACATTCCCATCTACAGTGCACAAGTTTCCCCATTTTCCACATCCATGCCAGCACTTGGTATTTCTTTTCTTTTTGATCATAGCCATTTTAATAGATGTGCAGTGATATCTCATTGTGGTTTTGATTTGCATTTCCCTAACGATTAATGATGTTGAACATCTTTTTATGCACCTGTTGGCCATTTGAATCTTTTGATTGGATTTTTTAAATTTTTAATTGGATTTTTAATTAGGTTACTTTTTAATTGGATTTTTATTTGGATTACTTGTGGTTTTGCTATTGAGTTGAGTTCTTTATAGATTTTGGCTTTTAACCCTTTATCATACGATTTGCAAATATTTTCTCCCATTCCATAGGTTGCCTTTTCATTTTGTTGATTTTTTTCCCCTGTGGTTTAGTTTGATGTAGTCCTCCCTGTTTATTTTTGATTTTGTTAGCTTGTGGTTTAGGTGTCATGCCTGAAAAGTCATTGCCAAGACTATGTCAGGGAGCTTTTTTCCTGTGTTCAGATCTTATATTTAACTCTTTAATCCATTTCAAGTTAATTTTTGTGAGTAGTGTATGGTTAAGATAGGGGCCTAGTTTCATTCTTTTTCATGTAAATATCCAATTTTCTCAGCATCATTTAAAGATTTACCATCTTAACCATTTTTTACTCTATAGTTCAGTGGTTTTAAATATGTTTATATCATTACCTCACCTAATATTGTGAAATTTTCCCTGTGTTTTCTTCCAGGAATTTTATAGTTTCAGGTCTTTTTTTTTTTTTTTTTTAAGATTTTATTTCTTTATTTGAGAGCGAGAGAGTGAGCGAGAGAGAGCACAAGCTCGGGGGAGAGGCAGAGGGAGAGGGAGAAGCAGACTTCCCACTGAGCAGGGAGCATGATGTGGGGCTTGATCCCAGGACCCTGGGATCATGACCTGAGCTGAAGGCAGATGCTTAACTGACTGAGCCACCCAGGCACCCCAGTTTTGGGGTCTTGTAATTAGGTCTTTGATCCATTTTTAGTTTAATAATATATTGTGTTAAATGAAGATTCAACTTCATTCTTTTGCATTTGGTTATCTGGCTTTCTTAGCACCATTTGTTGAAGAGACTGTCCTTTCACTATTGAATGGTCTTGGCAGCCTTGTCAAAGATCATTTGACCACATATGTGAGGTTTTATCTCTGGGATCTTTATGCCATTCCATTGGTTTATGTATCTGTCTTTGTCTTTACTCTCTTGATGACTATAGTTTGTAGTAAGCTTTTAAATCAGGAAATGAATCCTCCAGTTTTGTTCTTCTTCAAGATTGTTTTGGTACTCAGTTCCTTTGAGATTACATATGAATTTTAGGATTTTTTTTTTTTTAATCTCTGCAAAAAATATCACTGGGATTTTGATAGGGATTGAACTGAATCTTGTAAATTGCTTTTGAGAAGTATGAACATCTTATTAAGTCTTATAATCAGTGTACATGGGATATATTTACATTCATTTATATCTTTAATTTCTTTCAGCAATGTTTTGTGGTTTTCATTGTACAAGTCTCTCACCTCCTTAGTTAAGTTAATTTTTAAAATATTTTATTCTTTTGGATACTATTATAAATGGAATTGCTTTTGTAATTTCCTTTTCAGAATGTTCATTTTTCTTGTATAGAAATGTGACTGATTTTTGTGTGTTGACTTTGTATCCTGTTAATTTCTTGAATTCATTTATTAGCTGTAATAGGTTTTGTGTGTGTGAAATCTTTAGGGTTTTCTACGTGTAAGATCATACCTGCAAACAAAGACAGTTTTACTTCCTCCTTTCCAGTTTGGATGCCTTTTATTTCTCTTCCTTGTCTAATTGCTCTGGACAGAACTTATAGTACTGTGTTGAATAGGAGTGGCAGAAGTGGGCATCCTTCCCTTGTTCATGATCTTAGAGGAAATGCTTTCAGTTTTGTACCATTGAGTATGATGTTAGCTGTGGATTTTTCATATGCAACTTTTATTATGCTGAGATGGTTTCCTTCTATTTCTAGTTTGTTGAGTGTTTTTATCATGAAAGGATGTTGAATTTTGTCAAATGCCTTGTCTGCATCAATTGTGATGATCATGTGTTTTTTTTCCCTCCATTCTGTTAATGGGGTGTATTGTATTGATTGATATTCCTATGTTGAACCATTCTGAACCAAGGAATAATCCCACTTGGTTATGGTTTACACTCCTTTTAGTATGCTGCTAAATTCAGTTTGTTAGTATTTTGTGGAGCTTTTTTTTGCATTGATGTTCGTAAGGGATATTGGTCTGTAGTTTCCTCTCATAGTGTCTTTGGCCTTACAGAATGAATTAGGAAGTCTTCCCTTCTCTTCAAGTTTTTGGAAAAATTTCTAACAATTAGTACTTTAAATGTTTCATAGAACTCACCAGTGAAGTCATTAGGTCCAGGACTTTACTTTGGCAGGAGATTCTTTTTTTTTTTTTTAAGATTTATTTATTTTAGATAGAGAAAGAGAGCGAGAGAAGGGGCAGAAGGAGAGGGTGAGGGAGGGAAGGCTGAGTTGGGGTGCCTGACGCAGGGCTTGATCCCTGACCCCAAGATCATGACTGGAGCGGAAGTCAAGAGTCGGACGCTCAACCGACTGAGCCACCCAGGCACCCACAGTAGGAGATTTTTGAGTACCGATTGATTCTATTTTATTAGTTATAAGTCTATTCAGATTTTTTATTTCTTCATGATTTAGTGTTGGTAGGTTTTGTGTTCTTAGAAATTTGTCTACTTCAACTAGGTTTTCCTGTTTTTTTTTTTTTTTTTAGGTTTTCCTATTTTTTGGCGTATACTTGTGCATAGTATACTCATAATCCTTTTTATTTCTGTGGGATTGGTAGTAATGTCCCCATTTTGATTTCTGCTCTTAGTAATTTAAATCTTATGTCTTTTTTTTTATTTCATCTGGTGAAAGGTTTGTCAATTTTGTTGATCTTTTCAAAGAACCAACTTTTTGTTTCATTTATTTTTTCTCTTTATTTCATTTATCTCTGTTCTAATCTTTATTTCCTTCCTTTTCCTAGTCTCGGGTTTAGGTTGATCTTTTTCTAGTTCCTTAAGTTGTAAAGTTAGGTTGTTGATTTGAGATCTTGTTTTTTAATGTAAACATTTATAGTTATAGATTTCCCCCTTAGCACTGCTTTTGCTGCATCCCATGAATTTTGGCATATTGTGTTTTTGTTTTCATTCATCTCTGAGTATTTTCTAATTTCCTTTGTGATTTATTCTTTGATCCAAACGGCTGGGTGGCTCAGTTGGTTAAGTGTCTGCCTTCGGCTCAGGTCATGATCCCAGGGTCCTGGGATCGAGTTCTGCATCAGGCTCCCTGCTCAGCGGGCAGCCTGCTTCTCCCTCTGCCTCTGCTGCTCCCCCTGCTTGGGCTTGCTCTCTCTCAAATAAATAAAATCTTAAAAAAAAATAAAGTGTGTTGTTTAATTTTCACAATTTTGGAATTTTCCAGTTTTCTTTATGTTATTGATTTCTAATTTCATTCGCTGTGGTGAGAGAAGATATCTTGTGTGCCATCTGTGTTTTAAAATCTTTTGAGACTTAATTCATGGCCTAACATATCTTCTGTCCTGAAAAATTTCCCATGTGTACTTGAGAAGAATGTTTATGCTGTTGTTTTTGGGTAGAGTGTTCTAGATTTGTCTATTAGATTAAGTTGAGTTATTATGTTTTGTCTTTGCTTTCCTAACTGCTGTTTGGTTGCTCCATCCATTATTCCAAGTGGGGTATTGATATCTCCAACGATTCTTGTAGAACTATTTCTCTCATCAATTCTGTCAGTTTTTGTTTCTTATATTTCGATGGCCTGTCTTTGGGTGTGTAAATGTTTATAATTGTTAAATATTCTTGCCGTATTGAACCTTTTATTAATATATAGTGTTCTTGGGCGCCTGGGTGGCTCAGTTGGTTAAGCGACTGCCTTCGGCTCAGGTCATGATCCTGGAGTCCCGGGATCGAGTCCCGCATCGGGCTCCCTGCTCAGCAGGGAGTCTGCTTCTCCCTCTGACCCTCTTCCCTCTCGTGCTCTCTATCTCTCATTCTCTCTCAAATAAATAAAAAAAAAATCTTTAAAAAAAAATCTATAATATATAGTGTTCTTTTCATCTCTTGTAAACTTTTTTGATTTACAGTCTATTTTTCTGTTATGAGAATAGATACTCCTACTCGTTTTTGGTTACTATTTGCATGGAGTATCTTTTTCCATCCTTTCATTTTCAACCTGTTTATGTGTGATCTCAGATGAGTGTCTTAGAGACAACATATAATTGGATCGTGTGTTTTTTATTCATTCTGCCAATCTGTCTTTTGATCAGAGAGTTTAATGCACTTATATTAAAAGTAATTACTGATCAGAGGGGACTTACTTCTGTTACTGTGTTATTTGTTCTTTTGTAGGCTCCATGGCTTTTTTTGCCCCTGATTTCTTACACTCCTGTCTTTTTTTATATTTGGTTGGTTTTTTATGTAGTGAAATGTTTAAATTCCTTTTTAATTTCCTTTTGTGTATATTCTGTAGTGATTTCTTTGTGGTTACCATGGGGATTACATTTATTTTTATTATTTTTTTTAAACTTTAAAAAAAATTTACTTATTTGACAGAGAGACACAGTGAGAGAGGGAACACAAGCAGGAGGAATGGGAGAGGGAGAAGCAGGCTTCCCATGGAGCAGGGAGCCTGATGTGGGGCTCGATCCCAGGACCCTGGGATCATGACCTGAGCCGAAGGCCGATGTTTAACAACTGAGCCACCCAGGCGCCCCTGGGGATTACATTTAACATCCTAAAGTTGTCACATTATAATTTGAATGTATAGCAGCCTAATTTCAATAACACACTAAAACTGCTCCTTTACAGCTGTGTACCTACCACTTCTGGTTGTTGATGTCACAGAATTACACCTCTGTATACGTTGTGTGCCCCCAAACACAAACTAATAATTATCTTTAAATGCATTAGGCTCCTGAATTATGTGGAAAACAGGATTTGGAGTTACAAACCAAGGTTACAATAATACTAGCTTTTACAGTAATCCTTTTTTTGCTTTAAATGTATTAAAGTATATTGTCTCTAAAATCATGTGGAAAACAAGAATACCATTACAAACCATTCTTAGAACAAAATTAGCTTTCATTATTGCTTATGTGTTTTCATTTATTGAGATCTTACTTCTCCATATGGTTTCAAGGTATTGGCTAGTGTGCTTTCATTTCACCTTGCAGAGCTCCTGGGCATTCTTGCTGGGCAGGTCTAGTAGTCATGAAATCCTTCAGTTTTTGTTACTCTGCGATTGTCTGGAGTTCTTTCTCACTTTTGAAGGGCAGTTTTGTTGGATATAGAATTCTTTGTTGACAGTTTCTTTTTTCTTTTAGCGCTTTGAATATATTGGCTTCCTGTCTTCCAGCCTCCAAAGTTTCTGATGAGAAATCTGCAGATAATTTTACTGAGGTTCCCTTGTATGTGATGATTCACTTTTCTCTTGCTGCTGTCAAGATTCACTTCTTTGTCTTTGTCTTTCGAAAGTTTGACTGTAATGTGTCTTGGTGTGGGTCTCAGAGTTCATTTTACTTGGAGTTTGTTGAGCTTCTTGGATGTTTATATTCACATCTTCTCATCAAATTTGGGACGTTTTCAGTCATTTCTTCAGATATTCTCTCTGTCCCTTTCTCCTTCAGGGACACCCGCAGTGCATATGTTGGTCCAGTTGACAGTATCCCAGTGGTCCCTTAGGCTCTCTTCACTTTCTTTTGGTCTTTTCTGTTTCTCAGTCTTGATAATTTCCATTGTTCTACCTTCAAGTTTAGTAAATTCTTCCTCATGCCTGCTCAAATCTGCCTTTGAATCTCTCTAGTGAATTTTTCATTTCAGTTATTATACTTTTCAGTGCCAGAATTTCTTCTTTTTTTTAGGCTTTCTATCTCCTTATTGCTATTTCCATTTTGATCACACATCATTTTCTTGACTTTCCCCACATCTTCTTTTGGTTCTTTAAGCCTCTTTAGGACTGTTGTTTTAAAGTCTTTGCTAATCTATCTGTCATTAAATCTTTTTCAGGGACAGATGCTGTTGAATTATTTCTTTCCTTTGAATGGGCCATACTTTCCTGTCCTTGTATGCCTTGTGACTTTTTTTTTTTTTTTTTTTGTCAAATAGTGGACATTTGAATATAGTAACGTGGTAACTCTGGGAATCAGGTTTTCTCTCTTCTCCAGGGTTTGCTGTTGTGTTGTTGTTGTTTGTTTGTTTGTTTTTATGCAGGCTCCATGCCCAGCATAGAGCCCAAAGGGGCTCAAATCCATGACCCCTGAGATTCAAGACCTGCCGCCAAGATCAAGAGCTGGATGCTCAACTGACACTGAACCACTCAGGCACCCCTTGTTTTTGTTTTTTTGATTGTTGTAGGCTGTCTCTGTGCTAAGGATAAGCCTGAGGTGTCGTCATTTCTGAGCCTTTTCTTGGACATGCACTTCCTATTCTTCCCAGTATATGTCTTGTTTTTGAATATCTTAGTCTTTAAAGTATGGCTCTCAAAGGGGAAAAGAAAAGAATGAAGGTGGGTGGGGAGAGGGTGCTGGCCCTTTAAATCTCCTGGAAGTGATTTCAGCTGGAGGGGGTGGAGCTTGCATTAAGGGTCGGGGTGCAACAACAATGGCTCCTTGCCTCTTTGTGTGCATCTCTGTGATGAGGAGCAGCAGTCAGCCACCAGAGCACAGATCTCCGACATTTAGAGGTCAGGGTCCCTTTTACCCTCGCTTTTGCAAGCTGTGTGTAGCTGCCCCAGGAACCAGTGCACAGCTGCCTGTCAGGTGCCCAGGGGTTGGGGACGGGTGGCTCCTCCTGTTCTAAGAGTTGAAATTCACTGAAATACCCTGCAGTTTACTGTCCAAGCCTTCCCTTGGAAGTTGCAAGCCTTCAACAGATTCCAGAGTTCCAACATAGCTCTCTCGGATTCCGCCAGTGCAGTTGTTACCTAGGTGGGAAGACAGATTTCAGGTTCTTCTAGTGTGCCATCTTTCCAGAATCCTCCTCAGCAGTCTGTTGTCCTTTTACTTCCATTGTTTCTGTTAGGAAGTCTGCTTTATGATAATAGGTGTGTCTTTGAAGAAAGTCTGCCGTTTGCCATCTTTGTACTTAGTTTTCAGTATTTTACTGTGATGTACTTGGGTGCCAGTTTCTTTTCAGCATCTTCTTAAGATGGGCTTCATGAACATTTAGCTCCATGTCTTTCATTCGTTTTGGGAAGGTCTTAGCCTTTATCTCTTCAACTACTGCTTCATTGTTTTTCTCCTTCTGGGACTCTAATATGATCTCTCTCTCCCTCTCCTCTGTGTGCTTTAGTTCTCTTGTTTTCTTCAGACTTCATTCTAGAAATCCTGGCCTTCTAGTTTAGGTGGTCTTCAGCTGTGTCTAATAGATTGTTGAACCTATCCACACTGAATTCTTATTTTCAGTTGTATTTTTAATTCTAGAATTTCCATTTAGTTCTAGAATTTCCATTTAGTTCTTTTAAGAATAGTTTTCAGTTTCCTGTGGAAAAATCCCTACACTTTTACCTCCCTGATAATGGTCAGCATGTATCTGTCAAATTCATTATCTGAAGCCCTTATAGTTCTGTTTCTAGTGTCCTTTGGTTTTTCTGGTGTTCCTTCATATTGTCTTTTTTCCTTGTTTGCCTCTTTTTCTTATGGGCATTGGTGTTGCATTTGCAGAATGCTTAGTTGAAATCATTTGGAGCCTGGGATCTTCAGAGACAATTTATACTTGCTCTGGCAACTGACTGGGGAGGGGGGTGGTACCAGCCCTCAGGGTAAATTCAAGGGGATTAGTAGCTAAATTATGCTTGGTTTATTCACCTGGGGCACAGCTCTTCAAGGCCAAATCCAAAGATAGGGAGGATGTATCAGTTATTCGACCTCTTTGCACCCTAGTCTCCCTGACCCCCAGACTCAGCAGGCCTTAAAAGTGCTCGTCAGATTGTTAGCCGCCTCTTTTGAAATCAGCAAAAATCTTCCCAGGAAAAGCACTGCGAAGACCCAGATCACTTCCCTGGCCTCTACCTTCCTCTGTGTCCTGACCTTGTAATTTTCCATCTCGTTGGTTCTCTGATGACTTCAAGGAGATGATTCTGTTTTGTTCAGATTACCTCTTTGTCCTCAGCATGAGGACTTGTTCTGGATTATTTAGTTTGCCATTAGTGGAAACAAAAATACCCTCCTATTAACTTTTGAGATTCTGTCATAGCCTCAAATGGCCTTTTTATGCTTTTTTATAATTCTTGAGCTTTTGACTAATTGACCAATAAGGGTAATGACCATTTTAGTTCCCTTCCTGGCTTTTTTTTTTTGTATTTTTTTTTTTTTTTGCTCAGCTCTCACATTTTCCTTTATTTGCCATCTTCTTTCAAGTTCTATCAAAGCAGATGCAAAACAAAACAAAAGAATAGTTAAGTATTGTGACTATGTCTGTGTAGGCAGGGTGAAATCTGATTTCATTCTTCCTACTTTCCTCATAACCAGAGTAGTTTGTTGGGCTGCCTTAGAATTTTTGTGCTTCAGCATTTAGTTTTAGAAGATTACATTTAATTTAGGTAAAATGTTTCAGTTGTACATTAAAAAAACCTGTTCATTTGGTTCCTCATATATATGTATATATGTTTTTTATTATAAAAGACATTTCTCATTAGATTTAGATAGATATATATACATAGTGGGTAATTAAAAGCCTCTTTTTGGGGGCACCTGGGTGGTGCAGTCCGTTAACCATCCATCAGACTCTTGGTTTTGGCTCATGTCCTGATCTCAGGGTTGTGAGACCAAGCCCTGTGTTGGGATCCATATTCAGCATGAAGTCTGCTTAGAATTTCTCTCTCCCTCTCTCCTTGCCCCTCCCCCCTTTATTTAGTAAAGAAATAAAGATTCATTTATTAGAGAACACAAGCAAGAGGAGGGGCATAGGAGGGGGGGGAGAGAGAGAGAGAGAGAGAGAAGCAGATTCCCCGCTGAGCGGAACCTGATGAGGGGCTTGATCTCACGACCCTGAGATCATGACCTTAGCCAAGATCAAGTGTCAGAGGCTTAACCACCCATGCGCACCCCCCAAAGTCTCTTTTTTAAAACTTTTTTATTTAAATTCATTCATTCATTCATTCATTCATTCATTCATTTCAGTTGAAGTATAGCTGACACAATATTAGTTTCAGGTGTACAATAGAGTGCTTTGACAATTATATACATTAGGAAATGCTTACATGGTAAATAGTTACCATTTGTCACCATACAAAGTTCTTATAACATCTTGACCATATTCCTTATGCTGTATCCTTATATCCTTATAAGTAGAAGTTTGTACCTCTTAATCTCCTTCACCTATTTTGCCCATCCCCCCGACTCCCAAAAATTACTTTCAACTTATTTTCTTCTGAACTGTTGGATAAAACTCATGATTCTGTTTTCTGGAGTCATGTTTATCCTTAAGCTAACTCACGAAGGAGGAAATGTTAGCTTCTATTTAGAAAGTCAAAGAACTTGATTTGAGGTAGATAAGATAATCAACCAATGGACAATGTCTAAAAAAAAAAAATCACAAGTTTGTATATAGAAATGATTTTGGACCAGGGGCACAAGTCAGGGAGGTGAGGGTAGGTCTCCCAGAGGAAGCAAGGCTTATGCTGAAATCTGAAGAGCAAGTAGGGAGGGACTTGGCAAAAAGGAGAAATACAGGAAGATGAAACTGTATATGCAAGGCCCACACGGCCAGAGAATGAGGAGGGAAGAGACTAAAGAAGGAAGGTGGGCAGGGAGGTAGGGGCCGGAACAGACAAGACTGTAGTGATTATTAAATTATCATGGGGTTGAGGGGATTAAAATAAGAAGGGAATATGTCAGGTAGTGAGGTCCACTGAGGATCAAAATTGAAATTGCTTCTATTTTAATGTTTTCATAAACATTCCTCAAGAGGAAGTACAAGGTGAAATTGAGAAATTTATAGACAGTACAAAGTTCAACTGAAAATAAAAATTCTGCAGCTGATATAAAAATGCAGGAATATCCAAGCAATTCTTAGGACTGGGCAGAAAAGTGGTGATTGACTAAGCGCACAGTGAAAAACAGCTCAAACTGTGTGTGTGTGTGTGGAGCGGGGGGCTCCAACTTGCCATGAAGGTCTTCGGACATTCATATGGATATGGTGGGAAGGTATTGTCAACAGAGCAGAAAATCCTTCTGCGGCATTTTTGAACCAAACCCTGGGAATAATTATGATGGCCCACCTCGAGAAATCTGTGATTGAGCTGGAGCTTGTTCACAAATTCCCAGGGTTTGTGAAGAGAAAGGTTTTGTGAAGAGAAAGGGTCAGAAGAGAAAGGTTTGCGGTCTTCATGACAGAAAACCGCAGCTGGCTGACAGTCTATAAGAGGACATTGGGTATGGAGAGGATGGGTGTCCTACAAGAAAGCAAACACAGGCTGGTGCCCCAGATTCTTGATCCAAGAACTGGAGCTGTTCCTTGAGAACTAACGGAGGCCATTTTAGATTCAAGTTACTGCTGTACAGCGGGGGGAGCGATGGGACCTTGTGATTCTGAGAGATAGTGCGGGGGTGTGGGGGGTGGTCCAAGTCACCACTGTCACTTGTTGGAGATAGAAAATGCCCCTAATTTGTCCACTCCTCCAGTACATTCCCTTCATTGTAACCAGAATGGTTTCGAAATGCATTGCTTTTAGGATGAGGCAATGTCTCACACCCTGACGCACAAGACTGAACGGCCTCGCCTGGTCTGGCCCCTACCTCCCTGCCCACTTTCCTTCGTTAGTCTCTTCCCCGTCATGCTCTCTGGCCATGTGGGCCCTGGTGTATGCGGTTTCATCTTCCCGTATTTCTCCATTTTGCCTGTGTTTCTCCTACTTGCCCTTCAGATTTCAGCATAAGCCTCGCTTCCTCTGGGAGACCTACCCTCACCTCCCTGACTTGTGCCCCTGCCCTTAGCAGACTCTGTTCCATGAGGGCGTGGGCTGTGTCTGTTCTTGCCAACTGCTCTACCCCTGGCCCTTCGCACAGTGCCTGACGGAGAATAGGCACTTGAGAAATATATTCTGAATAAATGAAAGTATAAATAGGGAAATGAGGTTACAAGCAGGCAGGTAGACTGAGTCTGTGGACACATTTTGTTTATCTGCCACACAGTATTTAAGATGTCTTTGGACACCGTTGGCTACACGTATGTGTCTTTCTACTTCCCCGCTCTCTGATGTGCTCACCCTTCGCGTGCATTGTCCGTGTGTCCGTGTCCCCAGTTTAGCTGCAGGGGGTGGTGGATGTATGGTGGGTAGTAATATAGGGAAGGCACCCATCTTTCAACTTTGTCCACATGGAGGACTGTCGTATTCCTGTCCCTGTGCTGTGCCTTCCTATCACTGTCAGGGACTGAATTGGGGATTTAGAATGACATTCGCATAGATACCTAGAAACTCCGAGCAGAATTCATTTTTGAGTGATCTTTCTGATGAAAAATTGTGGCTATTCGGGGGTCTGACAAATAGTAGGTTGCCAGTGACTTTCTAAAATCTAACCTTTTAGACATGGAAAGGGATGGGCTGTTGGCCTTGGAGGGTATCTTAAAAGGCTCTGATGACATTGTATTGGAACTGACCCCAAACACTAATGAAAGAGTAATCCTCCCTAAGTCCCCCCAAAGCTAGTAATCCCCAGGGCTGCATGTTGGTGATTAAAAAAGAAAGGTAGGAGCAGCTGTCTTTTGGTTCAGTTTAATTCTGACCAGTACCTGGGCGAGTGTTAATTTCCTGGTGTCACTGGAGGCGGGTGGAGAGAGGTGTTAGGTTTCCGCAGGCTGTGGGCCCCCAATGTGCAGACGTGGATTCTGTGGCTGTGCTCGGCGATCCGGGCAGTGTTCAGGGGCGCTCCAGCCCATGAGCTCAGGTTGCCTGGCTTTCAATTCCTGCCCTTTAAGTCCAAGACACGGGCCGCTGTGTGCCAGAGGACACAGCAGTGCTATCAGGTGTCAGCTAGACTGCACACCCTAATTAATACACCCCCCCCCTCCCCCAGCAGCAGCGCAGCTGCTGGGCCCGAGAGGTAGAACTTTATTGAATCATCAGGCAGGAGAGGAACATTTATACCCTCTTAATCCCTTCAGCAGCATTCAAGGCCAGAGGTCACAGAACCGGGCATCTACTTGGCCCAGCTCCCAGTTCCGAACATTGAGGTGGTGTCCAAGGGTGTGTTCACAGCCAGGCTGTGCTGACTCTTCCTGGAAGTGAATGGCCCTGCCTGTGGGGAACATGGAAACTGTTCCTCCCAGCTCTTCTCCGTGTTCTGTCCCGGGGAACTGTCCTGTCCCCAACCTGGCTGTCCAGCCAGACACTTGAGTGTGACTGCACGTGCCTTCTCTTTTGACCGCCATACCAGGGGCAACAGCTTCTGTGGACCGTGCCTTCTCAGGAGCACTCACCCCTGCAGAGTCCTCCTTCCCCGTTGGCCCTCCTTGCTCTCCTTCACCCCCGCCAGGGCTCCCCTGCCTGCCTGCTTCCCCACTGAGCTCCTACACCACCTGAAGCACTCACCCTAAAATACTATTCTCCTCAGTGTGTCTACTCACCTCAAATCACCCTGCAACTCCTCATCACGCACGGCAGCTTTTGCTAAGCACTGGTCATCTCACTGCCTTTGTGAGGTTCGAGTTTCGAGTTTTACCTTCACTATTGCCTTATTAACATTTTAATTTAAAGTACATCTCTTTTCTAGTTTTACTTTTTACTTGGCCTAAGAAATATTATCCTTAGAGGCATGGGTTTCACATGCTGGTTACATTTCTCTATGATAATAACCAACGTGAGTCCACGTGCTACCTAAAATCGTTTACTTGTGCCAACACCGAACATCCAAAGCCCACTGTCATGTGGTCCAGTATTCCATGGGCTGACCTCCTTGATATTATTTAAATGCTCAGTGTTTTTAGTCCTCTGACCTTTTTATCGCATATTCTCTCTTCCTGGAATATAGTTCCTTCTGTGCCCAAGGCAAACCACTATTCTTTCAAAACTCAGCTTAAGTGTCCCCTGCTCTGTGAAGGAGTCCCTGGTTCTCCCTTTCCTGTTCTTCCTCCTTGGGGGAACTCCCTGCCAAACTTGCATTGCAGGTAACTCGTCAGTCTCCTCCAATCCCAAGCTCCTTGCGGTCACACGTGGTGCCTAGCACAGAGTAAGCACCAAGCCCTCTTCGAAGTAGGCCCATAAGTGAAAATCCAGATCCACACGAAATTCTTAGGTGGGTGGATTTTTACAGAAGAAGGTCTTTGCTTTCTTATAGAATTCACAATAGAATTACTTACACAGCAAGTTTCCTCGTTATGCTTCAAATGCTCTGTAAAGAGGATTTTGGCACATGGGTTGTGTAGTTGTGTATCTGTTTCTTCATGAGGAATGTGGGGCAGGCCCTGTACACCACTCGTGCCTGTTGGGAAGTGTTGGTGAGAAGCTGGAGCAGCAATTACACTGGTGGATTGTGGATGAGACATGGTGTGTGGCTGAGCACCCCAGAGTGTTGCTTGTCTCTGCAGCTCGCAAGGGGCCAGGATTTTAGGTGCTTAGTGTTTTGTGTGATATCTCAGTTCCTCATCTCCATTCTATTTCATTTCATTTCATTTCATTTCATTTCATGTTATTTTATTTTATAGAGAGAGCATGGGTTGGGGGGGCAGACGTGGGACTCGATCCCAGGACCCTGGGATCATGACCTGAGTTGAAGGCAAGGTGCTTAACCGACTGAGCCACCCAGGCGCCCCCTCATCTCCATTCTGATATTAAATCACCAGGGCATAGCTTCTTCACAGATTAGGAATAGTATATACATTTTTAGTTGTGTTGAGTTTTTTTGGTTGTGTGTGTGTGTGTTTTACACTTTGTTGAAAGTGCAGCATTCCCCAGTCTAGGAAGAACCATGTAATATTTGACTTAAAACCTACTAGTTTTATTATTCATTATTTTCCTTTAAAACTATTTTTAGCTTTCTTAATGGAATATTATCTTTCAATGTTTTTCATCAAAATACCTTTAGGTTATCTCAAAGATAGCAATATGTTTTATTTTATGTTTTAGCAATATGTTTTAAAAACAAAAATATTCTTTAAAAAATGCTTATGAAATATTAGTAGTCTCTTAAAAATGTCTCAATAAATATTATAATGCCGGGGCACCTGGGTGGCTCAGTCGTTAAGTGTCTGCCTTCGGTTCAGGTCATGATCTCAGGGTCCTGGGATCGAGCCCCACATCGGCTCCCTGCTCGGTGGGAAGACTGCTTCTCCCTCTCCCACTCCCCCTGCTTGTGTTCCCTCTCTCGCTGTGTCTCTCTCTGTCAAATAAATAAATAAAATCTTTAAAAAAATATTATAGTGCCTCTAAAAGCATATAATTAAACAAAAACAGTGATTTTTCTTAAATAGCAGTTTCTACCTCATTGCATCTTGATGTATTAAAACAATAAACAGTAATTATAGAGGGCCTTCTAGCTAGCTGCTAGGTTTTAGGTTAAAAGTAATATGGCATATGATACTGGAGGCAAAACAGTTTAGTGATTTAGCCCTAAGATGCAGGTTTGAAGTTCCATTTTTAAATGATGAAGATATGACATTAAATCATGTATTATCTAAGACTAAACTCTGCATTTTAGGAAAGCATTGTGCTACAAAGACACCTGAAGAGAGAACAGATGAGTGACTTGTTTTCTTTCTTTCTTTCTTTCTTTCCCTTCCTTCCTTCCTTCCTTCCTTCCTTCCTTCCTTCCTTCCTTCCTTCCTTCCTTCCTTTCTTTCTTTTTCTTTCTTTCTTTTTCTTTCTTTCTTTCTTTCTTTCTTTCTTTCTTTCTTTCTTTCTTTCTTTCTTTCTTTCTTTCTTTCTTTCTTTCTTTCTTTCTCTCTCTCTCTCTCTCTCTCTCTCTCTCTCTCTCTCTCTTTCTTTCTTTCTTTCTTTTTCTTTCTTTCTTTCTTTTTTTAAGATTTTATTTATTTGAGAGAGAGCGAGAGAGAGCACTAGTCGGGGGAGAGTATTAGAGTAGGGGGAGAGGCAGACTCCCCGCTGAGCAGGGACCTGATGCAGGGGCTAGGTCCCAGGACCCTGGGATCATGACCTGAGCCGAAGGCAGATGCTCAACAGACTGAGATACACAGGCACCCCGAGTGACTTATTTTCAAAGAAGCTTGACCAGAACCCCTAGTTTTGCTAGGGATGCAAAAGAGAGGCTCTTAGAGAGTAATTCAGAAAGCAGCAACCTGCTGTAATGGAAAGCCGGAGTAGCATATTATCTCTGAGCAAGACAAGTGCTCCATGAGGGGTTCTGAGCCTTTTTTTTTCTTAAATATATACAGTGATTGATCCCTTGCTAGTACATAAAATACTAGTAATAGCCTTTGGAATGAGAATAACCCAGACTGAAATGGCTTTGCAATTTACTTGGTATGTGACATGAGCAGGATGTCTAATTCCTCAGAGCCTGAGTGCCCTCCCTGTATTTAAAAATGAAAGGGTGGTGGTGGTGGCAATGATTCTTTACCAGGTTATGAATATTATATGAGATCATGTATATAAGCAGTGCTTATTTACTAAGTACTTAGAACATAATGGTTAAGAGAATAAACTACTCCTTGGGCTCAAATACTGGCCTTACTATTTGTTGGCTAGATGCCTGTGGGCAAATTACTTAAAACCACTCTGAGTTTCAATGTTTTTTTCTCACCTAAAAATGGATTGGTTATAATCATAGCACTGACCTTATGGGATTGTGATAAGGATTAAATGAGATAATGCATATGAAGTGCTTAGCATGTTTTGTTCTCATCAACTAGCATTATTTCTGAAAATACAGTGTAAGAAAATAATCATGGATGTTCCCAAATATTTATTGTCTAGAATTTCTGTCAAATTGTTTAAAATTATTAAAAAAAAAACCAGAAGAGAACCAGTAAATATTTAAGAATAGAAGATAGGTTAAATAAAACATTCATAAGATGGAATGATTTATAAACATTAAAATAATAATGTAGGCTATTATTTGATAGCATTGGAAAATATTCTTTTTTTTTTTTAAGATTTTATTTATTTATTTGACAGAGACACAGCAAGAGAGGGAACACAAGCAGGGGGAGTGGGAGAGGAAGAAGCAGGCTTCCCGCGGAGCAGGGAGCCCAATGCGAGGCTCGATCCCAGGACCCTGGGATCATGACCCGAGCTGAAGGCAGACACTTAACGACTGAGCCACCCAGGCACCTCATAAGCCAATTTTTAAAAATTTAACAGTTTATAAGAATATTTTCCAATATGGGATGCCTGGGTGGCTCAGTCTCCCACTCCCCCTGCTTGTGTTCCCTCTCTTGCTGTGTCTCTCACTGTCAAATAAATAAGATCTTAAAAAAATTGGATTATAAAATAAATTTTATTAGTGTTTTATTTACTCATAAGATTAAAAACTTATTATAAGAAAAAAACAGCATTTATCTGTTTCTCTCTTTCTAGAGGCGATCACTTTCCTCTCTTTTTGCTGTTACTTCTGTCAGTTTTCTCCAGATTTCTAGGCATTATGTCCATACTGCTGTTTCTTGCTTTTTCAATTTTAGACATTATTTACTATCTTCCCACTATAGGAGATGAGAATTTAGCACCCCCTTTTCCTTGCAGTATAAATTTCTCCTTCTCTCATCTTATATCATGACTTTTGTTTAAATCAACATTTAATATTTATGTTTTTACAATTGTGTTTCCAGTTAAGCCACAGTATACTGTGATTACATTTTTTGGACAACTTGTTTTTTCCCTTGTAGTTCGTAGTTGCTTCAGGTTTTCCACTTGTTTATTTTTTTTTATTTATTTTTATTTTTCTTTTTTAAAGATTTTATTTATTTATTTGAGAGACAGAGAGAATGAGAGAGAAAGCACATGAGATGGGGGGAGGGTCAGAGGGAGAAGCAGACTCCCTGCTGAGCAGGGAGCCCGATGCGGGACTCGATCCAGGGACTCCAGGATCATGACCTGAGCCGAAGGCAGTCGCTTAACCAACTGAGCCACCCAGGCGCCCTCCACTTGTTTATTTTTAATGTACTCTGGTAGGCAGAATTTGAAGATGGCTGCCAAGATTTCTGTCCCTGGTGGACATGCCCCATTATAATCCCCTCCCTTTGAGTCTTTGCAGGACCTCTGAAGATGATGAGATATCTCTCCTGTGATTATGTTACCTTGTATGGCAAAAAGAACTTTGCAGATGTAATTAAGATTCCTAATTATTTGGCTGTGGTTTAATATAAGGGAGAGCATCTTGGGTGGGTCTGACCTAATCATATCAGCTCTTAAAAGCAAAATGGAGCAGCAGCACAGCAGATGTTCTCCTGCTGGCCTGGAGGGAAAAAACAAACAGCCAAGTTCTGAAATGGTAATGGAGAGGGGTGGCTCCTAGGAGCTGCAGGCCTCAGTCCTTCAACCAGAAGGAACAGAATTCTGCCAACAACCTGAATAAGGTTGGAAAAGGACTCCCAAATCTTAGGCGAGATTACAGAATGGTCTCTGTTTTCTCAGAATTCCTTTTTTAACTTATTTTTTTCCTTTGGTCTGACTGGCATGTCTGATATCTGATGATATATGTGGTTATATTTAAGGGTGAGGTACATAAATGCTGACGGAATGCCTGTGTGCCTGGGAAGGGCTTTACAAATGTTGGCTTTCTGCATTTGATTGGTGTCAGTGGTAATTGGGGATGGGTTGTCTCACTGAGGACTCATCAAATCTGTTACCTGAGGAGTGTGTCTTAATCCTCTGTTTTCAATATGGTCCTCACCCCTGCCCCCCAACAGTGACTGCTGTCTCTGAGTACAAATCTTCTCAAACTCTCTCTCTTCTGAAAGTCAGTCTCTTGTTTTTTGCTGCAATGGGGGCCTGGCTGAGGGGTGGGGATCTCAAAAGGTAACTGTTTCTTCTATAAAATTTCAAGAACTCTTCCCATTTGGTCCTAGCCAGAAGCACCCACCCGCTCCATTTCAGAGGTATGTGATGTATCCAATGCCTGAGATATTTCAGAGTTCTGTGGCACACATTGGCTTGCTTCTTACTGGCTTCTGCCTGCAAAGCTTAGATTTCAGCGTTCTCAGATCTGCTCCAGTAGTCACCACTCAGCCATGTTTTTTGTCAGTTTCCAGCATTGGTTGACATCTCTTATCTGCCCCCATTTCCTCTTCGGTATGCTTCAACTTTGTGGGTTCACATTTTATATTTCCTTAGTGCCATTTTAGAGGGGCTTGGTGGGAAGCAGATATAAAAGCATGTGTTCAAGCTGCCATGCTGTTTTTAAATCCCGTTTTTTAAAGCAGAAAGTATGTGTATATTTGTAGGTAAAAAATATCTATGCCAGATTTGTTAAGAGAAGTCAAATCTGGGTGTCAAAATTATGTGTAGTTTTTCTTTTCAAGATTTTATTTATTTATTTGAGAGAGAGAGACTGAGAGACAGAGAGCACAAGAGGAAAGAGGGTCAGAGGGAGAAGCAGACTCCCCGCTGAGCAGGGAGCCCGATGTGGGACTCGATTCCGGGGACTCCAGGATCATGACGTGAGCCGAAGGCAGTCGCTTAACCAACTGAGCCACCCAGGCGCCCTAGTTTTTATTTTCTTGTTTCTCAAAGTCATCTATGATAAGATAACTTAGTAGCTAGAAAACAATTATCCAAGTAAAATGGTATTACTATATAGATGTATCAATCAGGCATTTTATATTAGTTTCAAATCCAAGAATTAGGTTGAGCCATATGAAATTGCTGTTTTTTTTTTTTTTTTCAGGTAAAACAGAGGTTGAGTATCAGGACTTTCATGTGGTTCCATCTAAAATCTAATATAATACAATAATAAAAAGAAAATAGAATATTTTTATAAAGATCTCATAAATTAAAAAAAAATCTAATATAATACAGATCTCAGAGGAGACAGCCTAGAAAGTGGAGTAGCTGTCTAGAGAGGCCAGACTGAAAGCGAAGAGAGTGTACACCATTTTTTTATTGTGAGGGGACCCTCACTTGGGGTTGGCCATTGCATGTGCTATTCCCTAAGAGCCGTACCCTCCTGGGCCCCCAGGTTGAGGAGACTCATGAGCTAACCTGCTAACCTAGTTTTCAGGAGCTGACGATTTGGGATTTAACTGACAAGAAACAAACACTATTACTTCCTACTTTTCTCCCTTATTGGTACTTCCAAAACACTTTGCACACTCTGTATTAGAGTTCTCTGGCCCGATGCCTTTTTCTCCCTCTTAGGTTGTTAAATTCTTTGAAGGCAGGGATCCTCATTTTGGTGATATTATGGACTATTTGGGGAAACACTGTTCACTGTATCACTCAGTGTTTTCTTTATAAAGATTCATGGGAAAATTTTCTCCCAGGCAAATGGCTTGTTTTTATTTTAGGAACACAGTGTAATTATGCCAGATTTGATCCCCCCTCTTTGGAAGAGAAAGCTCAGAGCCACACTTAGGCCATGGTTCTAAGCCATACCTTCTTGAAATCTCCACTTGGATGGATGTGTTGTGGTCTTTGTATTAGTTTCTTATTGTTGCTGAAACAAAGTACCACAGCCTTAGTGTCTTCATACAACACAGATTTATCTTCTAGTTCTGGAGGTCCAAAGTCTTAAATCAGTTTCATTGGGCTAAAATCCAGGTGTTGGCAGATGTTCCTTCCAGAAGCTCTAGGGGAGGATCCATTTCCTTGTCTTTCCATCTTTTGGGGGCTTCTTACATTCCTCGGCTTGTGACTCCTTCCTCCATTTTCAAAGCCAGCAGTGTGGCATCCTCGCTCTTCTCTGACAGCTGCTTTCCTCCCTTACACCGCTGTTTGACTGTGATCCTTTTGCTCCTTTATATAAAGACCTCTGTGATTACACTGGGCTCTCCCTGATAATTCTGGATAATCTCCCCATCTCCAGATCCTTAATTTAGTCACATATGCAGAGTGCCCTTCCACTCTCTGCCCTTAATAGATTTTAGTTTTTAGAGCAGTTTTAATTTTGCAGCAATATTGAGCTGAAAGTATACAGATTTCCCATATACCTTCTGCCCCTTGCTCTGCTATCAACATCCTGCACCAGAATGGTAAATTTATTACAATTGATGAACTACATTGACACATCATCATGACCCCAAGTCCGGGGCTTGCTTGCTTGCTTTCTTTTTTTCAAAGCAAAGTTTACTTATTTTTATTAATTTTAAAAAAATTTTTAAAAAGATTTTGACAGAGAGCACAAGCAGGGGGAGCGGCAGAGGGAGAGGGAGAAGCAGGCTCCCCGCTGAGCAGGGAGTCTGACATGGGGCTCGAACTCTGAGATATTGACCTGAGTCTCAATCCCAAGACCCTGGGATCATGACCTGAGCTGAAGGCAGATGCTTAACTGACTGAGCTCCCCCAGGCACCCCCCAGGGTTTTCATTAGGGTTCTTTCTTGGTGTTATACATTCTGTGGTTTTGGACAAATGTATAATGACATGTGTCCATCGTTATGGTATCTCACAGAGATACCTTTTCTCTACCTTAAAAATCCTCTCTGTTCTACCTATTCATCCCTCTTTCTCCCCAACCCCTGTCAACTACCAGTCTTTTCACCGTCTCCATAGTTTTGCCTTTTCTAAAATGTCACAGACTCTAGTATGTAGCCTTTTCAAATGGGCTTCTTTCACTTAATAGTATGAATGTAAGGTTTTTCCATGTTTTTTCACATTTGATAGCTCATTTCTTTTTAGTGTTGAATAATATTCCATTGTCTGGATGTACCACAGTTTATTTACCCATTCACCTATTAGAAAACATCTTGGTGGCTTCCAACTTTTGGCAATTATGAATAAAGCTGCTAAAAACCTCTGTGTGCAGGTTTTGTATGGGCATAAATTTTCAACAACTTTGGATAAACACCAAGGAAAGTGATTGCTGGATCATACAGTAAGAGTATATTTAGTTTAGTTTTTTTTTTTTTTAAAGATTTATTTATTTATTTTTTTAGAGAGAGTGTGAGCAGGGGTGGGGGGAGGGGCAGAGGGAGAATCTCAAGCAGGCTCCCTGCTGAGCATGGAGCCCAACGTCAACACGGGGCTTGATCCCACGAAGCTGAGATCACGACCTGAGCCAAAACCAAGAGCCGGAAGCTTAACCCACTGATCTACCCAGGCGCCCCTGCCCTGAGTGCATTTTAAGTATTATCTTTACCCTGACTTTATCTTATCATTTTTGCTTTTATTTTTCCTTTTGTTTTGATCCTGTTTTGGTTGTAGTGAGAGAAAAACTCATAACCCCCAGGATCTACTCCAGGTTGGGAAGGTAGAGCTAGCTGCCTCTGTCCTTTCCCTCACCTCCCCAATTTGTACTGTGTGTCATGGGTAAGAGAAGCATTTTCCACTTGTAGTATATTACCAGGGCATGTGGGCATTCACCCCGGAAAGCCAGATAGGTCATGGACTGTCTAACAGAAAAGCCAGGGAGCCCTTCTGGATTCTTCTGGATCCTTCTGGATCAAAGTCGCTCTGCATCATAATGTCAACAGCTTATTTTCAGTCACTGAGGGCAGAGTGCCTCCGTAGAGAGAGAGTAATATGATGCTAAATGAGTTTTTTTGTCCCTCTGGCGAGGGCTGGACAAAAACAAATTGGGGCTTTGAGTTCTAAGGGAGGCAGGACAAGGTTCAGAGCCCTTCTGTTTGCCGGAGGCACTGAGGGCCCCTGGGATGAGCAGGGCGTGCATGTGATAGGATCCCTCAGGAGGGAGAGGAGCAGGTGGGGGTGCCCGGGGAGAAAGGAGATCTTAGCTCTTTCCTTTCCTCTGGACCTTGACCCTTGAGTGGGTGGCGCACAGAGCATCTTCCTTCACTCTCTGGTACAACTTTCATGTTCCTGGCACAGTGCCTTTGGCCTTCCATGTATGCTATTCTATCCAGGGCTAGTAGATAGCTGTGGGATTTGGGTTCTTGACTGTGTCTGGAAAGCCTGCTTTGGCATCAAGTTCCAATCCTCCCCAGGACTTCTTTTCCTATAGGTGCCACATGCCACGATTTATACACAAACATGATTTGCCTGATTGTTGGCAGTCTGGGCCTGGAACAATTTTAATTAATGGGAAAATGGTCCTCAAAACAGTGATTAGACCTCTTCAGGTACAACAAGATAAAAGCCTGATAATTTGGATGGAGTACTCTTCTTAAACGTCCATTCTATGCACAGCAGCCAATGGGAGAGCCAGGCTCTCTCCCACCTGATCCAATGAGTAATTAAGAGAGGGCTTTTTCTTCCTACCTCTCCCCTCCCTCCCCCTCCCCACTAAAGCTTAACAGGTTGGTGGTATAATTTGGAGACTTTAAGGGGTGTCATGCTAGGAGCTTAGGCAAGAGCCAGGGCATCTTCTCTCCAGCTCCCTAGGCACTGCCCAGCTGGGTTTGCAAAGCAGGCAAGTGAGAGGAGGAAGGAGGTGGTAGCAGGCGAGATAGGTGACGCTTCTCAACCAAGTTTGAGAGGGGCCTATGGCCATGAGTGAGCTGGGCACCCAGAAGGGCAGCGATGGCGCTGTTTCTCGCCTGCTCAACGTGGTAGAAAGTGAGCTGCAGGCAGGGAGGGAGAAAGGTGACCCTACGGAGAAGCAACTTCAGATCATCCTGGAGGATGCCCCTCTCTGGCAGAGATTCAAGGAAGTCACTAACGAAATGATCGTGACCAAGAATGGCAGGTGAGTTTCTCCACGGCCCTGCTTGGGCTGGGAGGGCTCGGCAAGGGTGGTGAGTCCCCTGAATTATCGAAGAGGCTGCCCTTCTTCACTCAGAGGCAGTCGGGGTTGATTAAAATGCTCAGGAGAAGGACAGTCTCCCTCGGCTCTCCCCCAGCCAACTTAATTAATTTCCCGAGATCAACAGAGAAGTAGAGGACGAAGCCACCTTGCATGCATTTTCAACGGAGAAATTCTGGGAAGGTACCAGAAGCAGGGGCCTGCCCTATGCGTTAGGGAAATTAGTCCGAAGAGAATATTACTTGTTGACTGACTGCCTATCCTGGGGCAGACCTGAGCTCCAACTCAGTTCAGATAAGGTGAAAGTCAACTTTATTTGGAAGCTGAATCTTTCCTCTTAAGTATAGCAAACTTGTCGGAAATTCTGGACCAGCTGAAGATCGGGAGTCAAAGGGCAAATGTAATCTCATTGCTAATCGCTCGCTACCTCTGCTTCCCGGTGTGGGTTTGTGGTGAGTGTTCATTTGATATTGTGTATGTTTGTGATGACGTGAGAGCTGTGGAAGTGATAATACCATCCCGAAGCCGTAATGCACTGCCTGAGAAAAGAGAAGATACCTTCCTTTTTCTCACTGCAGCAAATTAGAGATGAACAGAAACTGATCTCTGTTGGCATTTCTTGGATTCTGTTAAATCCAGCCCGGCTAAGTGGCTGTCAAAGGTAACAGTGGGAGCTTTCTCTTAGTAGAGGAAACGCAAATATTTGGAAAGAAAATCTCTCTGCTCCCAGCTTGGCCAGACTGGCTCCCAACATTCAGCTGATGCTCACAGATCCTTTGCTTCACAAGGTCAAGAAGCACAAAAGTCAGAAGACATTTTCAGTATGGTTAGTTTCAACAGGACTCCGATCGTGGCCCTCAGGAGAAATTCTGCTAAGAGAGAAAAGTTGAGGCCAACAGGACTTCTGGCAGGCTTTTGTCCTTGTGCAAAATGCTTCCTTTCCTGATGTCTTGCTTTCCTATTTTTGAATAAAATGCACACTATAGAAAACGAACCATCCCTTGTCTCTCTGGGAGAATTATGAACTCCGACGCTGCTGCATGGCATTAAAGTGCTCTGTAAGGGGAAGGTGTGCCAGAAATAAGGGCATTTCAATAAATTGTGATCACTCCTAGTAGAAGGAATATTAATCTTGCTTGGAATACCAACCAAACAAGCTTGATATTTCTATTTGCTGTCTCTAAATGGGTCCCCTACTTATTTCATATATAGGATTTGTTACTTTTAATATTTGCAGTTGTAACGACGTCCGTTCCTACTCTTGATCTATATTTATCCATTATTTTTGGTAGAAAGAAATAGAAAATATGTTTTTAATTTCAGAGAATCACTCCCAAATTTCTAGTTGGATTTACTTTCTTTCCTTTCACAGCTGAATGATGATGCAATTGTAAAAGTTTTGTGATGTCCAGTAATAGGTGGAACTGTTTATTATTCCTTGTATGCAGTGGGTAGTGGTTGTGCTAATATTTAGCCTCACGCTATCTATTTGGCTGTCAAAGGGGCCATCTATGAAAGTAAAATAAGCACAGTCACCAAGTAAAAATACAGTTCGTCTATTCCTATGAGGAAGAAATTACAGTTTCTGAAACCATTTCAGATTTTATTTTATAATATGATATATTGGCATGTACTTTTACAATTTAGGAAGAGCTTCCTTTTGCCTGTGTTCACCTATATGATATTTTTCTGCATATTTAAAATGTAAAATCCTTCCCATGTTTAATGTCCTTTCATATTAAATATGTGAAAAATATTCTTTGTAGAAAAGTCTCATTACAAACAACTTGGTTATTCTTATCTCTGGAGGTCCTGCTGCCCTTTCCCGTTTTCCAGTGAACTGAATCTTCTCTTGGGTTCTCTTATGGTCTCTGAACCCCTTAGGGTCAAGATTTTGCCAAGAGAGGGGCGCCTGGGTGGCTCAGTCGTTAAGCGTCTGCCTTCGGCTCAGGTCATGATCCCAGGGTCCTGGATCGAGCCCCGCATCAGGCTCCCTGCTCCGCGGGAAGCCTGCTTCTCCCTCTCCCACTCCCCTGCTTGTGTTCCTGCTCTCGCAATCTCTCTCTCTCTGTCAAATAAATAAATAAAATCTTTAAAAAAAAAAAAAAGATTTTGCCAGGAGAGAGACAGTTCCCTTTACACTTCGGATAAAGAAGGGAAGGCACACGTCTAAGAAATTGATGTGTTGGTAATGAACGAGCTTGGCCTGGAATTACTCTCAATCTTTTTTATTTTCACAGGTTAAGTTGTTAGCGACACCCTATTGTTCTTGATACAGAAAGATCTTGTTACCTGTCCCCTCTTCTCTTAATCTATCTGTTCCTGTGAATCTCCCTTGTACCCACTGTCCTCTGCCTGCAGACCCAGCCCGTCTCCTCCGGATGCTTCACCCCTGCCTTTCACACCAACTCCTGAGCCCGGGGCACTTGCCCCCGTGGCTGTTCTCTGTGGAGAAGATAATTTCTGTTATTTTACACCCAGCTCCAGCCCCTTTCATTCACATAACCTGCCAGCCCCTGTGGGCAGACTTCTGGATTTCTAGAAGCATTAGTGGGGGTCATCAGACAGTTCCTATCCACTATAAGAGTCTTAACTCTGGGAAACAAACCGAGGGTTGCTGGAGGGGAGGTGGGTAGGGGGATGGGGTAACTGGGCACTGGGCATTAAGGAGGGCACGTGATGTGATGAGCACTGGGTGTTATATGCAACTGATGAATCACAGAACTCTACCTCTGAAACTAATAATACACTCTGTTAATTAATTGATTTTAAATAAAATTAAAAAAAGAAAGTTTTGAAATAACATAGGATGGACTGATGAAAGAATTCAGTCTCATTTTCAAACGGAGACCCATTTGTATATATAAATAGGAGGCTTGCCTCTGACATGGATCAGAAGTAGTAGAGGATTTTCCTCTGGATTATCCCCAGAAACTGGGATCCTGACGACCTTCATTCCTCCCTCCATCTCTCCTGCCTCCCTCTCTCTCCCTCCTTTTCTTCCCCTGCTTTTTTCCTTCCCTCTTTTTAAGTATAACTTTTAGTTTTCCATACTCAGTTGTCTTTCAGATATAACAACAATTATGATATCTCTTTACTAGAACATCTTCACTTTAGGGGACGATGCTATATTTCATATATATTTCCATACAGTTGACTAATTTTGACTCAGTTCTGATTAGATTGGCCTTGAACAGGTTTCCAGGAATTGGACGCATTTCGAATGTAACTGATGCGTCCATTTGTTGTCAGGAAATAAGTGTTGGGAATCATTAAGTTGAATTTGCCAGTGATTCAGGGCAGCGAGCTGATGTGAGGACTGTGCAGGAGGGGAGAAAATGGAGGTTGTGCATCAGGCAAATAAATTTCCGTGCCCTGTAGCCCACAGACATTTTTCTCCCAAGTTTACAATTACGATTGATGAGGATCGTATGTGTTTGTGTAATCTGCCTCTAACCAGGTCACGCAAGCTTCAATATACACATGGGCATACGCGCCGCCCCCCCCACTCCAAATGCTCCGATGAGCATTTCATGAATATTATAGTTCTGTGAGGAGATAGAGGAAGGTGTTCACAGGTGCGAGTGAATTTTATCTTTAACCATCTCTGCTGTTCCCCCACCTACAAAAGCTGACCCCTTTCTTCCTGCAAACCTTACTCCTCATAGCCTCCTTCAGCGGCACTGGCTCTCGAGATCACCTGTTAGGAAAATAGAAACTGAGAAACTGGCCTCCTGGCAAAGGAGCATGGAGCTCACGGGCAAAGCCAAACCACCTATGGTTCTTCAGCGTGGTTTGGGGGAGTGCTTGTTCATCCTGCCATGTTTGCTTTCCTGTTCCTTCTCCCTCTCTCTCTCTCTCCCCCTCTCTCCTTTTCCCCCACTCCTGAATTAGGGACCAATTTACATGTTTCTCAGCTCCTCTAAGACTCTGGGGCTTCTCTGTGGTTAGCCATACCTTGGAAAGAAAAGGAGGAAAGGTTAACTGGATTAGAAGTGCAGTTCATCCTGGAAAACAAAGCCTGGGCGTGCATGCTGCCCACAGGTAAATACATAGAGTATCCCCAGACAATGCATCCTGCTCATTGTGAAGTGGAAGGAGAGGTGGAGGTGAGGCACAGGAGCTGAACTTGGCCTAGAGTTAGGATGAGTTCCAGTCCTGGTTACAAGACTTGTGGCAAGGGGACTGACTTATTTATTCCTCACTGGGATAACGGAGTTTAAAAAATACATAGCATCCCTTAGTTCATTCGTGTGGTGATAAAAGAATAAAAGCATTTTTAAAATAAGTTTTTTTTTATTTGAGTATATTGACACGGTGTTGCATTATTTTCAGGTGTACAACATAGTGATTTGGCAAGTTTGTACATTATGCTAGGCTTACCACAAGTGTAGCTGTGTAACAAAATAAAAATAATTATAAAAGTCTTGGCAGATGAAGTACTAAAGAGAATAAAGCAATACACCATTATGTAACTTTTCGCAAAGGTTTTTTTTTTCCCCCTTTAAGTAGACTCCACACCCAGCATGGAGCCCCGTGCAGGGCTTGAACTCACAACCCTGAGATCAAGACCTGAGCTGAGATCAAGAGTCAGACACTTAGCCAGCTGAGCCACCCAGCTGCCCCCATTCTGTAACTTTTTAGCTGTGTCCTTCTAAGAGCCAGGGCACTATGGCTTCTTTACTTTTTTTTATTTACTTTTAAAAAGAGCTTTATTGTGATCATTCACATACCATACAATTCACCCACTGAAAGTGTACGATTCGGTGGTTTTTGGTATATTCACAGAGTTATACATATATTCCCTCAAATAATTTTTGAACATTTTCATTATCCCCAAAAGAAATCCTGCATCTCTTAGCCATCACCCCCGTAGTCCCCCATCCTACTCAGCCCTGGCAACCACTAATCTTATTTCAATCTGTATGGATTTGCCTACTTTGGACATTTCGTATGAATGGAATCATACAATATGCAACTGGCTTCTTTCACTTAGCGTAATGACTTCAAGGTTCATCCTTGTTGTAGCACTTTTTCTTGCCAAGTAATATTCCCCTGTATACATGAGCCCTATTTTTTTTATCCATTCATCAGTTGATGGGCACGTGGGCTGTGTCTGCTTTCTTTGCTATTATAATAATGCTGCTGTGCACATTTGGATACAAGTTTTTGTGTAAATGTGTGTTTTCATGTCTCTTACATGTACGTCTCGGAACAGAATTGCTGGGTCATATGGCAGCTCGGTCTTTAACTGGTGGAGCAATGACCAGACTGTTTTCCAAAGTGGTTCCACCGTTTTACATCCCCACCAGCAATATACGAGGGTTCCAGTTTCTCTACCTCCTCAACACTTGTCATTGTCCACTTTTTAATCACAGTCATCCTAGTGAATGGGAAATGATCCCTCCCTGCACTTTTGATTTGCATTTCTCTGCTGGCTGATGTTGTTGAGAACCTTTTCATGTGGTCGTGGGTTCTTTAGAACATCAGGTGTAGCTCCCGAACATAGCAGGAAAGGAGAAAAGCCATTACACAGTCCCTTACTCTGGAACTAAAGGTCATGCTATGTTCTCTGTGAGACCTAGCGTGATACAGTTAGGAGGGAGAGCAGAAATGAAAATTAGATCCCCCCTCCTCATTTTGCCTTAGTCACACTGGTTTTCTCTTTCCTCAGTAGTCCTCAAAGGTCCAGGCTTATTTGGACCCCAGGGCCATTTACTTGCTACTTCTTTTGTGTGTAGTTGCATTTATAGGAGTCATTTCTGATGTCTATGGGACTCATTTCTTCTCCTTATTTGGGTCTTAGCTTACTGTCCCCCTGGACCTACTAAGATCTATCTAGAGTAGTTTCTCACTCTTAATTTCCCTATGTGACATCACCTACTTTTGTTCCTTCATAGCACTCTTGCAGTTGAAAATTATCTTCTATATTTAAAAAAAGAAGCCTGTTTACATTTTTTGTTGCCTGACTTCTGGTGTTTCGAGGTAAGCTTCATGAACAAAACACTGGGTCCGTATTTTTTTTTTTTTTTAGCCAGTGAACCCTCACCTAGGACAGTTCCTGCCATAGAGCAGGCACTCAAAAATCATTCTTTCAATGAGTGAATAAATCTCTAATTAGGTATTAAGATTTGGGAAAACATTGAGGGGACTTTTCCCTTCTTTGTGACCCATACTTATTTTCTAGAAAAATCAAAAAGGAGAGACACCATGTTCTATACCTGAAACTAATGTAACATTGTGTGTGAGTTATACTTCAGTTTTTTTTAAAGACTTTATTTATTTATTTGACAGAGAGAGACACAGCGAGAGAGGGAACACAAGCAGGGGGAGTAGGAGAGGGAGAAGCAGGCTTCCCACGGAGCAGGGAGCCCGACGCGGGGCTCGATCCCAGGACCCTGGGATCATGACCTGAGCTGAAGGCAGCTGCTCAACCGACTGAGCCACCCAGGTGCCCCTCATTCCTGTGTGTTCTTAAAATAAGACCAAACCAGACAACTTTAGCATTTCAGAAAAAGCAATGGACTGGATATCAGATAATCTCTCTGTGTAGCTCACAGAAACAAGCCAGGCTCTTGACAGTGACCCAGCGTGGCCCCTGGGATCATTTCTGATGTCCACTTCAGTGATTCTTGGCAAATGGCATTTGTGCCTTTCAGGGGGCTTCTGCTTTCTATACTTCCAATATTATTAAAATAATTGAAAACGTTAAAATATGTTGTGGAAGGGAATAGTTTCCTCTGATATGAAGAGAAAAGAATAGATGAAATCCTTCTGTTGAAGAAAAAGCAAAAGAATATGCAAGTGGACGAATTTCGATGCCACAGGAAGCTCCCGAGGGGAGGACCATCATTTTCCTTCACATGAAAGTTATCATCATGTCATTAAGGGACAGGAGTGACGAGGTGAGTCACGCAGCGCTCAGGCAGGACCTGGACTCGAGATGCATCATCTGATGCAGGTTTTCCCCTAGGAGTTTCATTTAATTCATATACTTGTCCTAACCTCCTATTTAGATTTTCTCTCCTTGAGCCCACCAAGACCGAGGGAGGGGAGAGACAGCTCTGCTGGGAGCAGAGGCAGGGAGGGAGCCTTCAGCATTTCCCACACATAATCCCAAAGCCAGGGTCTCCTTTTTTTTTTTTTTAAGATTTTATTTAGGGCGCCTGGGTGGCTCAGATGGTTAAGCCTCTGCCTTTGGCTCAGGTCATGATCCCAGGGTCCTGGCATCGAGTCCCGCATTGGGCTCCCTGCTCCTTGGGAGCCTGTTTCTCCCTCTGCTTCTCTCTCTCTCTCTGTCTCTCATGAATAAATAAATAAAATCTTTAAAGATTTTATTTATTTATTTTTGAGAGAGAGCGAGAGAAAGAACGAGCCGGGGGGAGGGGCAGAGGGAGAAGCAGACTCCCTGCTGAGCAGGGAGCCCTATGTGGGACTCGATCCCAGGACTCTGGGATCATGACCCAAGCTGAAGGCAGACACTTAACCGACTGAGCCACCCACGTGCCCCAAGACCAGGGTCTCCTTGCAAATGACTGTGAGCCAGCTGGAGAATAAAAGTTGAGGTGGTATAAGTTATTGATTCACTGTTTTTGAAAAATAATTCATATGCCATCAAATTCACCCTTCGTAAGTATACAGTTCAGTAGATTTTAGAATGGTCACAAAGTTGTGCAACCATCACCACTAGCTAATTCCAGAACATTTGCATCACCCTTAAAAAGAAACCCAAAGCGGGCGCCTGGGTGGCTCAGTTGGTTAAGCGACTGCCTTCGGCTCAGGTCATGATCCTGGAGTCCCGGGATCGAGTCCCACATCGGGCTCCCTGCTCAGCAGGGAGTCTGCTTCTCCCTCTGACTCTCTTCCTTCTCGTGCTTTCTATCTCTCATTCTCTCTCTCAAATAAATAAATAAAATCTTTAAAAAAAAAAAAAAAAAAGAAACCCAAAGCCATTAGCAGTCACTCCCCTTTCTGCCTAGACTTCTCTCCAGAGAGAAAAGTGGAGGGAAGTGGTACCTGTCAGCCAGGCGGGAGGGAGGTGAAGCTGATGTCCTTCGTGTTTCCAACTTCTGAAGTCACTGCCCCATGGTCGGATTCTGGAACAGAAGGAGAGTGGGGCCAGCTGAAGGGCTTGGTTGTGATGACAGGATAGCCAACACTTGCAAAAAGACCTTGTTAGGTGGCAGGCATTGGAATAAGCACTTTAATGAAGAGCTCATGGAGTTCTTGCCACAACTCAATGAGGCTGGGTGAGCGAGACCATGACTTGGAAGCTTGGAGGGCAGCTTCAGGAAGGGCAGGAGATGGAGCCAGTACCTTCACTCAAAATCACCCTTCTATCTGGCCTCTCAGAGGAACTGTCGAATCCTTGCCAAGTGCCGGACCAGAGACACGGACCAGAGACATGGACCAGGCTCTGTATTCTGCGCAAAGAGATGGGAAGTGGTCTCGAAGGCAGGGCATTTAGAAGAGGGGACTGCGGGGCGGGGTGGGGGGCAAAAACAGAACCCCTCCATGCAGCGGGAGGACTAAGTTGGAAGAGGAGCCAGGAAAGGAAATATCAGTGAGGTGGGATGCGCCAAGGGAAAACGATTCCCATCTATGTCCAGATTGCTCAGGAAGCCCACGTAATTTCAGCTCAGGAGACCGGGAGCCTGCGTGGCTCGAGTCTGTCTCTAGGTCTGTCCTTGTCATCTGTCTGTCAGTTCCTTCATTTTCCATACGTATCAATTCCATTCTACCTCCCCTCAATGCTGGACACCTCTGGCCATAGTAGGATGTCCTTGGTGACCTTCCAGATCCTCGTGTGCACCACTCCCTGCTTTCAACACCCCATTCCTGGCATCTGCGGACCCCTGCTCTCAGTAGCAGCCGGTCCGGTCCATCCCGGCTTCCCGCTCCGGGCCACCTGCCCTGTTCTCCTCCCAGCCTCGTAGAGCACAGTCCTCTGACTCCCCCTGCCCTCATTCCCTCGCACATCTCCTGAGTTATTTTCTCAAAAGCTAAAGATGCTCTATACCAGCACATCTTAAGCTTTAATGTTCCTGTGACTCACCTGGGGATTTTGGAAAAGCACAGTTTCTGACAAGTAGGTCTAGAGTGAGGTCTGGGGTTCTGCATTTCGAATGACCTTCCACCTGATCCCGATGCTGCTGGTTCAGGGACTGCTCTGAGCAGCAAGTGTCTAGACTCTGGATTGTTAGCTTCTCATTTTGGGGATTCAGATTTTAAAAGAGGTACTGACAAATAAGACAGTGTCTGGGGCAATCAGGTGGTGGTGGGGGGGGCATGTCTAGAAACCAGATCTTTTAAGGATAATCTGGAACAACTTAGTACATTTGGTGAAGGAAAAACAAACCAGCGGGAATGAGAAGACAGGTGAGGGGCCTCTGCAAATATGTGAGAGCAAACTTGCTGGTACTGTTCTCGAGGATGGCAGAAGGACCGAGGAATCCAGGTCGGTGCGTCTTGAGCACAAATTCCCACAAAATGCTCAGTGAAGGGATGGTTCCACAGTCATGTAAATTCAGTATGTGCACAGACCCTATCTTTGCAGAGGTTTATAGCGCACATTAGTATATTAAAGGCTCTGAGAAGTCATGCAGGGAAGGAACTGGTCTAACTGTAGAGCCAAGCATTCCCTCACTTGCTTTACCATGAACCCATGTTTTCACTGTTCATGCCATCACTGTCATTCTGAGCTGGTGTTCTTTGTGAGAGGGGGAAGGACTGGCTTGTGGCATTAGTGTGAAAACTGACGTACCCCAGGAGGAAGTCTGAAGAAAGCTCTCTGTGAGAATGTGGCATCTGATTGAAGCACTTTGGGCTTTAGGTTCCTCTGTCAAATGACTACAACAGTGGTTTTCAGACTTTAAAATGGAGCACAATGGTTTGAAGTAAAAAGCCCAATATAACATGCATTTGTAAAAAGAGGCTCTGTTGGAACTGGGGGTGCTGCCCTGGGGCATTCTCTGCACCCCGAGGCGCTCCACGGCAGGTCTCCTGAGAGCGGAGAGACGGCTGGACAAGGCGCAAGGTGTCCCGCACACATTAATGTCCCTCCTGTGCCTCAGTTTCTGCCTTTTCTTTTAGACGGATGTTCCCCGTCCTCAAGATTAGTGTCACGGGGCTGGACCCCAATGCCATGTACTCCCTCCTGCTGGACTTCGTCCCCACGGACAGTCACCGCTGGAAGTACGTCAATGGGGAATGGGTGCCCGCAGGCAAGCCAGAGGTCTCCGGCCACAGCTGCGTCTACATCCACCCGGACTCCCCCAACTTCGGGGCCCACTGGATGAAAGCTCCCATCTCCTTCAGCAAAGTGAAGCTGACGAACAAGCTCAACGGAGGTGGGCAGGTACGATCGGGTTGCCTGGCCACCCGGCCGCCCCGCAACACCAATCAAGAAATATCAAGGGTGCATTTAGGCAATTAGAGGGGTCCTCACCGGCCTCTTCTCCCACGGAAGCCAATTATTCCCTGGAGTCCAAATGTGAACAGGAATAAACAGCTCTTAATTGGTGCTTTCGGTTTTTAATGGACTTCCTGATGTTAAGAGAGTGAGAGAGTGCTGCCGTTTACTTAATCATCAAGGGTCCTTTCATAGTTTTGTCTTGTGTATGGTGCTTTTTACCCAGCCCTGGGGAGGAGATGTTTGTGGGTACCAGGGTTCTGTTTTTCTCTCTCCTCTTTTTTGGTGTAAGTGGCATGTTGGCAATAGACAAATGCCTTAATAAAAAGCTGCTCCTAAATGAAATAATTGCTGTCTCTGCTGGGACATTATGATAATTGTCAATAGAATAGTGAAGCGGCTTTGGGTTTTCAGAAAAACAAACAAACCTTAAATAAGGAAGGTTTTATTTAAGGTCTCCAATTAGAGGGAACAAGAATTTGGGGCTTTTTCCTCTTTTGTTTTCTCTGGGAGGGCTGTGAATACTAGGGTATTGGGTAAGGTTGTGATTTATGTTAGAAAATGTGGACAGTTTCGGGGGCAGCGCCGTGCCTGGGGGAGAGGTTTGCCGACCCTGCTATTTCGTGTTGTGAGCCTCTCAGCCCTGGGTCTTCATGACTCCTCTGACCCCCGTGCTTAGCCTGCGGGGACCTGGGAGCTCAGGTTTTAGCAGGAGGAGGTGAGCCACCCAAGTTCTGGCAGTGTTCAGAAGGTTCCAGGTGTTTATTAAAACAGGAAATTGAAAAGTAAACGGTTCTTGCCTCCCCCGTTTCACAGCATAAGACTTGCAGTAAACCTCCGTGTTTGTCACAGAGAGTGGACGCAGTGTGACCGGCAGGTGTCCGATGTCATTACCCTTCAGGTAGTCGCTTGCGAAATGCAGCCATGCCAGTGTTTTGAGATCTCAGGTTTCCTCCTATGAAGAACAACAATTAATGGATCAAAATCCACATCGTTGTTCTGAAAATAGGGAGAGAGGAAAAAAATGGATGAAGGATTTGGGCAGAGAACTGACACTCTTTAGAAAAACTTTCTGGCAAGCCTGGCATAAGTGCTGATGTTAGGCTCCCTGGAAGCTTCTGGAAAACTGCCCCCCCCTCAGTTCTCAGGCGAGGGGAATGGTATGGTGGCCCTGGCCAGGCGGACCGTCGAGCTGCACGCACTGCAAGGCTTCTCTTTCTCTCCTTCTCCCGCTTCCACAGATAATGTTGAATTCTCTGCATAAATATGAGCCCCAGGTTCACATAGTGCGTGTTGGAGGTGCCCATCGAATGGTGATGAACTGCTCCTTCCCTGAAACCCAGTTCATAGCTGTGACGGCCTATCAGAACGAGGAGGTAAGCGTGTGTGGGCGCGTGTGCAGAAATGTCCCCTGGAAGGGTGTGGGAGGATGGGGGCCACGTGTGGATGAAAGCTGGGTTTCCGGGATCTCAGTGATCTCAGTAGAGATGAAGTTAAACAGTGGGGTAGCCCTTTCCACTCTCTCTTGCCTATTTGCCAACGGCCTGCCAGAGCTTCATCTCTGGGTGCCAAGAAGGGGAGGTTGTGCATTGCGTGGATCAGGGCTCCGTGGGCCCTTGGCCCACACAGAGCTGGGTGAGCTCCCGCTCCAAGGAGCAGGTCTGTGAGACTTGAGCCGCGCCTGCAGTCCTCTGGGTTGTGTTATGCTATCCATCCTGTTTGCTAGATCTTCTGAGCATGCTTAGGTCTTTCCTGCCTGAAGGAAGCCACTGGCCCTTAGAGCCGAGGAGCCAGAATCTGGCCTCTGTGGCTTAGCTGTGGGCACGATGTTTGGGTCCATCTGCACACTCAAGAGCTTCCCAGGTCTGCTCGTCATCAGAAGCGCTGGGGGAGGGTTGGATTCTTTCTGAGTAAACTTAAAAAAAAATTTTTTTTTAAAGTAATACATGTTCATTAAAGACACCCCCACATAATAAATAAATAGTACAGAAGTATGTTCAGGGAAAATGAAGAAGAAAAGGTAAAAATGATCTCTTTCTCTCCTGCCTTTTGAATCCCACTCCCCAAGGACACTACAAATAATAGCTTCAAGTGTGTTTTTTCCCCACACATATTCTGTGTATATATAAATATATATGAGAATACGGGCTTCCTCACATAGGTTGGCTCATGTCGTACGTATTAGTCTGCAAATTTCTTTTTTTTTTTTTCAGGTTTATCTCTTTTTCTGAAGTGCCTGCAGAGGATATACCGTATTTCAGGCAATCAGCTCCCCACTGATGGACATTAGGTTGTTTATAGTCGTTTTATTTGCTATCATAAATAATGCTGCAAAGAATATCCCGGAACATCCACATCCACTGTTGTTTGCTTGCATGGATGAACACCTAGCAATGACATTGCTCTATCAAGGAGAGCGTGGGTTTAGAATCCTGAAATATCACCAAATTGCCTCCCTCAAAGCATACTCATTTCAGTCCCCATACCATTCCTGACAGTGGGGATTATCAGCCTTTTGCAGCATTGATAACCTGATAGGTTAAAAAAACAAACAAACAAAAAACCCCAAAACCAAAAAAAAAAAACCCCAAACCAAACAAACCCCAACAGGTATCTTATTACTGCTTTCATCTGCATTTCTTTATTTGGAAGCTCTTAAAGAATTTGGGCACCCTCCCAGCCAACTGAGTCTGAATCTCCAGGGATGGTACCCAGAATCTGTAGTTTCTAAAGTCTCCCTAAGGGATTCTGATGAGCATCCGGGCTTGGAAATACTACCTTAGTGGCTACAGGTAACATTGAGCTGTCGACTGAACTCGCATCACAGATGTGCAGAGAAAAATGTAACTTCTTTTCTACAAGTAGTCTGGCCTCTTGGCTGAGCCCCTCTGACAGTCCGGTGGGAACAGAGGTTAAATATTTGATCATTTCAACAGGTACTGTCTTCGTAGGCGAAATCATGCTGTGTTCAAGATGGCCAGCCCTCACCTGCTTCTCTTCCTCAGATGGAGTCTGGGTCTTTGAGGGGAGGGTGTGGCTTTTGCAACTCTCGAGAGTGTGTGTTTGTGTATGTTGCGGGGTGTTGGGGACTCTACCCTAGCCGCCTGATGCCGTATTTCAGCCTTGATTATGCCCCATGGGAATCAAGCCCAGGGAAATCCAACCTCAGAGCCTCCCTCTGCTGTCAGCACTTTCCTGCCGAGTCGATGTTGGTGCACCCTGAGAGGCGAGTGGGCCCATGGGTAGATGCTGGTCTCACTATGCACCTTGACCCCTCCAGGTTTAGACCAGGAGAAAGACCTGGACATCAGACCCTGTGGTTCCCCTCCCTCTTCTGACTTCTCCCCCATTCCTGGGTCAGAAAGAGTGGTGCTTTCATTTAACTTTTCTTCCTTCTGCCAGGCCCTTGCTGAAATAAACATTCTTTTCAATGCTTTCTTTATCGAGCAAAGATCTGTCGACTGTGACCGTCTGCTGGGAATGTCGCGGTGGGCATCACAGATGTGTGCTGCCCTCACGTCTGTACATCCCGCGGGGAGAGGCCATGAGCAAATATACATCATATATGTGTATATGATGTTGGTGGCTCTGAAGAATGAAGTCGGCGAAGGCCGTGGGATGGAGTGGCAGTGGGTGGGAGTGATAAACTGTGTTTTTGTGATCTGAATCACTGAGTAAGTGATCATTTAAACTCAGGGAGTGATGCTGGACCGTGGTCTGGGAGATGTGGATTCACACCTGCATCACTCTGACTGTGTTCCCGGGGACTAGAAGAGTAACTGATGTGAGGGGGGTGTTCATTATGTTTAAAAAAAAAAAAAAGGATGAATAAATAAAAGAAAGGATGCCGGGTTTAGCACTTTGGGCTTTGCACATTTCTAATGCTTTGCTCTTTCTTTGCTCACATCACACTGCATTTCCCATTTTCACCATGGGCCACAACACAACATTCTTTGTCAGAGACAGCGCACTGGTAATTTTGTGCAGAACTGAGCAAAGAAACATGGAGAGGGAGAACAAGTGAGGGGGGTTATTCTGACTTTACAGAAATTCACAGGCGAAGATAAAGGGCTCTATCTGTTCATACATGTTCCACTTTCACTAACGCTTCTTGTCTTTGCAAACGTAAGATAACAGCTCTCAAAATCAAGTACAACCCTTTTGCCAAAGCCTTCTTGGATGCCAAGGAAAGGTGAGTAGAGAAATTTCAGTAAAATCTTATGAGTTGACTTCTGCAAATGTGAAATTTATGCTCATCTTGAAAGGAGCTTGCATTAGCTTTGATAGAAATAGGTTGGTAACATTCAATTCCATATTCAACAAAATCAACAAAATTCAACGAACTCCTAATCGTCTGTTCCTCAGAACAGGGCTCCAGGAGAACCTCTAACTGGCAATGTTTGCTCAGCTCTGTTTTACTACCAATTCTTGAAAGTAACACAGGCACATGCAAAAAAAATAATGAAGTGATTTAGATTTTTAATAATTCACTCTGCCCTTCCTCTTCAATTCTCTCTGAGTAGTATGGTTTCAATAATGGTTTTTTTTCCTAAACTACATGTGGTCCAGGAGAGGGAGTGATTCCGATGAGTAGTTCATAAAGGTGAGAGCTTCATATCTTTCAGGTCCAAGGGAAGACCATTCAGAGTCTTCTGGGGATCGCTTCTTGGCCTTTTGGCTAAGATCAAGTGTAGTATCCGTTCTTATAAGTTTAGAGACTTCTGGGATGGTGAATGGTAATGCTACCACTTGAGGCTAGTGATTCTACATCTTTGTGTTTTTCTTTTCCATTCTTGGAAAAAAAAGAACGTTGGTACTTAATTGACTTCAATCGACAGACTTTGTCCTGTTAATATTTGATTTAATTTAATTTCAGATAACTAAAAGCCTGAGGAAAATCTCATGTGTGAGATGAACAGGACTTTGAGTAGGTAGTCCTGACTTGGAGTCCTGGCTTTGCCGTTTTCTGGCTGTTGGATCTTACATAAGTCACGTTGCCTCTCTGAAGCCCACTTTTTAACATCTGCAAAGTGGCATAGCAATATTTTCCTCGCAGGATTATTGGGGGATCTAGCATATCACAGATGTGCTCATGCCCCAAAGTCCTACGCAAATCCCAGCTGCTGTTATTGCTTGAATTTTGTCAGGCAGGACCAATGACCACAAACCAGTGAGATCAAACTAAGTAGGGATAGCTGTAAATACGGCAAATTGGAGTCACATTAGGTTGCAATTCAAAGAGGAATTGCACATTAGATAAAGTACCCTGGATGAAGAAGGGGGGAAAGATCTGAGACAAAAGGTGTTTGATTTTCTTATTCCAAGACATGTTTGCTTTCCAAAGAGAATTTGGGGTAGATTTTCTGCTGGACTTGTATAATATGCTGGACAGCCAGGGCACCCTTTCGCTCTCTTTCAGGAATCACCTCAAAGACGTTCCGGAAGCCGTCTCCGAGAGCCAGCACGTGGCCTACTCTCACCGTGAGTTGGGTGAACACTGGGTGGGACGTGCCTGGGGGGCACTGGGACCCATCGCCCACCACACTCAGACACTACCTGTCGCGAGTGCTCATGGCCCATTCCAGAGATTCTCTCAAGACTCAACAGGTTATTTCTTCCACTCGAGACAAGTGTATGCCCTTTCCAGAATTCCCAGAGAGAACTGGTGCTCCTGAGGGGCTAGACGGAATCTCAGGCGGGAGATAGGAACGGGAGTGATGGATTTCTCAGACTGGCGTGTTCTTGTCCCAGAGGCTAAGGACTGTCCCAAGTGCATTCTGGGAGTATCTCCTACCTCTCCGCTCTTCCCTCTTGGAGGTCTGGCCTGAGTCGCCCCTATTCTTAGTGTTTGCTCATTTTCGAGTAGATTCCCACCACAGTGCTTCGGGCAGGCTGTGGCCTTGCCCATGGGGAGGAGTCTGGGTGGCTGACTGGACAGCCCCAGGTGAGGTGAGTGATAGGCCGCTGGGGACTCTGCAGGTGCTGGGTGTCCCTAACAGGGCTCTGGGCTCCCCATGTCTGGATGGCAGGGGAGGCCCCGTGAGGGAGGAGGTCCCCTGAAGCTGCAGCAGAAACCCCGGGCCAGTGAGGTCAGGGCGGAAAGTTAACCCCGGAGTTGGAGAAACATGACTGAGAATCCCAGTGGTGTGCTCAGGCGCTCTCTGCCGCCGTCGGGCTCTGGGGTTCTCTCCTGGCTGCTTCCCCTAAGCCTTTGTGCATGTTCCGCTGTGGAGCGGAAAGGGAGCTGCTCGCAGGAAAGCACTTTTTAAAGCAAGCTGGAGAAACAAGCCTTTTGTAATAGTACAGGCCCCGTGGGCAGAACCGCATCTTTATTAAGCTCACGTGTTGCAGTCTTCTCAGCGAACGTCTTCCGTTGTGTCCATTACTTGTGGTGAGCCAAGTGCGCAGAAGCCTGGTTCCGGGCGCCCCCAAGCCTGGCTTTGCCCACTGGACACCTGCATCGAGAACATTTTCTTTCTTTCTTTCTTTCCAATTTGGATGCCTTTTCTTTCTTTCCATTTCTTGTCTGTCTTTTTCATTCAAAAACCAATTTCTGTGAAATGTTTTATAGCCTTCCAGAATGTTTTGCATGATTCTTGCATCAGGGTGTACCAGCCAGCTCCCCACTTTTTGCTTCCAGAATCCTCTGTGGGGTGGTGAGGGGAGCCACCGTGGCCCCTCTTGCTGGGAGTGAGAAAGCAGACACCTTCCCACTGGGCAGAAAGAGACCTTCACTCCCGTGTAGGCACACTAAACACTCCCGAGTAGCTGGAGAGGACACATACATCCAACATCCCCTTCTCAGACTGACTTAATTTAACTCAAGTAAGTCAGAAACAACTTAACTTTTGCATTTCTGTAACTTACTCATTCAAAGGGTCTTTCATTAGATAGCTCTGTTCCAGCATTCCTCAAGAGGCTTTCCAAACTTTGATAGGAACCGCCATCCTTGTCCTAAGCAGCCAGGGAAGCTGCTCACATGGAAGGGGAGTGGCAGTGGGGCTGGCCTCCGGGGCAGATGTTCAGTGTCGCTCACACAGAGACGTGGTATGCCAAGTGGCTGGACACCTGACGTCTGGTGTGGAAGCTCAGGGTCGGTCCCTGTGTCTTCCTCTTGTCTTTTCCAGTGGGAGGCTGGATCTTTTCCAATCCAGATGGAGTGTGCACAGCAGGAAACGCCAATTACCAGTATGCTACCCCCTTACCTCTGTCTGCTCCTCACTCCCACCATGGCTGTGAGCACTATCCTGGCCTCCGAGGGCACCGGCAGGCTCCCTACCCTTCGGCCTACATGCATAGAAACCATTCTCCCTCAGGTGTGTGGTTTTGCTAATTAAGCCCTTGGGGATGTGGGTGGGGGGTGGTGGGGGTGGCGATGTGGAGAAATGGTCAATAGCCAGTAGTAAAAAGAAGTCTCTGAAGATGGCATCCCTTTCATCTAATACATGTAATAGTATTGTATATTACTATTTTAAGGTTTTGTTTTATATACTAATAGTTGATTTTGTAATTATGACATTATTCGTGTCTTATAATTATTTTGTAAGGCGGGGTCTCCTGGTTTCTAATGGGCGTGTAGGGCCTCCTCCCGGGGCGCCGGTGGACTCAGCCTTTCAAGCTGCATCTCTAAGAGCCAAGTTGTGGGGGCTCTGGGATCCTCAGTTCACTGTCTTCCTGTGGCTCTTTTCTACCACTCGTATTCCATGGCTCCATCCAGGGGAGAGTGGGCCCAGTACTGGAGAGCTTTTAGGAAGATCTCTGGGAAGCTGGGTGACTGTGCAACCAGACTTTGGTTTGGTTCAGTTGGAGGCATGCGAAGCCAGTCTTGGTGACATTTGCCGTCTGCTTATTTTCTGAGTTGAAGCTGGTGGTTGTGTGCTTTCTTCCCCACTGACTGCCGCTCGCCTGCCTTGGCCTTGCGTAAGCCCAGGCCTTGCCTGCCTGTTAGATTTGTAGGGAGGGAGGGAGAAGGGAAGCCAAGGACTGACTTCTCATTCAATGATTCATGCAACAGATATTTATTGAGGGCTGTCTATGTGCTGGGCTCTGTCCACGAACAAATTAGAAAAATACCCTGCCCGACAGAGATTCTAGTCTCACGTGGGGAGAACAACACTAAATGAAAGAAAGAGGTAAGATTCACGGCATGGGAGATGGAGGAGAGTGTTAAGATCCCGCCCTTTGGGACACCCCGAGCTCTGTCTGCAGAGGGTCACCAGCTGCCTGTGTCCTTTCACATACCGCCCCCAGCAACCTTGGAAGCTTCTGCCAGGAAGGAATAAAATGGAGCTTAATGATACCAGAAAGTGGGCAACGTTCCCACTGTGTCCTGGTTCCTTCGTGTGGTCAGCACATAAAACACAGCTTCTGAGCCCCTGCTAGGCGCCAGGCCCTCTTCTCGACGGTGGGGATAGAGGGTGAGGAAGGTACAGTTTCTCCCCCGAGGAAGCTCAGGGCTACATGAATACATAAATAACGAATCATAACACAGTGTAGCCAGAGCTCTCCTGTGGTCCTCAGACCTGCGGCATCACCTGGGAACTTGTTAGAAATGTAGACTCTCGGGTTCTTCTTCAGAAAAAGTCCACATTTTAACAAGATCCCTAGGTGATTCTCATGCACATTAAAGTTTGAGAAACATTCCATGAAACACACGAGTCAAGGTGCTGTGGGAATGAAGGAAAAAGAACAGCCTGAGCTGCCCAGGGGGGTTGACGCTTCCGTTGAGATTTGCAGGATGAAGAGAAGGGGACAGAGGTGGGAGTGGGCAGGAGTGAGGGTGGATGGCAAGGGACCCAGGAGAGGCAAAGGGCACTCCAGGGAAGAGTGGTGTGAGCAAAGGCGTAGCGGGGAGAGGGCCTGGGGTGTCTGGGGGGACGGATTTGGAACAGAGGGTATGTGGCATATGGTTGACATTCAGTATATCTGAGAGCCTCCGTCTTTCTGTTTCCCTCAGAAAGTACTAGCAAACCGTGGGTACATGTTGCCATAAAATGGTATCATTGGCCACCGTCTTTATATGTTCTACATGCTTCATCAACTGAGCTGTTGTTATTTCCCCAAAGTGAATTTGATAGAAGGCTCCAGCAATAACCTGCAAGTTTTCTCCGGAGCTGACAGCTGGACTTCCTTGTCCTCCACACCGCACACCAGCATCCTGTCCGTACCCCACACCAGCGGGCCAATCAATCCAGGGCCCAGGTAAGACCAACACCAGCAACTTGCTCATTGGTGGTCTTGGGAGTTGACGTGAGCATTGGAGACTCAAGCTCATTCTTTTCTCTAGAGTGGCTTGGGTTAAGCTATTGTCCTGACTTCTAAGCCACCAGGAAGTGAGGGTAACAACAGAATGGACTTTTCTTTCTTTTTTTTTTTTTTTTAAAGATTTTTTTTATTTATTTGACGGAGTGAGAGAGCACAAGTGGGGGGAACAGCAGAGGAAGAGGGAGAAACAGGCTTCTCGCTGAGCAGGGAGCCCGATGCAGGGCTCTGTCCCAGGACCCTGGGATCATGACCTGAGCCAAAAACAGATGCTTAACTGACTGAGCTACCCAGGCACCCAGGAGGGACTTTTCTCTCCCAGAGAGCAGGGAGGGGAAAGCACTTGCTCAGCTGTATGCTCTTTCTTCTGTAGCTTTGGTATTCTATTTTTAAAAGGGAAAAGACATTATGGCCTGGAATCATTTGTCCTGAACCAGTCAGAAATACTGTAAACTGTGATGGTAGCAGATAGATACTGACTATAGGAAGGTTGAAGGAATAAGTGTAAATAGACATTGAAAGTTCAAGATTGTGGATTGTCCGTGTTCTCATAAGCCACCCGTCCTAACAGGGGGACAGACTGTGGGTGCCTGGCCCACATCCCAGGTAATAAGTAGAGTGTAGTGTGTAGGACCCATGGCATAATGTGCACACCAGAGACCTGCATTTCGTTCTGACTTCTGGAAATGAGTGTGGGGGAGAGGACAGGAAGGGACCTTGGAGTTTGACGGACTGGGCTTTAGTCCCGGTTCTATCTCTTACTGACTTTGTGCCTTCATGCAGTTTTCTTGGCCTCACTGAGCTCCAGCTTTCTAATTGCAAAAATGGAAATAATAGAAGCTATTCCGTAGGTTGTGGTGAGCCCAGAAGGAGAAAATGCATTAAAATGTTTTGTGAGCAGTAACGTTCTATATAAACGTTCAGCTGTTAAGTTCAACATAGGTATGCAGGATTTTGAGAAGGTCCAAAAAGGGATTCAGAATTAAAAGCGGGGTCTTGGGAGATGTCCGATGATGCGTGATCTGCCTGTCTAGAAAATGTTAGGAGATCATAGCGTTTTAGGCTACAGTGGGCCTGCTCACACTTACATGTGTGTTAGAATCACCTGGGATATTGTTAAAATGCACAATCTGATGAACAGGTCTGTGTTGGAGCCTGCGATTCCCCTCGTGGGTGCTGCTGTACGCTTGACCTTGGTGGTTTTGGTACTGATGCTGCTGTGGCGGTCAGGGTCTCGTGCCGTGCTGCCCCACGCAGCCTCCACTGGCTGCTGGTGGCCACTGAACCCTCGAAATGCCGCGGGTCCCAGTGGCGGTGTACTGGAAGTGAGGCGCACACACAAGTTTGGAGATGTAGCAGGAAACAAAGAATAAAAATCTCAACTTTTTTTTTTAACCTCAAATGCATGTTGAAATGATATTTTAAATATTTTTGGTTCCATAAAATATAATTAACCTTAAGTCTCATTTTTTTTCCTTTTTCCTTTTTCTTTCTTTCTCTCTCTCTTTTTCCTTCCTTCCTTCCTTCCTTTCTTTCTTTTTCTGTCTTTCTTTCTCTCTCTCCTTTCTTTCTCTCTCTCCTTTCTTTCTCTCTCTCTCTTTTCTTTCTTTCTTTCTTTCTTTCTTTCTTTCTTTCTTTCTTTCTTTCTTTCTTTCTTTCTTTCTTTCTTTCTTTCATTTCTTTCTTTCTTTTCTTTCTTCTCTCCTTTCTTTCATGTGGCTACTAGAAAATTTAGCCTTGCTGTTGTGGCTCACATTTTATATCTATCGGACAGTGCTCGACTGGATTATCTAAGGGAAAAGCGTGGATTCGGGTTGTGATAGGAAGGGAGACAGTGAGTCCTTGAAGATATTAAACAATTATGTGGCAGGTTCTGTCCTAGATACTTTATGGAAGTAATTTATAGTATCAAAGACATCCACAAAGCTGGCGTTAAAATTCCTATTTTACTGTTGGAGAGACTAAAGCTCAGAAGCATTAAAAACATCCTGAAGTTCACACAGTAAGAGGTATAACTGAGTGCATGGTTTTCCCACTGGCCCGGGAGGCATCAGGAAGGGGCCCTGCCCTGAGTGATGTTGTGGAAGCGTCTCTTCTGGAGATCAGGCCCCAAATCTCAGCAAGCCGAGCTGGCTAACACCCAAACACACAACAAACGCTCAAAGCCTGGCCTTCTGTGGGTTTCCTCTGGCCTAGTGAGGTCTGTAGTCTCTGGACTAGGGCACAGAGTGCAGGTGGTATTTCTCCCTCTCGTTCCCTCAGTAGCATGTTTAACCCACTACTGACTCCATAAAGATTCTGCTAGAGAATAGCCCAGGGCCGTCACTGTGTGATGAGCCTATTCGCACGCAGTATAGTATGAGAAAATACAGAGACTCTAAAATGTCAGGACCTGGGGATGGCCGAAGGCTTAGAGCGTGGGTGTTTATCCCACCTGTTCCAAGAGCAGGCATCTTTGTCTGTGTTTGGGTGCAAATATTGCTGCCCATTATGATCCACGAGAAAGCTTTTTAAAAATCCTGATCCCCGCGGCCAAATGCCACACTGGTTGAGTCAGGATCTGTGGCGGCAGGACCCAGGCATCAGGATTATTTTGGAACTTGCTAAGGGATTCCAATATGCAGCCAGGTTTGTGAACCAGGGCTTTAGAATAAGAGAAGTCCAACAAGGAGGTCTCGCTCCCCAGCCTTTCTGCCAGGGACCAGAGCTGTTGGGTGGAGACCAGGAATGGAAGAGTTCATTATAACCACCACCCTTTGGTGAGTGCCGTGTGCTAGGCATCATCTGCTCATCTTCTTCAGTCGTCAAACAACATCTGTAATGTGTGCATAATTATCACTCCGAGTCTTGAAGATGAGGAAGCTGAGACTCAGAGGTGTAAATTGGACCAAGGTGTCATGGTAAGGAGTAAGCGGTAGAGCTGGGATGCAAACCCGCTTTTCCCGACACCTGTGTGTCCTGGCTGCTCCACCACGTCAGTTCTCTTGCCAGTGAGCGGCCCTCCCTGCAGGCCTTGCCGTCCAGATCCCCCCTGCTCCCCACTGCCCTGTTGCTCTCCTGCCCATCCATGCGGCCCCAGGGCAGGCCTCCAGAAATGAAATGCTGTGTTCAGAATCAAACTTGCCAGTGGCAGGGCCAAGTGTGGAAATTTAGGTCAGAATGCCTAATTATATGCTTATTGCACTGCATTTCCCTGCTCGCCTCGGCTTCCCCACAGACACAGGACTATTCTGTGTCAGAGCTAGAAAGAAAGCTGTGGCTGGGCCCCCTCTTCCTGGACCTGGGGCTCCTCACACCTTGTACGTGCCGGGCAGCTGGCTGGCCTTTCTGGAAGCGTCCTCAAGCATTCTGTGTCTCTGTCTCTACAGTCCCTACCCGTGCCTGTGGACCATCAGCAACAGCAGCGGGGGCCCAGCCGGGCCCGGCCCCGATGTGCACACCAGCTCCCCGGGGGCGTTTCTTCTGGGGAGTCCAGCTGTGACTTCGCCCCTGTCTGCCCAGGCACCCACTTCGGCGGGTGTGGAGGTTCTGGGGGAGCCCTCGCTGACCAGCATCGCTGTGTCCACCTGGACAGCAGTGGCCTCACATCCCTTCTCGGGCTGGGGTGGCCCGGGTGGGGGAGGGCGCCATTCTCCCTCCTCCCTGGATAGCTAGGCAGGATCCTAGGGAAGGTGTCAGTGGAGAACCTTGTCTGTATAGAGCATTTAGAAACCCTATCTACTGATTCTAGGGAGTTAGACTGCAGGGTCTCCCCACCCAGTGAGCTGGAGGGTGGGGTGGGTAATGGGAGGTGGTTTAGTTTGGTGATGCTCCCTGGTTTCTTTTCGCACTCCCATTTTCTCTGCAGCTCATCCATGACATGCTTAGGTCACCAGGGTTCATGGAGTACCTTCCTTGGCCCTGCCCCTTACTTTCAAATGATTCTAGAAGGCCCCGCTTCCTGTTCTGTGGAGGTGATGCAAAGCTGTTAAGTGAGTTCTGAATTTACCTGGACTAAGGCTTCCTAGCCTTGTGCAGCCATGGAAAGTATCTGTGGCCACAGGGCTTCTGCTTTGAGACCAAGAGAGGGTGTAAGTCCCCAGAATGAAGTTATCAACAGTAGAGCTAATCATGTATTACAGCCATGTGCCTAGAATTGAGGAAATGAGATCATGTCCTTCTTTGCTCAGAAACCTTCCATGGCTCACCATTGCCTACAGAACGAAGTCAGACATCCTGACCATAAGGACACCCCCTACCATCTAGTCTCAAACCACGTTTCCAGCTTCAGTTCCCTTCATCATCCCATTAGCAGCCTATGTTTCGGTCAAGGCAGACATTCAGCATACTTTCGGGGGACCCCCCTCTATGCCTTCCCCGGGCCTGAAACATCCTTCTCAGGTCAGTCTCACCTGTGTGAATCCTGCCCGTCCCCCGGGGACTGGCCGAAGCGCCATTGCCTGCATCCAACACCTGTCGGGCCTCGGCACGTGGGACCTTGCCCCGATACCTGCCTTCCCACGGGGTTTGCCTCTGTGCTAGAGCTCGTCCCATTCTGCCTTGTATTTTTGTTTACCTGTGAGTGTGTCTCTCTCCCACTAGACTGTGAGCCCCTTGAGGGTGAGGACCAGCCTTGTCTTTGTACCCCACAGCACCTGGTACTGTGCCTTGTCTATAGTAGGTGCCCAATAAACGGACCGAGTGCAATTGGTGTGTAGTGCACGTGTGCTAAAAACGAGAGCCGTGGGGCCCACTATGAGGCAGAGCTGGAGACACGTGTCCGGGACACACTAGTATGTCAGTGTTGGGAGCCCAGAACATGCTGAGTGCTCCCCCTGGGCTCCCTGTCTGAGCCCTAGCCCATCTGCAGCGATTGATGCCATGGAGACAGTGTGGGCTGGAGCAGTTACTTCCAAATATTGGCCTTGGATCCCCTGTGCCAGGATGACCAGGAGCACCTGTTAGAAACACAGATTCCTGGGTACACTCCATCCCTACCAGATCAGAATCTTTAGGGCTGGAGCCCAGGAATCTGCATGTCAACAAGTGCTCCAGATAACAGTTGCAGAGCCAAGTTTGGAACTGACTTGCCTAGAATAGAGAAATAGAGTGATAAATCTTGCAGGAACCTCATTTCAGGTAAGAGTTTCGACTTCTGCCCCGGCCAAGTTTGTTGCTACAGCAAGAATGGAGCCAGTGAGCAAAGTCGCTGGTCCCTTGCTTTGCCTTTTTCCTTTTCTGCCACTGCGGGATGCGCCGCTAACTACAGGAGTGAAGTTTCCAGACCGGTGCGATGCATCGCTCTCCCAGACCATTATCAATCACCCTGTGCCGACGGAGTGCTCACGTGGGGCGTCCCTGAGGCAGTGGAAGAAGGTTCTGCTCAGACCCTGCTCCCACCTCTGTTCCATCAGCTGAGCCCACGCAAGCCCACCACATGCCAAGCCTTAGTCTGGGGTGTCCAGACATGACACTATTGAGTCTTGGCTCTTTCCACAGGGAAGGGACCTTCACCACTCTGTGGTTAGCACTGCCCGATCTTTCTGTGCCATTCCATTTTTGGACTCGCTCTCTGGAAACAATGCTCCTCCAGCCACATGGTGTCCTGGGAAGCCACTTGATGGTCTCGGGGCTGCCTGCCCAGCGCTCCAGGTCCCTAACTGATGTATGAGTGACTGAGGCCCCAAGTACCAACACGGCTGCTCTTTGAAAAGCTGCCTGCTCAGCACATCCCTGAGGCAGGAGTGTTTTTGGCCCCCTAGTTCCCCTGTGACAGCGTAAGAGGCCTTTAAGATATTAATATATTAGCATCTCTGCAAGATGCTATTTTGGTAAGTTTTAAAAAGTGGCCATTTCTCATTCTGTTAGAAGTTTAGGTTATGGCAGCCTGCAGCTGTCCAGCAGGCCTGCCCCAGGCTCTGCCCTGGTCACCAAAGCCGTCGGTCATGCACCTGGAGCTCAGCAAGCACAATTAGGTCCATGAACCTGTCTCTGGTCTTGCCCTTTCTGTCCCCCTCCCCCCAGCCTGGAGCAGATGGGAAACATGGCCCAGGTCAGAGAGCAGAAAGAAGCTCATAACCTTCTTCTTTTTTCATCCATCTTGCTCGGGGGATTGGGTCCTCTGTACAGCGACAGAGTAAACGTTAGCTGAGTTTGGGGTGATTACGTCTCATCAGCCTGGACCCTGCCATGATTTTTGAACAGGTGACACGATAGCTGGTTCTGCATTGAGGGTCTCCATTTGTGTGGTGTCAACCATGCAGCCAGAGTGATATGCTTCCTGGTGGTTTCTCTAGATAGTCTAATTTCCGATTGGGAGAACAACCCTTGGTTGCTTAAGTCATTTTAATGAATGACAGAGTCTCTGATGTACCAAACAAACTTTGGAGACTTTAATACCATTTCCTTGCTCAAGCACCCTCTTTACCCAGCTCATTATAAAACAATAGTGATGCCACTTCAGAGATTTAGGCCCATCACACTGAATTTAAGAGAAACTTAAATCCCACCAGAATAGGGCTGCCTGGGTGGCTCAGTTGGTTGAGGGTCTGACTCTTGGTTTCCGCTCAGGTCGTGATATCAGGGTCGTGAGCCTGAGCCCCACGTCAGGCCCTAAGCTCAGCGAGGAGTCTGCTGGAGATTCTCTCCCTCTCCCTCTGCCCCTTTCTCCTGCATTCTCTCTCTCAAATAAATAAATAAATCTTAAAAAAAAATCCCATTGGAATAAAGAGTTAATACAAATCTTTTAGCAAAGCTTGGTCTGTGAAGGTGTCTCCCTTTGTGGGGCCTTTGTTTGGTCTGTGTGACTTCACCAGCCCACCCTGCTCCAGGTGAATCAGCCTTGTCACCAAACACCTCAGCCCACTGTACCTAGGCCAGGAGCTTCCAGGTGCTTCCTGTCACTCAGTGGGCACCTCATAGGACTGGGAAGAAGGATGTAATAGGAGGAGAGTGAAAAAACTGTGTGGTTAAGGTTAATTAATTGAATTTAAATAAAAAAAGAACAAAATGGATAAATAAATATGGTATAATTTAAATAATGCAATATTATATGCATTGATCACTTGCTACACAAAATAGAATGGAGGAAATTTAAAAACATAATATTATAAACAATACCGCAAATGTAGTATCACAAACATAAGAGACAAGATACAAAAATTACATATTGTTTGATTTAAATTTCATAAATCCTTAAAACTTACATACTACTCTATAATATTAGAAAACAGAATAATGGTTATCTTTGGAACTGAGTAGAGACAGGAAGGTGAATAAAAGGGATTCTCTTGTGATTCCTCTACAGTTATATTTCTTGACCTATATATTGGTTTTACATGTATGTTCAGTTTGTGAAAACTTATTTATCTGCACAGTAAGATTTGTAAACTTTTCTCTATATATTGAACACCAATAAAAAGTTAAAATAGCTTTTCCGGTTACTGCGGCACGAAGAACCATGAGCAGAAAAGTCTCCCGCGACACCCTGTACGAGGCGGTGCGGGAAGTCCTGCACGGGAACCAGTGCAAGAGCCGGAAGTTTTTGGAGACGGTGGAGCTGCAGATCAGTCTGAAGAACTATGACCCTCAGAAGGACAAACGCTTCTCGGGCACCGTCAGGCTTAAGTCCACTCCCCGCCCCAAGTTCTCCATATGTGTTTTGGGGGATCAGCAGCACTGTGATGAGGCCAAGGCAGTGGATATTCCCCACATGGATATTGAGGTGCTGAAGAAACTCAACAAGAATAAGAAATTAGTCAAGAAGTTGGCCAAGAAGTATGATGCCTTTTTGGCTTCAGAATCTCTGATCAAGCAGATCCCACGAATCCTGGGCCCAGGCCTGAATAAGGCTGGCAAGTTCCCTTCCTTGCTGACCCACAATGAAAACATGGTGGCCAAAGTGGATGAAGTGAAGTCCACCATCAAATTCCAGATGAAGAAGGTGCTGTGTCTAGCAGTGGCTGTTGGCCACGTGAAGATAACAGATGACGAGCTTGTGTACAACATCCACTTAGCGGTCAATTTCCTGGTGTCCTTCCTCAAGAAGAATTGGCAGAACATCCAGGCTTTATACATCAAGAGCACCACGGGCAAGCCCCAGTGCCTGTACTAAGGCACAGTTCAATAAATCCTAGTGCTACCCTTAAAAAAACAAAAAAGTTAAAATATAAAGCAACCATTAACAACTGGGAAAATATTGCTTTTCCTAATATAGTGGGCATTTTCCTTAATATATAAAGTGTATCTATGAATATGTAAGAAAAAACCCACCATCATCATCTTTTTGTTATCACCAATGACATGAGCAGAGTTCATAAAGAAGGAAATAAAAATGTCTCAAAAAACCTCAATAAAAGATATTTGAAGCCTAGTAGGTATTTGCCACTTTCCCTCAAGACTGGAATAGATTTGGATGAATATCAGCAAGTTAAAATATCACAATTTTGGAGAATATGAATTCGGTTTTATAAACTGCATGTCAAAGTTGGAGAACGAAGCATTCCACTGATAACTTGTTTCAACCTCTCCCTTTTATTTTCTTTACCCTTTCCCACCTCACTGAACCCCTTGGTGGCTCCTGGACAGATTGGTAGACAGAGCAAACATGGGCCTCCTGGAACAGAGGTCTGGGTGGGGAGACATGGTGCCGAAAAAAGCCTAAGGGAAGAGTTTCTGTTGTCTGGAGATATCACATCTTTTCTATCCTTGTTCTAGAGACATCTGTGTCTGCCCAGCACCCCAAACTTCTGGGACAAGAATCCCACACCCCCCTCCCCACACTCATGGGGGAACTGTCTGCCCTCCTCCCACCCTGTAGGTCTTTAGTGGGGGGCCACCAGGCTCACATTCCATCCTGCTGTGTTGGTTGGTTTGGGGGTTTCTGACACTCACTACTGGTGTCCCATTAACTACAGGAAGAACAAGCAGCCGAACACGGTCAAACACACAGAAGGCTCATTAAGTCCAAGTTACACTATGTTACAGGCTATGTTAGGCCTGTGGAGATGCACCAAAAATGCCTTCAAAATGGAGGAAATGGAGCTGAAACTTGACATTTATTGTGAACAAAATGGAATTGGAAACACCTATTAAGGCAAATGGTTAAAAGCTGTGGCAAGTAGACAGCTTTGTTAGCACACATGACTAGTCTAGCCTAGAAAAGGGACTGAGATGATCCCTTTAGGCAAAGATTTTCCCATTGGGAGGATCCAACATACTGGCTAGATTCCGTGCTAAGCACAAGTCACGCTCTAGATGGACAAACATCTCTCGCTGATTGACTCGTGGAGACTATCCCCATGCTTGGCTGGGTCCTAGTGGGGACGCGCTCATTGTCCCACTGCTCAGCTTGTCTGCCTGGTAATACCACACACATCTCGGTTCTTAGGCTGCTGTTAGGGTCTTGGATCATGAGTACCCAAGTATACAGAAGTGGCTGCAAGGGAAACCGCTGTTCCCATTAACAGAAGCGAACCCAGATCCTCGTCAGTTGGCAATGGAGGGAGAATGTTCTGTGAGGTGGGGCAGTTAGCTTTTGCAACTTTTAGATTCCTGATGAATCTTTCAGATCACCAGAGCCTCTGTTGCACTGGGCTCTGGGGCTGGCTCCGGTGTGGACATGTGACCATTCCGCAGTGATACTCACACCAAGCTGTAAACGTCTTTTTTTTCCTGAAGGCTTATTGCTTATAGAGGGAAACTAAACATGACGGTTACATACATCTAGAAAACTTGGTAGCATTCAATCACCTTCAATTTATTGGAGTCTATTTTAAAGATTTTTATTTGTACTGAGATGTAACATTCAGTAAGTAAACAAATATTAAGTGTATGGCTTGATGAATGTTTACAAATATATCTACTTATAAAACTCCCAACAAGATCGAGAACATTTCCAGCATCCCAGAAGGCTCACCCCCAAGATAAACACTCTTGTGATCACCTTCAATGTGTATATTAGTTTCACCTGTTCTTGACCTTCATCTAAGCGGAATGGAAAGGGAGGGACCCTTTTGTGTCTGAACACTGTGTCTTTAGTGCCCTGTCTAGCTAGCCCTCCATCCTGGAAGGTTATCTTTTCATTCATTAGTTGAAATACCCTCAGTAGATAATTAAAATTCTTTGATATCCAAACCAAGACATGCCCAGAAGAAAGCAAGCATTTTTCTTCTGTGGCTTCCCACCTTCTCTCTGGATCACTAGCAGAGAGAGTGTCTATCTTCTTTTCCCAGATGCTTACTCTCTCCCTCCCCCCGAATGACAACCACATTCCAACGCAGCATAGTAAATTCAACCCCTGCACATTTCTGATTGTTGCAAGATTGTTTTGTTACGAGGGTTTTAGAATGTATTTATTGTAGTCCATTCTCTTTTCAGATGAGAAAACATTGGTTTAGCATCACCCACGAATGGAGTTGATCACAGTATGTGATAGGATTTGAAAGCCAAAGAAAAAGGACCCCCAAAGTATGTATCTTCTGGAGCCTGACCTACTCCAGGTTTTTTTTTTTTTTTTCCAATCTGTGTTTCTTTTGGGTTAAGACAAAAACTCTCTTTTATTATGTAAATATTATCTGCGGTGAATATCTAAGTCAATTTTCTATTGCTTACAATGCTGCGGGCAATAGAAATTATCCTACTATTTAGCTAGTAATTAAACGAGTTCCTGAGAGGAGGACATCAGGTTGAGGTGAAGAGATCATTGATGACTGCATAAAACTTGGCTGATGTTTGGCAGCCAAGAGACATAAGAGAGCACAGAGTGAGGAGAGAATCACAGGTATGGAAGGTGTGGTGTAGCAATCATTCTCGCCTCTGTTTCCCCTCCTTCTGCAGTTGGTGGTGATGGCAGAGAGGACCCGGGCCACGGGTCTCTCAAAAAAAAAATCTAAAAAATCTAAAAAATTACTATCTTGCCTTTTATGACCTGGCCTTGAAAGTCATGGCATCCCTTCTGTCCTAGTTCCAACCAATCCAGATTTAAGGAGGAGGGAATGTGAACTCCACCTTTTGATAGTAGGCATGCCAAAGCCATACTGGGAGAAAAGAATGTGACATGGGAAATGTTCTTGTGGCCATTGTTGAAAAAACCTATCTGCCATAGTAGTCCAGTCTTGATTTTAATGTTACTTTTGCAACTTGGGGTTTGCTTGGTCCCAAATGTTGAGCCAGTGCTAAGTCCAGAGTCTCAGATCCAAGGTTTTAGACTAACTGACCCTAAATCCAATGTCTCAGTTCAAAGTTTTAAAACTATGAAGGGAGAACTTTTCTCCCACTCAGAGCCCAGACAAAGATGGATAATCTTCCACGTAATTCTTCCAATGCCAGTTGGTGGACTTTCCCAAGTTTACTCTTTTATGGACAATGTCACCTTTTGAAGGTCAGGGTTCTTATAACTGCCTCTGTTTTATTTTTTTAGGCCTCCTTCTCCCACACTGGATGGAGCTCCCCCAGAACGGTGGCTATATCTCCATCTTTGTATTTCTAACAATAAACACAAACACCCGTTCTGTGGTAGAGGCTCAACTAGTGTTTCCGAATGGAAGTGAAATTCTTTCTTCTATTTTGACCTCATGCTTCTGTCCTTTATTAAGTATCCATTCATTCCTGCTAACTTCCTTATTTTATCTTGGAATTTTTTTTAAAAAGTTATTTGTCGTTTAACAACTCCCGACATTCCTGGAGCTAAAGGCCTGTAGATATCCAATAAATTAATAATGTTATGAGTTTAGCATTTATACGATTCTGTATATTTGCAAAGCAGCAAGCATAAATATTTCAGTGCAATGCACTTAAAAGGTAGCAGGGTAGAAAAGCATCTCCCTAGTTCTGTGCTCCTGTGGGGTGATGTTTCTATTTCTGCTCGACCCACATTCAAAAGAAAATATAAATTCCATACCTCCTCCCTTCAGTGCATATGAAGGTCTGCGTCTTTGTTAAGGACCTGGATGCGGCAGCGGGTAAAACCCTGAGTCTCGGTGGTTTTATACAACAAGACTGTAGCGATCACTCATGTAACCCTCCCACATGGCTTCCTGGCGAGAAGAAGCCATTTTGCTTCATGAGAGGTGTAGATACAGAGAGGAGTGTTAAATGCGGGTCATTTTTGTACTCACTCTTACTGCAGAGTCTTCCACGTCAAGAGATTTAGGAACAAGGAACGTCCAACACCTTGGCATTTTGCCACTGAGGCTTCGTCTCTTGCTCTTGGGATACTATCTTCTCTGTTCCAAGGAAGGGCTTTGCTCTCAACAACATGGCAGCTACTTCCGACTGCAGGTTTTCATAGGACATGGCTAAAATGATGATAAGATGTTAACTCTGCTTAAAAAAATAAAGTCCTGGAAATGAAAAGAATGGGGCTCACACTGTGGCAATTCAGGTGCTTAGAGGTGGCTTGTGACACCTCTGCTTGCAGGCCCTTAAACCCTATGACAGAGATGGCTGGCGTTCTTGTCAGGCTCCTCGGGACTGGCAAGAGTTATGTCATCTTGATGCATCCGAGTGACAACCATAATCGGCTCCCCTAGAGACATCTGGCCCTCTCTCTTGTAGCAACTAGAATCTATTAACAGTTCAATCTTGATAATTTAACCCCAATCCATTACAAATGCCCTGTGTTACTGGGAAGAATATTATTTATTTGCCAATTCATTGGCTTGTGGACTTCAGATGCACCTTAATTGGCAGGAACCCAACAGAGGATTGGGGCTTTTTGATCTTGAATTGAGGACAGCTTCAGGGCCAGGCTTGGGACAGGGTTCAGTTGAACAAAACACAGTGTGCCAACCCCCCAAAAGACCACCAGGAAAACTTGCTGACAAAGCAAAATTGAGTTTATTACTTATGGCAGTAAAGGAGTACACACCACCTTGACAGAGTCTTCATGGTCTCAGAAGAGAAAGATCAAGGATGGATGTTTATAGAATTTGAGGGTCTGATTTACAGTGGGCGTCTCAATGATGATATTTTGGACTGGACAAAGCCCATGATATAACAGTTTAAGTTTGGCAGCAACAGTGACATGAGGCTTTTGAAGCAGGTCTTGATGAATAAATAGTTTAATAAGCAAGTTTGTCTAGTTGCTAGTTGTCTAGTTGCCTCAGAAAGGGACTATTTGAATGATGTGTTATTCGATGTATGGATTTTTAGGACATTTCTGTGTTTTTTTTTTTAATATTTTATTTATTCATTTGAGAGAAAGAGAGAGAGAGAGAGAGAGCACGAGCAGTGGGAGCAGCAGAGGGAGAGGGAGAAGCAGGCTCTTCACTGAGCAGCGAGCCCGATGTGGGGCTTGATCCCAGAACCCTGGGATCATGACCTGAGCTGAAGGCAGATGCTTAACCAACTGAGCCACCCGGGCACCCTAGGACATTTCTGAAGCAAACAGTAATGTAATTTGCTACTTCATCTTCCTGGGAAAGAATATCCTGGAATAGTAAAGTCAGGTGAGTGTGGACAGTCTTAGGTCTTCATCCTCTCATGCTGTGGGGTTGTAGGCAGGTTGTTCTCATGGTACATCACAGACATTGAATATTGACTCTGTGCCAAATCAGGGGCATCTGAATGGAAGAAGGACTGAACAAATGGATCTGGTAGCACTGGTCAACAACAGAAGACATCTCTTTAGGTAAGCTGTACAAAATTCTAAAGTAGATACAAACTAAAAGGAAAGGAAGGTGAAATACCTACAAATACCTCTGATTTCAACTAAACACAGTACGGTGCACTAAATGCTCACTGAGCACTGGCCCTGCCAGGCATGGGTGCTGGTGACCCTGAGCTGAAATAAACCCGATTCCCGTTCACACAGAGGGAGACAGGTGCACTGTGAACAGGCCGGGCATACCCTGCAGTGGTGCTGTGCACAACGTGGTGAGCATGGAGGCCGCGGCGATGACTTCTGGGGCAGATCTGGAAACCTTCATCCACGCAGGAGCTGATTCTGTGTCTGATGGTAAGATTCATCCCTATTTCTCTAGCCACTAGATGGACATCTTAGCCTGGATATCAACCATCATGCCAGTCATACATTCTTATCTTTGGAGAAGCTGAGAGTGTGTCCCAAAGAGCAAAGCCTTGCCCAAGGGCAGACTGGACTCCTCAAGGAATCTCTGAGAAGGGAACGGAACTTCTAACAGCAGGATCAGAGGAGTTAGAAAGGGAATGAGATCTGGGCCAGTGCTGTCCCTGAGCAATCCTTTAAGGACTTAACTGCAGCAAGAACCCAATCAGGTAATCTATGTGAAGTGATCTGTGATCAACAGACATTTTTTCACTTATTCTATTTGCTACCTTAGATTGTTATTCACCCCTTAATGAGTACACCATGTCTCTTGGACTGCTCTGTAATCTCTTTATAGATAGGGATCATGTCTCTTTGTGTTTCAAGTGGCCCATCAGCATGCCTTGCTCATAGAAAGTTTAAACACTTGGGGCCTCTGGATCCAGCTGGAAAGGCACTTCTTGGTAGGAGAACCCTCTGCTGGAGAACCAGGCACTTTCCCCAGATTTGCTGTCTGCCAGTGAGCTTCGTGTCATTGGGCAGTTGCTCTAGCCTCAGTGCCATGGGGCTTTGGGATGGTCCCAGCTCCCCTCAGCTGCCAGGCTTTGGGCTATGTGAGCCTGCTGCTCATTTGGCTGAGGCTCTTCCATGATCCAGGATGGATCCTCTTAGCATGGGGCAAAGGGTCAACTTAACATATGGCACTCCAGTGTTCCAAAGGAAAGACAGCCCCGGTCCCCTGCTCCCAAGTGGGATCTCTGTAGGCAAATTCAAGACTGAAGCCAAGGCAGGTATCCAGCAAATGGGCCCAGAGACTGCATGGGCAAGATTCTAAGGGGAATATAACACGGGCTGGTAGTTGGGTAACGAGAGGGAAGGAGCTATGTGAATCTAGGGTGATTGATAAGGTGAAATTGGGCTTGACCATATTTCACACCTTTAATTCCTGAGCCTGTGGGGAAGGGCAGGGTAGAGTTACCTTTTGTGCAACCTTGATGCTGAATGTTCTCACGTTTAGCCGTGCCCTGTGGGAATGCCAGAGTTGGCTATGGTCACACCATCTATTTTCTTCCCCCTCTGCTGCCCACTCCCCCCTTTTAAAAGGTCTCTGGGATTCCTGTATCTCTGGTCTCTGAGGAAGGAGCACTGGTCATATACATCATAGCTCCCTTATTTCTAAATTATCTCTAACATGAAGCAGAATAAAACTGAGATTCTCCACAGCCCCTGAAGTCACTACCTGAACCTTCCCTGTCGGCGTGCATTACTGACCCCTGTCGCAAGCACTCGGCACACATCAGCTTTTGTGATCCAAAATAGGCTCTCACGACTTGTAAAAAGTTAGTATTTTTGAGAGAAAAAGGTATTGGACTTGGAAAGACCAAAACAACCAGGGCATCACCGTCTGTGTAATAAAGAGGAGACAGGAAAGCCAGGTGAGGACACAGATTTAGAGCAGACGAGTGCTCTCAGGTTGAATGAATGTTGGCTGGGGAGAAAAGAACCACGGTGGGGATCTCTGAGAGCCAGCACATACTGGCCCTCGCCTAGCGCTGAAACTCTGAGGAGGGGTTTTTAGAACTCCCCAAATAAGTTCTAGGAAATAGGAACCTGATTAGCATGTGAGCCAGTGAACTACTCTCCCTGAGATGGCATCAGGTGTCCTTGGTCCTGACCGTCCTGCAGGAGGCTGGCAAAGGGCCTGGTAAACCCACCCCCTTTGCGGGTGAAATCGCTGAAATCACGCTCTTCACTCAGTGTGGGTGAATCACATAGCTCTGGACTCCTTCACCCCCCGGGGGAGCTGAAAACCTTGAAGCAGTGTTAGTAATATCTTACATTTAACCCCTCTGCCTCCCCTGTTCCTCCTGACCCAAGCCAGGCTCTTTGCCCTCTCTTTCCCAGGAATCTGGCATTAGTCTTCAGATTCCAGTTCAATTTCAGCTAGTCTACAATGGAAGAGCGATGACCCAAGTTGCTGAGGAGGGGCCACCTTCCGCCCTTGGATCCTCCATTCGCCCTCTCTCCCCTGCTGTTGGCGAGGCAGAGAAATCCAGGCAGTTGGGAGAGAAGCAGAGCAACAGAGAGAGGATGAGATAGGAGATGGAGTGCTAGGAAACCCAAGGCTCTCAAAGGAATTTCCTGTTTTTCCAGCAATACTCCGTCTCCCAGCCTCTGAGAGGTAGGAGCCTAACTTCAGGAAGTGCCAGTTTGCAAACCCAGGTGGGAGTGTCACACAGACCCCCAGACGGGGGTGTCACACGGACCAACCCCCTCCCCCTTTCATCATTTTTCCTTCCCCAACTCTACTCCCGCATTCCCTCAGACACCCAGTTACCTCTGTGCAAGCTGAAGTGCAGTTCAGTTCATGCCAGACTCTTCCCTCTTCCTGATTCAATCCGTCCTGACTACTTTAACTAGCATCTGCCTCTGTTCACCTTTGACAACTGTCTCTGTGGGTGTCGCCAAAGACTGTTTTGGCATTTTCAGCAGCAGTGCCAGGTCACCTGCGGGTAGCAACCCATATCCGCTGCTATCGAGCCAAGTTTGCACATCCTTTATTTGTGTGATCAAATTTGTGAAACAAAAAGCTATTTGCAGGCTTTAGTCTCATCTCTTAGAAGTCTGTTGAATTTTCGCCTGTTGAACGATTTTTGAATGAAATTCTGCCGCCTAGCACATTATCAATCTTCCCCAGCCTACGCAGTATGAAATTTGATCAGCACATCTCAGAGTCTTCTTCCCATGTATTAACAGAAATATTCATAGGACACAGACCGTGGGCATTGTAACTACCAGAAACCACTTTCTTGGATAAGAGACAATTTCTGTCTTTACTCTCAGTTCACTAGAAAACATAATTAAACCTTCCCGACCCCCATCCTTCTGATTAAGTGAAGTTCATAGCATTATTACTAAAGGTTCGAGGAAATCTTGTGTGAGTGTTCTCCATTTTTTCCCATACAGAATACACATCAGGTGCTCCTGGGGCTTTGGACTTGCAGGCGGACCACAAACAACCATCAGACATATGTTTAGTTAAATTAGCTTTAGCTTCTTTCCTTGAGTGCTTGTTTGTAGTTGGGTCACGGGGTCCTGTCCAGCCTTTCCTAGAAACCACGCACATCACCTTAATGGCTGGTGTGTCCTGGAGATTTCTGGGCACGGATTTAATTAAGATTGTGTTCTCTCCCTCAGCAGTCTTGGTTTTAGTGCTCAAACTTTCTGTAGGGGCTTGCGGAGCCCAAATATCACACTGCTAACCTTTCCCTCTCTCCTCTGCCTTTATCCGTTTATTCACCAATGGCGGAGGGGCGTGGGATTCAGGCGGAAAAAATCACCGAGGCCAGTTGGAAAAGTCTGTGGGTGAGAGTGGCTCAGTTGGTTAAGCGTCTGCCTTCAGCTCAGGTCATGATCCCAGGGTTCTGGGATCGAGCCCTCTGTCGGGCTCCCTGCTCAGCGGAGAGCCTGCTCCTCCCTCTCCCTCTGTCTGCCGCTCCCCCTGCTTGTGCTCTCTCTCTCTCTGTCAAATAAATAAAATAAAATCTTAAAAAAAAGTCACAGTATTAAAAAAAAGGAAAGGTCTCCGGGGAGTGGGAGAGTGGTGGCCACAACGACTTTGCCCTGGTGAGGACTTGGGGGGCAGGCTTGGGTTTTCTGCCTCTGGGTATGTATGGTCAGCCTCCTGAAATCAGTCGTGACCCAGAACTCTGCACAATCCCTCACCCCTGTCTCCATGCAGCATTGGGCCCGGGAGCCTGCCGGGCCTCACTTGGGACCACCACGGGCTGTGAGGGTCTGCGGATCCCAATCTCCAGCGGCCCCTGCCTCTTTCCCGCTGCAACCTCGAGGTCTGACACTAGGTGGCAGCAAAGCGCCGACCCTATTGCGCCCGGCAGTCCTCTGCCGCAGAGCTTAAGAAAAAAAAAAGTGTTATTGCAGATTTTCCTTTTAGAGAGAGACCTACCCATGCAAGATGAGCAGCTCTAAAGACAGCAATAGCCATAAGTGAAACGTTGTCAGGACAAAAGCTGCCTTCTGAATAGGATAGGCAAACAAAACAAACAAGACCCCAAACAGGCCATTGTTTATGAAACACCTCTGAGGACCATACAATACAATTTTGGTCCTGATGCTCCGGAGCTGACCATTTGATATTGGAGGTGGCAAGGAGGCAGAACTTGTGATTTTCTGAGGCCCTTTCTTCTGGCAGCTTGGCAGTTAAATGTGAAAGTTTCATGATAATTAGTCGGCTGTAGAGGAGGTCGTTCTGCATGCTTTAGTGATGTCCGCCTTCTGATCCATGACCGCAGGCCCTGCAGTATTAATGGGCATCTTGTAGATAATATAGGGACCCCAGACAGATGTCAAGATGGGTTTTCTAGTTGACAAGGATTAGCTCAGGAGGAAGAATCCATCTACTCCTAAGGCAGAGCCTTCAGAGAGTAGATGATTGACCCCATCGCATCAAGCTGCATCCCAGAGGAAGGAAAAGGACCAAAGGGGGGTGCGCAGGGGTGTGTGTGAAAACAAGTGCTCTGCTAGGGCCCAGAACACCTGAGTTCTGTCTCCCAAAGGCCAAATGGTTCTTAGAAATTAGTAAACCCACCCCCTTCATCCCTGCTCCCCACTCTCACACGTACTACTACTACTTCAACAGGATTTTTTTAAGGAGCCAGCCTATTTCCTTTCTTTAAGATTCTATTTATTTGAAAAAGAGAGACCAAGCATGCAGGAAGGCAGAGCAGGAGGGAGAGGAAGAGGGAAAGAATCCCAAGCCGACTCTGTGCTGAGCATGGAGCTGGATGTGGGGCTCGATCCTGCCACCCTGAGACCATGACCGTGACCCAAGCTGAAACCAAGAGTCCACCGCTCAAGCGACTGAGCCACCCGGGCACCCCAAGAAGCCAGCCTGTTTCAGCTGAGCCAATTGCACTTGAAGAAACAATCTTCTTGCTGAGGACCAGTTTTGCAGCTTGCCTGAAAGCTATTTATGTGCTACCAAAGGCTGTGGAGAGGAAGCTAGGGTGGGTGCGAGCAGAAGAGCCCCTGTCATACGTCTCTTCTTCTTCTCATTTGTCATCATCTAAGCAGCCTTCCATTCCAAGGGTAGCGGAGAGCTGTAGGTTTACCGAGGATTAGAAACCCGATTTTGCAATCCGTGTGGCCGGGTTGACTTTCTCATCTTGCGAGGTCTCCCTGTGACTTCAGTGAAATGGAGAACATGACCCGTGTACCCCGTGTGTTCTCCTAAGAGCCGGGGTGATCGATGAGATACATCCACTTGCTGTGCTGGGTCAGTGGACCACTTCACCCACATAAGTGCATTTTAGGTTCATCTTATATTTCTATGTTGCCTGAAATCCCTCCTTCTTCAGAAAGCCTTCTTGGCTTAATGAATGAGACTTGGAAGCCCATACATTCAAATTCTACAATTCTATTTTCACGTATTACCTCACCAAAATTAATTCTTTGCTTATAATGTAAAGCATTTCCTGATAGATCTGTGTATGAATGCTAGGTTTGCTCATAATTTGCATTTTTTCTGTGTCTCCAGAATTACTCCGCTGTGTCTCAGATTTCCATTTGCCAGAGTGCATGCAAATGAGGAGGTGGACAAGAAGAATATCAAGGAAATCCACGTATAAAATATAGCATGCAAAAATACGGCCATGGTGCTTTATAACTTACAAAGAGATGTCAGGTATTTTTATCTAACTTGACCTTTGCAAAGACTATTATCCACATGTTTTAACTGGGAAATGGAGGCTCAGAAAGATATAGTAGGGTACTGGTACAGGATACTCATCTGTTCAAGATCTATGTCTGACCCGAGCTGCACAGCATAATCTGCTGAAGGGGGGCATGTGCACAGCACCTCAGGGAAGACAGGGACCTGGGACACAGCAAGGGCAGGAGAGGCGGCTCACAGGATTGGCCTCTTGGGTGAACAAGGCATCAGCATAATGCCAAGCCCCAACCTACCCTGATGGCAGAGCTGGAGGGAAGAGGGAACGCTACTGTCTTCCCAGGGCAGAGCAGGTCAGTCTTCAGGAAAAGACCGCTGGGAGCCGTGGTTGCTAGGTCCTCATCAGGTATCAAGTTCAAATGGGGACTGACTATCACCAATTTGCAGCTACCCCCCTAATGGCACTTCTGGGCTGGTGGCTCCCTCCATGAATGAGGCCGTGCAGGCGGGGATGGGTACTAACTCCACGGGCCTGGAGGGCTCCAGCTGTCCAAAGCCTTGCTGAGGGGTGCCTCCTGGTCCTGTTCATATAGTTCAGTGGCTCCAGGAACAGGGAACAGGGCAAGAGGTTCAAGAGAGGCCAGGTCGCAGTGTCTTTTGGAGGAACATGTCATTTGCCTCGTTGCAAGCCATAACCTACTCAATAGAGAACATTTTCCCAGGCAGGTCTGGAGGAAATTCAGGTGCAATGCCGGGGGTGGGGGTGGGGTGGTGGTGGGAGGGCTGGTCTGAGTATCTTCCTATGACTCAGGGTAGCTCTAGTTGCTGGAGAAGCTCCAGGCCCCACCGGGCAGCAAGTCCCAAGAGGCAGCTGTCGCCTCAAAAGAGATGTGTGTGGTGGGGGGGCCTCCTTCCCCTCAGGAGCCTCTGCAGGTGGCTCAGGACCAGCCCACGCTCCACAGACCTGGAGGGTCCCGGCCGTCCTGGGCAGCCAAGGGGGTGCCTACTGCGCAGGCGGGAGCTGGGGCGCAGATCAGGGGACCCATGGACCCAGAAGAGAGCCGCTTTCAGGAGAGACCGGGTTGCAGGAGTGGGCTACCGAGGTCACCTGGCATCTACCACATTCTGAGCCCTGACACCCATGCGCGTATTACTCTCCCCCCCCCCCGCCCCGCCCCCGCCCCGCCCCCGCCCCGCAGGGATAGCTGGAGGAGTCTGCACTGCCCGGTAGGCGGCGCGCGGGCATCTTTTGCATCTCTTTTGCAAAGAGACACCTAGGAGCCCTGATGACTGTAAGCTGGGGTCCCAGCACACAGCCAGTCTAAATGGTGACTGTCACCCCGTTTAAAGCTGCCGCCTCAGAACGACTTTTGGGGCCAGGGGTCCTGACCCCACAAGGTTCAGCAGGTGGTTGTGTATGAGCGAGAGCTGCAAGGGTCTGGAGAGTCCCGGCTGAGTTCCCCGGGCGGGGGGGGGCGGGGGGGGTGGATTTTATGCGCATGCGCTAGCGCCCCGGGGAGGCAAATCCAGATGAGGGCAAGTGTTGTGTCTGGAAAGGTTAGGTCAAAGGTGTGGGCTCTTGGCGGGGTCAAAGCATCTACCTGAATCCAATTCCTTGGTCCCTGAGGTCCAAGCCTTGCTTGGATGGCTTAAAGTGTTCCAGATTTAACATCATTAGGTCCTGGATACACACTCATAATGACAATGGATGGACATGTGAACTGTGTTAAGAGAGATTAAAAACCAAGTTGAAAATTGTATGTTGGTTACTTTGTCATAATGTTTTCTCTTGCTGTCTCCTCGGTTTTCTGAATTTTAAACGTGGTTTTACTGATTTTTTTCCCTGAATATCAAACTTAGCATGCTTATTGTAGAACAAAAGGAATCTTATTTATGAAAAGCCATACGAATGCTCTCCAAATTTAGGGGACACAATGACAGTGATGGGGAGACTGGAAAGAGAGGAAACGAGCACAAACCAGGGGAGCAAGTCTTTTATTTCTCGGGCTCTGAGCAAATTGCTGGGTGCTGCTAAGGACTAGATTCTCCTTCCACCCCAAACTCTTCCTCTGTTGGATGGCTTGGTAAATAGCGTTAGGGAGTGTGAAAGGCACCACCATTCTGGGAGCTCGGCAGACCTGGCTTGAAACTCTGGCTCTCCGTTGCCCTGATGAGTGAGTTGACATCATTTTTAAAGCTTGCTGAGCCTTTGCTTCCTCCTCTGTAGAGTAGGGGATCATAATACCTAATTTGCAGGGCTGTTGTGAGATCCAAGGGAGGTGACACCTGTCTAATGCCTGGTACTTTAGAGGTAGCGAAGCTCAATAGAAACTAGTGGACCCAATCTCCTAATTGATCAGAGTTGCTAGGTTGTTATACAATGGCCTGGCCCTGAGATCTAGTGGAAGAATCTCTGCCTTCCTACAAGCTCCTTAGTGCTTGGGCGGGAGACATACTCCTCCTCCGCCTGAGGATCATCTCTATGCAGTCACTTCATTACCTGCCCTCTTAACAGCACGAAGGCTGAGCTGGGAAGAATTCCCTTCTCTCTTCCACACTCTTCCTGGGCTACAAGATGGGTGCTTATTTTTCCTTCTGGACACGGCACCCTCCGTGTTTAACAAAGCCTGGTTATTGCCTGTTTAAAATATGTTTTTTTTTTTTTTTTGCATGTGTTCTGGGGAGAAGAAGGCAGCCATCTGAGAACCCCCGGAGATTCACCCAGATGCATGATCCCAAGAGATAGCTACTCTCAGTGCCCCCTGCCCAGCAAATGGCTCGTTTTGGTGATGTGTCGAATTCGGGCCACTCCTTTTTGTGACCTTTTGGAAGGGAAGATGAGTCCTGAGAGGCACTTCCAAAACAAGCCCTGGAAGTTTAGGTGACAACATTAGAAAAAGAGAGCGATTGTATTTTCAGAAAGAGTATGAGAATCCAGCAGCAAAGTAGATATTCAACCTCCATTTTATTGAGAGAGTAAATCAAGTAACTAAGTTTCAAGAAGGAAGAATCCAGTTTGGGCAGTTCTAAGGGAGGCTAATGGTGTCTCCCACTAGGACAGGGATTTTAACCCTCCAAGTGTCATACAAAATGATTTTTAAAATAATTGTTTAAATATGTCCCAAAGATCTTTACAGTCTCTTCCCTTCACAGGTGGTGCAATCTCAAGCAGACTCCCTGACTCTGCTGAGTGTGGAACCTGACGCAGGGCTCGATCTCATGACTCATGAGATCATGACCCATGAGATCATGACCTGAGCAAAAACCAAGAGTTGGACGCTTAACCAACTGAGCCACTCAGGGGCCCCTGCAAAAAGCAATTCTGAAGTGGTAAAATACAACAGAATAAAAGAAAAGTTAATAAAATTTTAAAAATAGCTTTCAGTGCTCTCACTTTGCTTAACTATTTCTATTTTTGCATATTATCCTCTTTCTGTGTGCATATATCTATTTAATTGCCATCAATGTGGATGTTATTATGAAATATAGCATATTTACTTAATTTTATACTGTGCAATCATCCTCATATTTTTACAGGCTTTCTATTGTACCTTTAATTTCTGTATAATATTCCATCTTGTTCCTCATGTTCTTGTTCATCTTGTTCGCCAAAATTTATTAAATCATTATCAGACTGTTGGACTTATTTAGCTTTTCAAAAAATATTTTTGAGTGCATAATATGTAACTGGGGCTGTGCAGGGCTGACATTTTTTTGCTGCACCAAAAAACTTTGGGTCTAAATATTTTTTGTCTTCTCTTTGTTTCTTCAGGGAAACTTCCTGGGAGTGTGAATTTCGTATTGACCCTTGCTTTACATTAACGATGCAAAATGATTGAACCAAGTTAGCTTATGACAGGCAATAAATAAGTACACTACTTTTGACATATGCCCATTAGCATTAAGAATGATCATTTTTTTACTCTTTTTTTCAAAGGCATCATTTCATTTCCCATGAAAGTCTAGAATGGCCGGAAGAAAGCAGGGTGTACTGTCCTAAAGTCAGCAGGTCTCAAGTCCTGGGTACATAATGGCACTGAGATCTTAATCAGGTGTCTCTATTTTTATTTCCTTCACTGTAGTGTGTGTCTTCTTCTTCTTTTTTGTTTTTCACCTTTTGTTGAGGGGAAGTGTTCACCCATCGACTTAGATTCATATCATCCCTTTGCTTTGACACCTCCAACAATTTCCTTGAAGACAGACCATACAGAGGGAAGGTTGGTGGATTTGGGGTGGTGGCGTGAACTTGTGCAGTGACTCAAAACAGACCAGCACTGCGCCAGGGAGAAATCAGGTCGAGCACCTGTGGGTGCAGGCTTCTTCCACTGGCCCTCCCACTCAGGGTGCTGCCTGCAGGAGGAAGCTTGAAAGAAAAGGAAAGAATATTATACTCAATACCTAGGGAAAAACATGTTAGGAAGGGGGCTTAGGCAGGGCAGACTTCTACAAGATGCTGTGCATAATAGAAAAGGCTTTTGAAATCTTGTTTGGATTCAGAAATCCTTACTCTATGGAGTGGCTCATTCAATATTAAAAAATTAATCATCTCTTCTGATTCTCTTATTACATTTATTCATGCTTATTTATCCCCCAATGTGTTTCCAGTTTCCTTTTCTCCAGAAGAGAGAATGAACAATTAAAAAGAGCCAAGCCCCTCTCCTCTGGGACAAAGTGATGGTGAATTTTCCTGAAGAAATATGTAGCTAGGACTTCAGACTTTGGCAGATAACACTGAGAAATCCGAGAACTGCAGGCAGATAAGTAAGCTATTAATACAGATCACATTCGAAATCCATTTTTTAAAAAAGGTTTTATTTATTTATTTGAGAGAGAGTGGTGGGGGGAAGAGAATCTCAAGCAGACCCTGCAATGAGTGCAGAGCCCAACATGGGGCTCTATCTCACGACCCTGAGATCAGGACCTGAGCCAAAACCAAGAGTTGGATGCTCAACTGACTGAGCCACCCAGGCGCCCCTCAAGATCCATTTCTTAAAGAGATGCTGAGTATTTTGAAATGGATGCAGGGATCAGTTCCTATAGGAAAAAAAGAGATAAGAAATGAACATCAGTCTATTTCTAAAAACAGGGCAATTAATTTGCAAGTTTAAGGAGAGCTATGGATGTTGTGTGTTGCCAGTTCTGCCTGACATTAGGAAAGTGTGTTCTGTGTTATCTCAAGGGAGAAGAGTATCATATTTGACTGGATGCTATTGTTGTCAGATGTTCCAGACTGTTGGAATAAACAGGGCCATCCTTTCTGAGCCTGGAGGATGGGCTCTGGTTGAGGCAGAAGACTTTGTCTTTGACCTTGGCTTTGACCTGTTCAAAAATTTTAGTTATGCCTCAATTGAAGAGAGAGACATTTTATAATCCAGCAGATGAGATAAAGCTCCGTGGAACCTAGTAACAATGATGGCAGGCCAGAGATTCAAAAATAATTTCAGTGGCTTGGAATAGCGGGCTGAAACTAACAGGATGAAGTTAGAACTTCACAGATTTAAAAAAAGCAACAGTCCAAATATAGACTGCGAGCTGTTTCTGGGAAAAGATCTGGGAGTAATTCGATACAGCAGCTGAAGAGATCATGAGAATTCAGAGATTCGCGGGTCTGGGTGGAGCTAGGGGATGCGGGGCGGCCTTGCCGCCCGCCACTCACCTGCCCTGGGGGAAGTCGTGGGCCCCAGGGGTGTGGGCAGAGCCGGCCTGCAGGTGGTTAGCAGGCTCCAGAGCAAACAAAACACAGAAAGTAGGGATGTGTGAAGGAGGCGCAGAGAAGGGCAAGGGGGACATGAGAGTTGTTCATACAGAGGTGGGATTGACTAGCTGCAGGTGGCATCAGGGGCCAGACGAGTTCCCTGTCCCTGGGCCTCCCCCGCTTGCACCCTCTGCTCCTGTAGGGCTTCCCTGAGCACGTGAACGTCAGCCCACCACCCTTTACCCTCTATTCCCCTCTCCCCGCTTCGCTGCTCTTCTTTTCAAAGCACGGGTCAGCGACTGAACAAGGACATTTGTTCTGGGCCATTGTTCTGTCTCAGTGGGACCTTGCATAGGATGCTGGGCTGTGGCGTCCGCCTGCAGGGTTCACACCCTGGGCCTGTTTCTTTCCAGGTGTGTAACCTCAAGCATGTTTGGCAACCTTTCTGGACTCCATCCCCTCATGTATAACCTGGGGGAGGGGGTGATAGTTGTACCTCCTCACAGGGAAGTTGTGAGCATTAAATGTCTTCCTGCAAAGAGCTTAGCAGCAGGCCTGCCTTTGTTCTCGGTAACTGCTTTCTGTTCTGGGTTGGTGGTTCCACACTAGAATGCATAAAAGCAGGAACTCTGTTTTGTTTCAATTCTATGACAAAGTAACTGCTCTTTGAAAATGGGATGAACAGATAGGTTTCATGGGGGGGAGTTTTGAACAGCCAGATGCTATTTTGTTGTAAGTGGGAACTTGCCCCCATTCAGAGTTCTTCAAGAACAAAAGGGCTGTCAGGGGAGGTAGGGGCTCGGGGCACCAGAGACGCTGAAGGAGGGGCTGCTGGCCCTTGGTTTGGGTGCGGGGTGCAGAGCATCTCTGCTTAGGGTGGAATGGCGGGTCTTCAAGGTGCTCTGTTGCTCCTGAGTCAGGAGGTGACCTGATGAAGTGACAAAGTCATCACTGGGCAGGCAGTGCAGATCCCCTGAGCTGGGTGCCAGGTGGGACTCCTTTGGGTGTCCATAAAGAAGGAGCTCTGGGGAGCTGGAGAAGCAGACTTGGCAAATGAGTGGCACCAGGTTGGCTCTGGTGGGTCATGAGGCAGGGAGCACAAGGTGCCTTAGTTATCATTCTGCGCGATACGGTTCACTGTCTTCTATAGTGTGAACGCAGCAGACTCTTTCTTATAAAGACTCGCAAAATAGGAAATTCTCCCAAACAGGGAACGGGTTGGTTGCTGGGTAACTGGACAATGTGGCAGAAGTCCCCAGTCCCCCCACTGCTGAACGCACCTTTTCCCAGGGACCTCCAGGTGCCGGGGGAACAGCCTTGCCCTGCATGCCTGGGTCACGCTGTGAGTTTGTGCTCAGTCCCCAGCCAGCAGCCTCTGCTTTTGCTATTTCTTCCTCTCCCTGGCGTCCTGGTTGGTGATGTGCAGTGCGTCTCTCTGTGGGCCACAGCTGAGGGTTGGCATGAGGTGACACAGTCCTCATTGCAACCTTGCTGGTCTTGGAACACTCTTAGGAGGCCTATGGTAGTAGCAAAAATGGCGGCTGCCGTGTTTGAGGATGCACGGGATGCCAAGCACTGTGCCTCACATTCTACTGGGCTCTTTCTTTTCATCCTCACATCCTGGAGGAAGGTACTTTTCCATTTGTAAGCGGGTTAACTGCGGCCTGTAAATGTTCGGCACCTTCCTTTGCTCCCCTCCTCCCTCCCCTCCGTGGCCCCCCCCCATCCTCTTTCCTCCTTCTTTCTCTCTTTGCTGTCTTTCTTCTTCCAGCTTAAAACTGTTTCTTTTCTTTCCACACCGTTGCCCAGATACCTTGGGGAAAATTCCCTCCTTCACTTACTTCCTTTTCTGGGCTCCTCTGTTTTCCCTTCTAATTTGTTTGGTTCATTTTGGACCAAAAAAGAGATTCTTGGTATTATTGATAAATGCATGGATATTGCTACCGACATATCTGTGTTGAGGCAAGGAAAGTTCTAGATCGGAGGTGATAATAGACAACTGGGATAATCAAGATCGAAGGTCCTGGAAGTCATTCTACAATATCCACACAAGTCGTCAGGTCCCTCCTTCTCCGCCTCTAATGAAACCGGCTTTACTCTCCAGCACCGGAGTTCAGGGAGCAAAAAACCTTCAGTGATGGGTTGGGAGCTATGACCTGGAAGGCAGACAGATAATTCACTAAGAAAAGCTCACGCCCTCAAGGAACTCTCAACCCAATTTTACTCATTATTTAACATCATTTCTCTGTATTCATCCCGTATTTCACACTCATCCACCACCTCCTCCACTAAATGGTTTTTCTTTTTCTGAGCGTGTACTATTTCAGCTACATTTTGGGTGGAAATAGGTTTTTTGCAGGTGGTTCTGGAACCTAGCCATGCTTTATAAAAATAATTCTATAGGGAAATGTCTTTTTTTTTTTTTAAAGATTTTATTTATTTATTTGACAGAGAGAGACACAGCGAGAGAGGGAACACAAGCAGGGGGAGCAGCAGAGGGAGAAGCCAGACTCCCCATTGAGCGGGGAGCCTGATGTGGGGACTCGATCCCAGGATCCAGAGATCATGACCTGAGCTGAAGGCAGATGCTTAACCATCTGAGGCACCCAGGCGCCCCGGGAAGTGTCTTTTTGGTAAAGCTGATTTAGGCACAAATGGAGTGCCATCCCTTTGTACGGGGGCCACTGGGGTGCTGGGCTGGAGGACTGCTCTAAATCAGCAGACCACTGTGGCCGAAAGAAATCTGTATCTGGCACCATCTGGTGTTTGGGGGAAAGGAAGTGCTGTTCTCAGTTTTATTCCCCAACTCTACCTTATCATGACACCGAGAAAAGCCCCAGCTGGAAATGACACCCAGAGAGGTAGAGAGAGGTTTCTAAATGGGTCTTGTTATCTCTGCTGACCCATTCACTTCGATCTTTGGGTTTTGGCTTTCTGCCTGTCCTCCTGTCACGGTCCTTCCCTGCCACCTTTCCCGGCTCCTGCCGTTCTGTCTGGACTTTCCCTTACCACAGTGGGCCCCTCCGTCCCTAGACATCTGCTGGAGGTCTGGGGATGGTGGTAGCTGTGGAGGGCTCAGGGGCAGGGCTCCTGGCAAGCCTGCTTCTCGACGGAAACGAGATGGGGGCTGTGAAGGGCTTTGCCGCCCCTGGCGAGTGTGCTTGTGATGATTATTAGTACAAAGCATGGAAAGCATGCACAGAAGAAGGGAGGGAAGTGAGGAGGTGAGTGCTAGAATCTTCTATGTTTGGAAGACTCATGAAAGGAGCAGCAACACTGGATACCTCAGAACAGATACCGCTGGGTAGGGATTCCTGGCATTCTTGTTGGCGAAAAGAAAATAAGCAGTCAGGAGAGTCCATTTTAGGTAAAAATGAGTCATGAAAAGTAGACTGGGTCCACAAGGCCAGAACAGATTGACGGATTGACGTTCAGCAGGAGGCCCACAGGGAGGTGGGGCGCTTTGATAGGCTCTTCTCTTTCGAATTTCCTTTCAGCTTTGATTTTTCTGGTACCATCAGGGATGGGACCAAGGATGTATAGGGGCCAGATGAGAGAGTAGGAAGATGACAGTAGGAATGTGTGGTTCTCTTCTTGGAAGGAGCCTCAGGTACACGAGGGAGGTGACTGGCCGGTTGCTGATGAGACCGTTGGCATACCCTGAGGCATCTTGTTTTTGAAAACTGTCTTTGTGGTTGATAAACCAGTGGTGCCTTCTATCATCGCTCGCATCTAGCCCTTTCCTCTGAACACCTGTGACTACTCGGAAGACGTATGATTCAGCCAGCAAGTTGCTGTTCAGCCACTGTTCACCAAATCCTCTTCTCTGGCTCACGGATTATTGAGGCAGGGTAAGAGGGAGGGGTGGCAAGAAAGAAGACAGGGCCTCTTGCTTGAGAAGCCCTCACTCCTACTGAGGAGAAAATTCTCCTATGTAGGAACCAGCGAAGGCAGGATCTGAGGCAGTAAATCATGCGGTCTGATCCACTTATGCAGACCTGAACTGTAGACAAACAAGGAAGGTCATGATCCCAGTGGGTTGGGTGGCTGGGGACAGTTGCATGAAGGAGCCGAGGTTTGACTTGGTTCTAGAAAAGAAGGAGGATGTCAGGTCCGCAAAGAGGAGGGAAGGTACTTCAGGTGGTTACAGGAGGGACAGGGAAGGGGACTTTTCAGTAGGCAAAGGCAGAGTTTCACCTGGATGGGAAGTGGGGAGTTAGCCAGGAGAAGGCCAGAGTGAGAGCACACAATCCCGTTGCAGGTACAGCGCTGAGTATTGATTCTAAGGGTGCTGGGGAGCCAATGAAGATGTTTGGCATGGAGGGATGACCTGGCTTGAATAAAGTCATCTTCGGTATTTGGATAGACTCAACTATTTTCAGAGTTGGAGGACTCCTCAGAGAGCACAAAGCCAAGCCCCTCATTTTAAAGGTGGGGAAACTGAGGCCCAGAGAGGCAAGAAAGCTGTTTGGTGCATCAGTGGGACAGTCAGGTCTCTGATCCCACCCAGTGTCCAGGCGTCCTTTCCTCAATGCTTCGGGGTCCCGTGTTCTCTCGAACATTGCAGTTGCCACCTTTTGGGGAACAGGCTCGGCCTGTGCCCCTTCTCTGCTCCCCCAACGTCTGTCTGAGATGTGGGTAACCTTGGAAGAGAAGAACCTTCTTCCTGGCACTGACAGCAGAGTCCAAATTGTGATTCTATCTGCAATGATTGGGGAGTTGGAAATACGGCTGATGACTAATTTATCATACAGCTTGGACATTTGTTCTTTCATCAAATATTTATTGAGCCCCTACTAGGCAATAAGCACGGTGTGGCATGCTGAGAAGATGAGTGGGTTTTTGAGGCTAGCGGGAAGCAAGGGGTTAGAATATAGTTTAGGAAGTGCCTTGAGGGAGCTGGAGAACAGGGAGAGGCCACTGAACCTGATGCAGCCAGGGGCTGAGCAGAAGGGTGGGCAGGGACGCCACAAGCTAGTGGGGAAGAACCTTTCAGACAGAAGAAAGTCTAAGTAAAGGCAGGGGATGGGGAGGGAGATGGGGATGGAGGGGCAGAGGTACATGCAGGGTCTGCACTTGGCCCTGAGTCTGGAGCACTGCCCACTGACCCTGGGGTGCCAGGAGAGACCGGAAAGTTCGGTGGAGCCGACGGTGACACATTTGTAGACCATTTAAGGAGCTGGAGTTTAAATGCTAAGCAGTAGGGACCCGTTCTTTATTCAGTAAGAACGTACGGAACCCTTACTCTGTGCCAGATATTGTTCTAAGCCCAGTGTTGACTTTAGTCAGTCTTTCAAGCAACTCTTAAAAGATAGACACTGTTATTATCCCCACTTTGCAGATGAGGAAACCAAGGCCCAGGGAAGTTAAGTCACTCGCTCAAGGTCACCTGGGTCGTAATGGGATCGTCAGGATTTGACACCAGACAGTCCAGCTCTAGCATTCATGATCTCAGCCATGGTGCTGTGTGGCCTCATCGAAGGGTTTTAGGCAGAGAAGTGACATGGCCAGATAGAAATTTTCAAAAGGCCACTCTGGCCGTGGTGAGGGAAGCGCGGGGGGCGGGGGGGGGCGAGGACATGCGGGGCGAGGAGCTGTGCTTGTGAATGGTCGGAGAACAGGAAGGCACTTGTCATCTGCCCCCAGCCCAAAGGTGCTGACCCTGACTCCGGAGGTCACAGCTGCTCCCTGCATGAGGCTGACGACTGTTACCTCTTCAAGTGCTGGAGTCCATGCCCATTTGTGGGGGTTGTAGGGATGGTCAACTGTTCCCTTCCCTCGTGGGTCCTTTGGTTGGTCTAATAATTAAATGGACATGAGACAGATTAACAGGAGAAAAGCAAATTAATTTCCTACGTACAGGAGCCCCACAGACACGAGAGGCTCCAAGCCAGTCAGGCAACTGAGACTTGTATGCATCTTGACCTAAGGAGAAAGGGGTAGGGGTCTGGGGCCTCCAGGGGAGGGAGACAGGTCACAGGAAGATGGGAAGAGCAAGTGTTCGGGAAACAGATGTTTGTCCTATCACTCAGATAAGTCTTACTGATATAAAAAATTATCTCGGGTGGGCCCCTGATTGACATTCTTATAGGCAGTTAAGGGAGAGGTAGACAAAATGACCTCCCCTTTCCCCCCCACCCCGGGCAAACTGCGGACTGCAGGGGGAGGGGGTCGGAGGAACAGTTCCCAGTCGGGACAGGAGACGCCCCACCATGGCCAGGGGCAGCCAGGGAGTCTGGTCTGTGGGTGCAGCGGTCTGGTGGGAGGGAGCAGCCCTGCTCTGCCCTGCTCGGCTCTGCGCTTGGGCTGCAGACAGCTCAGCCTGGCCTCTCGCTCTGGCTTGGCTTCTGGGGCAGAGGCTCACGGGAGGGGGAGGGGGGCCGGCAGGCAGTGGCCCGGGGCAGGCGGGAGTCCCTGGAACCAGGGCGGGCAGGCCAGTGTCCAACCTTGGCTTTTCACCTGCGGGGCTTCCCTTGTTGTTACTGTGGGAAGAGAGGGTAAGAAAAAGGGCCGAGTGGACGGCACCCAGGGGGGTGCTGTGCTTTCACCTCAGCTTAACTTCCCAACACCTGACACAGCATGAGGTGCAGAATCATGCTCAGTAAGCATTGGTGAATGAATGAATGAATGAATGAATGAATGAATGAGTAAATGCCTGCAACGCCCATTAGGACGGCGCATGAAGTCACTTTATAGCTGGGGGTATTGAAGACGGGAGGAACACACAGAAATGAGGGGTCAAAGATGTCTGTAGAGCTTTGCATTTTGAAAACCCTGGCTAGGGGAAAGGTTGGGCAGGCACCATGCCTGCTCTGAAGGAGGACACCTGCTTCCGAGACAGGCCACTTCCTCGTAATTTGGAAGCCTCTGAGCTACTTACTCTTCCTTTTAAAACAGAGAGAAGTGACCTGGAACGCAGGTGAAAAGCTCATCTTGCAAGAAAACCCAGCTGAGCTGCTGAGCTGCTGTAGGGAGGGCGGCAGGCTGACCTGGTCCCCTCCCGGCTGGAGGCTGACTCATCCCCTCTGCGACAGATTGTGTCTTGTGTGGGAGCTGCTATGCAGAGCTCAAAGCTGTTCCCTGAGAGTTACAGGAATTACAACCTGCTGAAGGGAACAATTGATCTAAATATGTTCTTTTAAATATGTTCTTTTAAGACTTTAGTTTTATTATCATTTTATTAATGGGTTCCTAAGAGGAAACAACAGGTCCCACTGTCTTCAGAAAATCGTTTGCTTTTCTCCTTGGGGACACTTGGTCTATTGGCTCTGAATTCTAAACCCTGCAGCGTTAGGTCAGGCTTCTGTGCCTGGCATAAATCCCGGGTTGCTGCCTGGGGATCAGAATCTCTGGGTGTGCCCCTCCCCCTGCCCCCCAGCAGATGGCATCACCCAGGGATCTGATGACTGAGCAAGACCCTGAAGAGGAATTATGGGCTCGTTATTGTCAGGATATGTCAGAACATCTGACAGCTGTCAAGGCCTCCAGGGCAATGAGGAGCAGACGCTGTGTGCCTTTTATTTCCAGGTGCCCAGACTGAGAGCTCATCTCCCCAGGAAGAGGCCTGGCTGGCAGGGGTCCAGCCTTCACCCCAGATGATTGCTTTTGGTTCTGTTCCCTGGGAGATGTGGTGAGAGCGAGGTTCCTAACCATTTCTCATTTGCAAAGCTCTGGTAGTGTCTGGTGGCCGCTGATAAAGCAGGTGGTGTTCAGGTCAAGTCTTATTGTGTGAACATGAATGAGAGAGGGGCTTTCAGAACAGCAAGATCTCTGCTGGATATTATCAGGAGTCAGGCTGCTCAGAGCACCCAGCTGGCTTGTTAATCTACGCAATTTAATAACTATTTGCTGAGTGCCTTCTGGAGGGCTGGGGCAGAAAAGGGAAAGGTAGGCTCAACTTCGAGGAGCTCCCAGCCTGGCAAACGATTCCCCAAGAACTTGATAGAAGTGCCAAGAACTCAGCTTACCCATATATAGAATGGAGGTAATAAAACCCTAATGGTGATCTTGGGGGGATGTCAAGGAATCATGCTTGCCAGTAAAGCATTTTGTACATTATCTGGCATATGGTAGATGGACATTATTTGTTGAAGGAATAAATGAATAAAGGTGAATCAAAGCAGCAGAGGTGGATCGAGCATGCATGTTGTGTTGATAGGTACAAAGTCTAAGCTAGCATCTTAAGGTACCTCCGGGTGGGGAGAAGTACAGGTTAGGTGGGGATGGACGGACCTATTACCCAAGTCAGGGAGTGTGAAAGCTGGAGGTTGACTGTCGGAATCGGGTCACAGAGGCAGTGCAAGGTAGAGCCAAAAGTCATCGGAATAAGGGGGTTTTGCCAGGGTGACCCTGGCATCCAGGGTGCAGGGTGCAGGCAGGCAGAGCAGGGTGAAGGGAGGGTAGACACAGTGGGTGAGTGGATTTTGAGGCGGGAGGCCCCATCTGCTAGAATACCCTCTGTGCTGGAGGTGTGTTTGCCTGGGCTGGCCTTGTCTACGAAAGGAGGTAGAGGAAGGAAGTTCCCTCTTGGAGGCACTTCCATTCATCTCTGACTCCTTGGTCTGAGCACCTAGTAAGGTTTAAGCTAATACACGTTGCATTGAACGTTGCTTCTCTTTCCATCGCTCCCAGGCTGCCTGTGTATGTCTTCTCTGCCACGTACTGGCGGGTAGCCTTACCTGGCCACTGCTCTGCCTGTTTGTCATTTGTTAAACATGAACAGTGTCTTATGGGGATTGGATGAGTTAGTATAGGCAAATGCTTACTAGTGCCTTACACATCCTAAATTCTGTATAACTTTTAGGCATTATTATTACTACTTTCACCATTGACATAAAGATCCATGCAATTCTGGTGCATAATCAAAACAGAGAGTCCTGATTGGGAAGAAGGACCTTTGGATCTAATCCTACATTGCTGTATCCTAATGCCTAGGGCCTGGCACATAGTAGGTCCTCAGTGAAGCCTTGTTATTTTGAATTGTGTAGAGTGGAGTTGCAAGCAGGGTAACACAGGGTAGACAGGCCTGGGACCCTTCAGGCGCTTGCTCCCAGGAAGGTGAGGGTCCCTGGGATTGGGACACTGGCAGAGCTGGGATCCTTGAGCAACAGACTAGGGGCCCCACTCGATGTGGGAGGCAGGAGAGGTAAGGACGACTGGCCAGCTCCAGCCTTGGATGGTGGGATTGGCTTTGGGTCTGTGTTCAGTTTTTTACTTCGGATAGGATCGGGCAGGTGGAGGGAGGTCCGTATTTTGAGCCATCAGATATCTTATGTGGAAATGATAATCCCCCAAAAGATCTCCCTTTTTAAGCCACATGTTTGTTAGTGAGAATTGCTTCCTTTGCGGGAAGCTAGGTCTGTCAGTGTTTGGTTAACTGTAAATTACCACGGAAATATCATAACTAGTACAATTTTCTGTCTCATTGAAACCCTGACTCTCTAGAATGCCCTGCACTTTTCCATCTCAGGGATCCTTTCATTTTCATTTTCTTTCTTTTTTTTTTTTTTAAGATTTATTTATTTATTTGTCAGAGAAAGAGAAAGAGAACACAAGCAGGGGGAGCGGCAGAGGGAGAAGCAGACTCCCGCGGAGCAGGGAGCCCGATGCAGGACTCGATCCCAGGACGCTGGGATCATGACCTGAGCCAAAAGCAGACGCTTAACTGACTGAGCCACCCAGGCATCCCAGGGATCCTTTCATTTTTCAGAGAGAGTCTAGAAAAAAGCCTTGATTAAGCCAAAGGGATGAATGGTGGCCACTGAAATACCAGACGTTTGCCTGTGTACCTGAGAGCCTCCTAGTCTTGAACACTGGGACTCTGGAAGCTGAGCGGAAGGATGGTGTGACAAACTGAGTGCCTGTAAAATGCTTCTAATTTCCATTACTTCTTTGAATCTCCACAATCCTATCCCCTATTCCCCTTTAAACCTCTTTAAATTGAAAGTGTCACAGAGGGTCGGAATGGGACCTCCATCTGCTGAGGGTCAGACCTAGCACTGAGGATGAAGGTGTGGAAAAGGAAGCATGGGTTCTGCCATCTCTTTGGTTGTTGTTTCCTTTTCCCCCTCCATTGACTGGAAGGCTGGCATGGAGATGAGGGGCCCCGAAGAAACAGGTTTCTAAGAAATGTCTCTGACATTTAGCCGCACGGACCACTGTCCAAACGTGGTGGAGTGTAGGTAGTGAGAAATACATCGTGGGTGTGCCTTCACTCATAAGAGGAGAACACAGGTTTTCAGGAGGTCATAGAGGCTCATTAGGCTCATTTCCCCACTGCTGGGAGATACACAGCATGCAACAATTACTCCTGAATATTCATCAATGATCTCTTACCAGGAAGTAAAATCCTCTTGTTTTCATAGAAATGTCATAAATAAATTGAAAGTAATAATGTGGAAATATTTAATCCCACTTGTAGACAAACAGAATATTCCCACATTGAACCCTAAACCCTCCTGGGAAATAGTCTTCTTCAATTTCTTTTCTAGTGCGCATCAACCTATTTTTTCAATATTGATGTATGTGGCAAATGCACGTGCAAAGGAAGCAACCCTCTTCTCTTGAGAGAGGGAGTATCATCCTCTTTTCTTTGGCAGGATGGTTGTGATAGGTAAATTTGATTCTTCTTTCCACCCTTCAGTGAGACATGAGGGGAGTGAACTCAGGAAGGTTGAAATTAGGGAAGTGACACAGGTCTCTAGGGAAATCATTACCGAGTTGCATCTGGGGAGCTGACAGACAAGGATGATTGAGAGTGAGTGAATTGTAATGCAGATGTGATACCTTGAAGCACCACTGTCTGTCCTTCTGTAGAAATGTTCACATCTTCTTCCTCCTTTTTATTGATGGCCAGCAGTACTTGACCATGGATGCTAATGTGTTTGCTTAAAAACACTAATTGAGCAACATTTGATTTTACAGCATGATTTTTTTACAGACAATTTTTTAGAGCAGTTTTAGGTCCACAGTAAAATTAAGAGGAAGGTACAGGGATTTCCCATATACCTCCTGCCCCTACAAGTGCACAGCCTCCCCCATTATCTGCATGCCCGCCAGAGTGGTGTGTTTATGGTAACTCATGAAATTACACTGACACATCATAATCACCCCAAGTCAACAGTTTACATTAGGGTTCATCCTTGGTATCGGTACATTCTGTGGGTTTGGACAAACAAAAATGGCATGTATCCATCATTACAGTATCATACAAAGTGTTTGCACTGCCTTAAAAATTTCTGTGTTCTACCAATTCATCCTTCTTTCTCCCCAGCCCATGGAAACCCATTGCTTTTTTACTGTCTCTATCGTTTTGCCTTTTCCAGAAAGTCATATAATTGAAATTATACAGTATGTAGCCTTTTCAGATTGTCTTCTTTTACTTAATAATGGCATTTAAGGTTCTTTTGTGTCTTTTCATGGCTTGATAGCTCATTTCTTTTTATCATTGAATAATATTCCATTGTCTGGATGGACCACAGTTTATCAATCCATTCACCCAATGGAGGACATCTTGGTTGTGTCCAAGTTTTGGCAACTATGAACAAAGATGCTATCTCTGGTTTTTGTGTAGACCTAAGTTTTTGACACCTTTGGGTAAATACCAAGGAAAGTGTTTACTAGATTATGTGCTAAGTGTATGGGTGTTTTTTTTTTTAAAGATTTTATTTACTTATTTGACAGAGAGAGACACAGCGAGAGAAGGAACACAAGCAGGGGGACTGGGAGAGGGAGAGGCAGGCTTCCCGCCGAGCAGGAAGCCCGATGCGGGGCTTGATCCCAGGACCCCAGGATCATGACCCGAGCCGAAGGCAGACGCTTTAATGACTGAGCCAGCCAGGCACCCCATATGTGTGCTTTTATAAGAAATACCAAATTGTCTTCCAAAGTGGCGGTACCATTTTGCATTCCCAGCAGCAATGTATGGAAGTTCCTGTGGCTCCACGTCTTTGCCAGCAATTGGTGTTCATGATTTTTGGCTATTCTAATAGGTGTGCAGTGGTGGCTCATTGTTATTTTAATTTGCATTTTCCTGAAGACATATGACATGGAGTGTCTTTTCACATATTCATCTGCACTTTTATATATTCTTTTTAAAAAAATTTGTATTTATTTTAAATATTTTATTTATTTATTTGACAGAGAGAGAGAGAGAGAGAGAGAGAGCATGTGAGTGGCAGAGGGAGAGGGAGAAGCAGACTCTCCGCTGAGCAGGGAGCCCGATGTGGGGCTCAATTCCAGGACCCTGGGATCATGACCTGAGCCAAAGGCAGGCAGACGCCACCCAGGTGCCCCTGCTTAAATAATTTTTTTTTAAAGATTTTATTTATTTGAGAGAGAGAGTGAGCGAGCGTGCGAGAGAGCACAAGCAGGGGGAGTGGGAGAGGGAGAAGCAGACTCCCCGCCGAGCAGGGAGCCGGATGTGGAACTCAATCCCAGGACCCTGGGATCATGACCTGAGCTGAAGGCAGATGCTTAACCGACTGAGCCACCCAGGTGCCCCACAGCAGAGCTTTTTGAAAGCAAGTAACTTGAGGCTAAATTGATTGCCGTTTTTGTAAAACAATAGTGGCTGCGTTAGATGGGGAGAAGCCAGTGTTCTGAGGAATTGGGAAATGGCTTAACAGTATTCCTCACTCACTCCCAAAATGATTCTGAGCTAAGTTTAATGAAATGCTGTCACAGAAAATCAACTGCTTTTGCCTGCCTGCCTGAAAGTCTTTGATTAATAATTTTACTATCAAGGTGAATGGTGTAGTACACACCCCATGTTGTATTTTGTTTTGTAGGTGATGTTTGGAAGGTTCAGTTTGTTCCTCTCTGAGATTCTTTTATGCCTTCTTAGTTTCTTAGAAGTCAGAAAACACCACTTCACACTTCGCTGGGGCAGACGACAGTGTTAAGGTAAGTTTAGCAGCTGGGTAGGGATTATAATAAGCACCCTTTAAAATTGTAGTGCTTTGAAACACCATAGTAAGGGGTTGCAAAAAGGAAGATTGGCACATCAGTGTGATGGTTTATTTTGTAGTCCTTTGTAGCTCTATTTCTGACGTTGGCTGGCCTTCTTCTGTGGCTTTCTTTTACTCCTTGGCAGAGATTGTCTGAACATAGCCTTTTCTGAGTCAAAATAGCGAGGCTCAGTGATTCTTTTTTTTTTTTTTTTAAGATTTTATTTATTTACTTGACAGAGAAAGAGAGACACAGTGAGAGAGGGAACACAAGCAGGGGGAGTGGGAGAGGGAGAAGCAGGCTTCTACTGAGCAGGGAGCCCAACTCTGGGCTTGATCCCAGGACCCTGGGATCATGACCTGAGCTGAAGGCAGACGCTTAATGACTGAGCCACCCAGGTGCCCCTCGGCTCAGTGATTCTTCATCACTTTTTAGAGTGTCATGGACGTGAGTTCTTGGAGAAGCTCCTAAAAGCCACACACAGTTTCCCCAGAAAAGGGCTGCATATAATTTCAGGAGGTTCAAGGTACGGACAATAAGCTGGAAACTTTGACTTACTTCATCTTAAGAACTTAAATTGCCAGTCATGCTCTCCTCCTCCTTCTTTGTCCTGAACTTCTTCATTTGCCTTCCTAAAGCAGTGACGGCCTGAAGAGGGGAACAGCCGAGAGTGAGGCAGGTCTCTACCGGCTGTGTTTCCAGAATACTGCGCTCAAGGTGGCAAGGCCCTGAATTCATTTAACAAATAGCACTTGAGCACGTACTGTAGAGTGCGTGTGGTGGCGGGTCTGAAAAGGAACAGTGGCTAGAACGTGGCCCCTGCCCTCAAGGGACTCAGGTCTACTAGCGGAGATCAGCTTCAAAACAAATGATAAAATACTAGGTCTTGGTTCCTTTACGAAGTCAAATGACGTCATGAATCCTAAGCAGCCACCTCATTGATGCACAATGTTTCTCGTAAAAGGAAATGAGCAAAAAATTTCACAGGCAAAACGAGTCAAAAATGCATGTCTTGTCAACAATGAGTGTCTTTGTACAGATTTCTCTAGAAGTTTCTGAGAGTGGGAGGACTTCTGTTGATTAAGTTTCTAAAAGTTGACTTGCTAGATCAAAGGGTTTGAATATTTAAGTATTTACTAGAGAGACCCGAATTACCTTCCAGAAAGGGTTGTGTCAGTTTCCTGCCTCAGGGAAATTCCCATCATTTATGAATGATGATACTTGTTCAGTGATGCATTTTGCAAGGAAGAGTAATAATTCCTTCCAGGGACCTCTGTGTGAGTTCTTGATTCCTTCTGCGAGAGTCTCACTTGTGTTCTCTGGGAGAAACCCTTTGTAAGAATGACCTCACCCTCTGCTGCATCTCCACAGCCTTGTTTTTGGCATTTCACGTTTCCCTGTCCTCCCTGTGGCCTGCCCCCAAATGCTCTGTGTCCCAGCCTCTCTCTCTCTCTCTCCCCCCAGCTGCTCTGGGCCTGGGTCTCCTTGGCTCCCACCTGCTTTGTCCTGATTCAGTTCTTCGGCAGGACGTCTGGCTCTTGTTTCTTCCCTGTGTCTAATGAGGTTTTCAGATGAGATGGTCTCATCCATGTCTTGCATCTCTAATTCTGGAGCCTCTGTGTGAGGAGAGCACTGTGCTGGTTGGTTTGGCAGGGGCCACACAGGGAATCCTTGCCCAGAAGGTGCTTCTAGGGTCCTTCTCATATGGGTGAAATAAGGTCTATTTATGTAGAAGAAAATTAGAGAACTGAATAGCATATTATCAAATGACAAGACAGCTCAGAGAGGCAGAGAGCAAAGACTTCAATTTGGATCTAATGAAATGGCACAGCCCAGTGTTATGAGCACTTATCTCTAGAAAAATAACCACCTTAAGCCTCAATACTTTCTTGTCAGCACAGTTTGGTTAATTAATCCGTGATTAATCAGAAAAGTTAATTGAATTTGTAGAACTTCAGAAACTAACATCATGATGGATTTAGGATCCCAGTGGAGCTGCAAGCTATCCAACCTTGGTTATTTGCATGAGCTGTGATTTAGACTTGACAATTGAGGGGCTTTTTTTTTTGGTAAGAAAGGTGGCAGTTAAATGGATGGCGGTTGTGTTCAGATTAAATAGGATGGAATTGGGTGGTATTTTGCAGGCTCTGCAATTCAATTTGTTTTCTGGGAAGGGAGTCAAGAAAAAAGCAATAAAAGCCCAGGGTTATATAAGCATTAGACCAAAGCTGGGACTCCCTCGGGGGGGATCTGACTTCTAATCGTCTTTGCCTCTCTAGTCCCTAGCATGATGCCTTGTGCATAGCTGATGATTAACTAGCTAACTCACAACAGACTAGCCAATGACTGCAAACCAGTTCGCCGAGTGAATAAATGATTCTTCTACAGAGCATGCGGTAAATGTTCAATAAACCACCCTGTCTAGGCCTCGTGGAAGGTCTGGAGACTAGAATGAAAAGCTCCCCTGCCCTGGGAGAGCTCCCATCCCATTTGGGGTGCAGGCCCCCAACAAGCAATTACATACAATTTGCTATAGTAGCAGGTTAGTGGAAAGAGTGGGAAGGGCCGGGAGACCCCAGAGGGAGGGACAGAGTGAAGGGTTAGAGGGAGTTTGGAAGGATTTCACAGGACAAGTGATATTTGAGCTGGGTCTTCAAGTATGAATAGATGTTTGCCAGGCAGAAGATTGGGTGGTGGGGGATGGTGGGGGTGAAGGATGGAGACCTTCTTTTGGATGACATGTGGCTTCTTGTGGGAGGGAACAGGTGATGGGACTAGATAGGTGTCTGGGAGTAAGGTTGGGAAGTCTAGAATGCCAGTTAAGGGGACCTTGACTTTATTTGGATCTAATGGGGAGTTTTGGAAGGATTTTCATTATGTGAAGGACATGCTGAGATCACGTTTTAGGAAGGAATTCTTATAAGTAGATGGTGAATGGGCAGCCAGAGAGAGGGACTCGCGGCCAATACTCTTGTGGCTTGGTGGTGGGTAGCAGTCTGCGCAGTGAGAGGCAGCCGGGAGGGAGGCCACAGGGTGGGGATAGGAAGGCAAAAGTTCTGCTCAAGTGAGTTACCTTCCTGAGCATCCTTAATTTTCCTTATTTGTAAAATAGAAAAAAATAATTTCTATCTCATGGGCTATTTTGAGGTTTTGATGAGAAATTGCATGCAAAAACTTTAGTATATATTGCCTGGCACCTAATAGCCACTTAGTAAATATTGGTTGTTTATTATTTACCTGCGGAGAGATGACAAGAGCCCTCTGGCTAAGGAAGCAGCTATAAGGATGGAGAGGAGGGTGGAAAATCCGAGAAAGCTAGGAGGTAGGCTAGAATACTGAGTCATGTTGCCTTGCCCTAGAGCTGAGAGGCAGTTTTTATGCCGACTCTTGCTGCAGCAGAGTGTGCTCTTCTGGCCTCATTATAAACCTCAGATGAGGCCCTAGGGTGCTTGACCTTGGGCTATGCTGGACTCAGGCAGAGCCCAAAATAAGTTAGTTGCTAGCAAGAGAGGCACTTCTCTGGTTGAAGGCAGATGCACCTGAACACCTGCTTTGTTGCTCCTGCCCCTGCAGGAGCCCAGGCACGTTCTGCCCCTTCACCTTGGCGCATGACGACCAGCTCAGTGTGCCCCAGCAGGAGAGCCACGTGGGCCCTCGGAGAAGAATGGCAGATGGAATCAACATAATGGAGGCTGGGATGTGGAGAGCAGCTTCGGTGAGCCCCACGTGGGTGCTACTCACAGGGAGATATTGAAGGTGCCATGAAGGACCCCTGCCCACCCTTCCGCTTGGTTTGAAGCCCCACCATTAGGAACCGAACTGTTTGGATTTAAAGGCTCTTTGTCTTCTATTGAGTGCAAATACCCCAGGGAAAAGTACTATAAGTAAGGGAGGGGCTGACAACCGTAACAGAAATAAGTAATAATAATGGTAACAAACAATATTTATGGAGAACTATTTAGTGTTATAGGTACCTTTTATTCATTGTCTTATTTAATAGTTCTGACAGTCCTATTAGGTGAATATTTTTTTCTCTGAGTACATGGAAGCTTGGAGAAGTTCAGAAACTTGATTAAAAACACAGCATACATTTTTGAAAGCACCATGACAGAGTGAGTGAGAAGAGGCATGGGAGGGACAGAGAGGTGGGTGCCGGGTGTGGGGTTTTGTAGATGTTCCTGAAGGAGAGAGCTAAGAAGGAATCAAAGGGTGGAGGAGAAGCTAAATTTTGGCCCGAACTGGCCCTGTTGACCTCATAATCACTGAATTCGTAGACTTGCTTTTTGTTCCTGGTTCTGTCAGCTCTTATCTTCATTTGGAGACTCAGAGATAATCATGGCATTCCTAAGACAGGTTGGGTTAGAGTTAAGGACTCCAGATAGAACTGCCTATGAGGTTCAGTTTTATCCAAGTTTATCAAGCTGTGGGCAGACAGGGCCACAGAGACCCCTCATGGCCAGGACTGGGGACAAATAGTCTTTGTGTTCCCCATTCGAGGCACAGAGGATGACAAACAGTAGGCGCTCAGTAGATGCTACCTGAAGGAATGCTCCCTAAGGTATCCCCCCTGGAACTCAGGCTTGCTCTCCTTAGAGCCCTGCCGACCCTCTGGCTGCTCTTCCTGTTTCCAGGGATAAAGGAATTATAGACCTCTCTGCTTATGAATTCAGGAGGGACCAGAGGAAGACCGAATACCATTGAGCTTCATTGTTTATTAATGATTGCTTACCCAGCTCATCTGGACTAAAATTTTAATCCTAAATTCTGAGTTTCCAATCAGGAAGTGGACAGGGAGGATGTAGGTGGAGAAGGAGCCTGGAGGGCTCTTCAGGGTCCTGGTGACACATGTCCTAGACACAAGGTGGGAATGGCTTGATGGTCTCTCAGGGACGTGTCTTGCAATGAATGAGTAGTTGATAACATAACATAAAAAAAAAAAAGAAGGTAACACTGGCAGCTCCAACATGGAATAGGAGAAAGCACTGGAAGTGAGCAGATCTTGGTTTTGCCACTAGCTCTATGACCTTGGACATCAATGTCCTTCTTTGGGCCTCCATTTGCTCATCTGAAAGACTGGGACATTGGACTAGGTGAGTGGTTTGCAAGCTGCATTGAGAAATATGAAGAGTTCTGAGGTCCTCTGGAGTGGGTCTTCTTTGATTTGTTTAAAACATTGTGTTGTATTTACGCTATCAACTGACTGAAGAGCACGAGTGCCTAACATTTGGAGGAGCCCATTCAACATGAGTCTACATCCTTGTAAAAGCTCTTTGAAAGAGAAACTATCCCTAACTGGATACCAGAAGTTTGAGCTATAGATCACTAGACAGAGAGTACCATTGGAAGGACACCACAAAGGTGAGGTATCCGAAGACTTTTCCTACTATCACTTTTCAAGATACACTACTGCCTTTAGTTAAGACTTGTGGCTCCAGGGCGCTGTCAGTGAAATGCAAATATTTATGTGGCTATTCTCCCAGAATTATTAGTCCCCTGGATAACCTCTATAGCTCAAATTCATAGACGTTTTTAATCTAAAACCTTCACTCATCCATACCACCACTTCTAGCATTATCTTTCCCCTTGTAAAATTTCCATATGAAAGCCTGGATGCTGACATTTGAAATACTCATCTATTTGTTCCTCTCTCCATCTCTTCAGGGCAAATTTTGGAAGAGGTTTTGTTTTCAGGAGTATCAGGGAAGGAGAAAAGGTATTACGTCTAAGACGGCCCAGCCTCCTTTGCAATGTTAGTTAGGCTGACCTGGAGGGGAGGTCAAGCTTAAGTAAACTAGAATTTTTTTAGTCCTCCTCCAGCATGCCCAGCTAGTTAAGTATGCTCTGAGGACTTCAAAAGCTAGAGAATGTTTGGTATGAGGCATGGGGTAAGAAAGAAGTTGCTTCTAGTAAGTAAATTTTGTGATGCGGGATGATTGCCTGCTTCCATTCCAATTCAGGGACCCCAATTCATACAACTTGCATGTTTCGGGTAAAGCCTGGAGTAGCCACTGTGGGCAGAGAAATACTTGGCCGAGCTTCCAAGTTTGACATTAGACTGCTGGCTTTGCTGGAATTAGGCTTCTCAGGGGTATGAAAATAAGTTTAAGTTTGGTTATATTATGAACAACACATGGTTCCAGTTTTTTATTCCTTTAAATTTTTTTATTGTTATGTTATTCACCATACATTACATCATTAGTTTTTTGATGTAGTGGGCCATGATTCATTGTTTGTGTATAACACCCAGTGCTCCACGCAGAACGTGCCCTCTTTAATACCCATCACCAGGCTAACCCATCCCCCCCACCCCCCTCCCCTCTAGAACCCTCAGTTTGTTTTTCAGAGTCCATCATCTCTCATGGTTTATCTCCCCCTCTGATTCCCCCCCTTTATTCTTCCCCTCCTGCTATCTTCTTCTTTTTTTTTTTCTTAACATATATTGCATTATTTGTTTCAGAGGTACAGATCTGTGATTCAACAGTCTTGCACAATTCACGGTGTTCACCATAGCACATACCCTCCCCAATGTCTATCACCCAGCCACCCCATCCCTCCCACCCCCCACCACTCCAGCAACCCTCAGTTTGTTTCCTGAGATTAAGAATTCCTCATATCAGTGAGGTCATATGATACATGTCTTGACTTATTTCACTCAGCATAACACCCTCCAGTTCCATCCATGTCATTGCAAATGGCAAGATCTCATTCCTTTTGATTGCTGCATAATATTCCATTGTATTTATATACTACATCTTCTTTATCCATTCATCTGTCAATGGACATCTTGGCTCTTTCCACAGTTTGGCTATTGTGGACATTGCTGCTATAAACATCGGGGTGCATGTACCGCTTTGGATCCCTACATTTGTATCTTTGGGATAAATACCCAGTAGTGCAATTGCTGGGTCGTATGGTAACTCTATTTTCAACTGTTTGAGGAACCTCCATACTGTTTTCCAGAGTCGTTGCACTAGCTTGCATTCCCACCAACAGTGTAGGAGGGTTCCCCTTTCTCCGCATCCCCGCCAACATCTGTCGTTTCCTGACTTGTTAATTTTAGCCATTCTGACGGGTGTGAGGTGGTATCTCATTGAGGTTTTGATTTGGATTTCCCTGATGCCGAGTGATGTTGAGCACTTTTTCATGTGTCTGTTGGCCATTTGGATGTCTTCTTTGGAAAAATGTCTGTTCATGTCTTCTGCCCATTTCTTGATTGGATTATCTGTTCTTTGGGTGTTGAGTTTGAGAAGTTCTTTATAGATTTTGGATACTAGCCCTTTATCTGATATGTCATTTGCAAATATTTTCTCCCATTCTGTCGGTTGTCTTTTGGTTTTGTGGACTGTTTCTTTTGCTGTGCAAAAGCTTTTTATCTTGATGAAATCCCAATAGTTCATTTTTGCCCTTGCTTCCCTTGCCTTTGGTGATGTTTCTAGGAAGAAGTTGCTGCAGCTGAGGTCGAAGAGGTAGCTGCCTGTGTTCTCCTTTAGGATTTTGCTGGACTCCTGTCTCATGTTTAGGTCTTTCAACCATTTGGAGTCTATTTTTGTGTGTGGTGTAAGGAAATGGTCCAGTTTCATTCTTCTGCATGTGGCTGTCCAATTTTCCCAACACCATTTGTTGAAGAGACTGTCTTTTTTCCACTGGACATTCTTTCCTGCTGTCAAAGATGAGTTGACCCTAGAGTTGAGGGTCAATTTCTGGGCTCTCTATTCTGTTCTATTGATCTATGTGTCTGTTTTTGTGCCAGTACCATACTGTCTTGATGATGACAGCTTTGTAATAGAGCTGGAAGTCCGGAATTGTGATGCTGCCGGCTTTGCTTTTCTTTTTCAACATTCCCCTGGCTATTCGGGGTCTTTTCTGGTTACATACAAATTTTAGAATTATTTCTTCCATTTCTTTGAAAAAAGTGGATGGTATTTTGATGGGGATTGCCTTGAATGTGTAGATTGCTCTAGGTAGCATGGACATCTTCACAATATTTGTTCTTCCAATCCATGAGCATGGAATATTTTTCCATTTCTTTGTGTCTTCCTCAATTTCCTTCATGAGTATTTTATAGTTTTCTGAGTACAGATCCTTTGCCTCTTTGGTTAGATTTATTCCTAGGTATCTTATGGTTTTGGGTGCAATTGTAAATGGGATTGACTCATTAATTTCTGTCTCTTCTGTCTTGTTGTTGGTGTATAGGAATGCCACTGATTTCTGTGCATTGATTTTGTATCCTGCCACATTACTGAATTCCTGTATGAGTTCTAGAAGTTTTGGGGTGGAGTCTTTTGGGTTTTCCACATAAAGTATCATATCATCTGCAAAGAGTGAGAGTTTGACTTCTTCTTTGCCGATTTGGATGCCTTTGATTTCTTTTTGTTGTCTGATTGCTGTGGCTAGGACTTATACTATGTTGAATAGCAGTGGTGAGAGTGGACATCCCTTCCGCGTTCCTGACCTTAGGGGGAAAGCTCTCAGTTTTTCCCCATTGAGAATGATATTCGCTGTGGGTTTTTCATAGATGGCTTTTATGATATTGAGGTATGTACCCTCTATCCCTATACTCTGAAGAGTTTTGATCAAGAAACGATGCTGTACTTTGTCAAGTGCTTTTTGTGCATCTATTGAAGGATCATATGATTCTTGTTCTTTCTTTTGTTAATGTGTTGTATCACGTTGATTGATTTGCGGATGTTGAACCAACCTTGCAGCCCAGGGATAAATGCCACTTGGTCATGGTGAATAATCCTTTGAATGTACTGTTGGATCCTACTGACTAGTATTTTGTTGAGAATTTTTGCATCCATGTTCATCAAGGATATTGGTCTGTAATTTTCCTTTTTGATGGGGTCTTTTTCTGGTTTGGGGATCAAGGTAATGGTGGCCTCATAAAACAAGTTTGGAAGTTTTCTTTCCATTTCTATTTTTTGGAACAGTTTCAGAAGACTAGATATTAATTCTTCTTGAAATGTTTGGTAGAATTCCCCTGGGAAGCCATCTGGCCCTGGGCTTTTGTTTGTTGGGAGATTTTTGATGACTGCTTCAATTTCCTTGGTGGTTATAGGTCTTTCAGGTTTTCTATTTCTTCCTGATTCAGTTTTGGTAGTTGATACATCTCTAGGAATGCATCCCTTTCTTCCAGGTTATCTAATTTGCTGGCATAGAGTTGCTCATAATATGTTCTTATAATTGTTTGTATTTCTTTGGTGTTGGTTGTGATCTCTCCTCTTTCATTCATGATTTTGTTGATTTGGGTCATTTCTCTTTTCTTTTTGATAAGTCTGGCCAGGGGTTTATCAATCTTGTTAATTCTTTCAAAGAACCAGCTCCTAGTTTCGTTGATCTGTTCTACTGTTCTTTTGGTTTCTATTTCATTGATTTCTGCTCTGATCTTTATGATTTCTCTTCTCCTGCTGGGTTTAGGCTTTATTTGCTGTTTTTTCTCTAGCTCCTTTAGGTGTAGGGTTAGGTTGTGTATTTGAGACCTTTCTTGTTTCTTGAGAAAGGCTTGTATTGCTATATACTTTCCTCTCAGGACTGCCTTTGCTGCATCCCAAAGATTTCGAACAGTTGTGTTTTCATGAATTTTTTTAATTCTTCTTTAATTTCCTGGTTGACCCATTCATTCTTTAGTAGGATGCTCTTTAGCCTCCATGTATTTGAGTTCTTTCCGACCTTCCTCTTGTGATTGCTTTCTAGTTTCAAAGCATTGTGGTTGAAAATATGCAGAGAATAATCCCAATCTCTTGGTATTGGTTGAGACCTGATTTGTGACCTAGGATGTGATCTATTCTGGAGAATGTTCCATGGGCACTAAAGAAGAATGTGTATTCCATTGCTTTGGGATGGAATGTTCTGAATATGTCTGTGAAGTCCATTTGGTCCAGTGTGTCATTTAAAGTCTTTATTTCCTTGTTGATCTTTTGCTTAGATGATCTGTCCATTTCAGTGAGGGGGGTATTCAAGTCCCCCGCTATTATTGTATTGTTGTCAATGTGTTTCTTTGCTTTTGTTATTAATTGGCTTATATACTTGGCTGCTCTCATGTTAGGGGCATAGATATTTACAATTGTTAGATCTTCTTGTTGGATAGACCCTTTAAGTAGGATATAGTGTCCTTCTTCATCTCTTATTACAGTCTTTGGTTTAAAATCTAATTTGTCTGATATAAGGATTGCCACCCCAGCTTTCTTTTGGTGTCCATTAGCATGGTAAATGGTTTTCCACCCTCTCACTTTCAATCTGGGGGTGTCTTTGGGTCTAAAATGAGTCTCTTGAAGACAGCATATCGATGGGTCTTGTTTTTTAATCCAATCTGATAGCCTGTATCTTTTGATTGGGACATTTAGCCCATTTACATTCAGGGTAACTATTGAAAGATATGAATTTAATGCCATTGTATTGCCTGTAAGGTGACTGTTACTGTATATTGTCTGTGTTCCTTTCTGATCTATGCTGCTTTTAGGCTCTCTCTTTGCTTAGAGGACCCCTTTCAATAGTTCTTGGAGGACTGGTTTCGTGTTTGCAAATCCTTTACTTTTTGTTTGTCCTGGAAGCTTTATATCTCTCCTATTTTCAATGACAGCCTAGCTGGATATAGTTTCTTGGCTGCATATTTTTCTCCTTTAGTGCTCTGAAGAAATCATGCCCGTCCTTTCTGGCCTGCCAGGTCTCTGTGGATAGGTCTGTTGCCAATCTAATGTTTCTACCATTGTAGGTTATATATTTCTTCTCCCGAGCTGCTTTCAGGATTTTCTCTTTGTCTCTGAGACTTGTAAGTTTTACTATTAGATGTCAGGGTGTTGACCTATTTTTATTGATTTTGAGAGGGGTTCTCTATGCCTCTTGGATTTTGATGCCTATTTCTTTCCCCACATTAGGGAAGTTCTGCTATAATTTGCTCCAATATACCTTCTGCCCCTCTCTCTCTTTCTTGTTCTTCTGGGATCCCAATTATTCTAATGTTGTTTCATTTTATCGTATCGCTTATCTCTCGAATTCTGCCCTTGTGATCCAGTAGTTGTTTATCTCTCTTTTTCTCAGCTGCTTTTTTTCCCATCATTTGGTCTTCTATTTCACTGATTCTCTCTTCTGCCTCATTTATCCTAGCAGTTAGTGCCCCCATTTTTGATTGCACCTCATTAATAGACTTTTTGATTTCGACTTGGTTAGATTTTAGTTCTTTCATTTCTCCAGAAAGGGTTTCTCTAATAACTTCCATGCTTTTTTCAAGCCCAGCTAGTATCTTTAAAATCATGATTCTGAACTCTAGGTCCAACATCGTACTAATGTCCGTATTGAGTAGGTCCCTAGCAGGTGGTACTACCTCTTGTTCTTTATGTTGAGGTGATTTTTTCCATCTTGTCATTTTGTCCAGAGGAGAATAGATGAATGAGAAAACAAAATGCTAACAGGGTAACAACGTCCCCAGAAAATTACTCTAAACAAATCAGAAAAGACCTGAAACCAGGGGAAAAGAAAGGGAAAGAAAGAAAAAAGAAAGAGAGAAAAAAGAAAAAGAAAAAGATAAAAATAAACAAAAACAGAACAAAACAAAAAAAAAACCAGAATATGATCAAATATGATCAGGCTGGTGCATAGATCAGTGCCACACACTAGATTCTGGGTGTATTTCGGTCTGTTAGAAGAAAGTACCTCCCAAAATTTTAAAGAAAGAAAGACTTATATATGTACAAAATAAGGGTTTATACGATGAAGGGATGGAATATGACTGTAAAGATGAAAATTATAAAAAATTTTATAAAAGGAATTGATAAGATAAGAAGTTATTTGAAAAAAGAAAGAAGAGGATTTAAAAAAAAACAAAACAGAAAGAAAAAAAAAGGGGAGAGAATGTGATCAGGCAGGAGACTAGAATAAGCCATACACTAGAGATTTAGGTTATATTTTGATCTATTAGAAGAAACTGTATCTCAAAATTTTAAAGAGAGAACAACTTATATATATATGCCAAAAATAAGGGTAACTCCTCTGAAGGGATAGAATATGACTCTAAGAATGAAAAATAAAAATGTTTTTTAAAAAAGGGATTGATAAGATGTTGGTTGAAAAGGGAAAAAGAAAAAAAAGACAGTTAAAAAAAATTAACTTTGAAAGACTAAAGAATCATGGTAAAAAAGCCATGAATTCTATGTGCAGTATTCCCCTAGCGCTGGAGTTCTCCTATTCTCATTGATTGGTAAACTTGGTCTTGGCTTGCTGGCTGTTCTTGCTGATCTTCTGGGGCAGGGGCCTGTTGCCATGGTTCCCAAATGTCTTTGCCGGAGGCGGAATTGCCCTGCCCTTGCCTGTCCTGGCTAAATAATCTGCTCTGGTTTGCTCCCGGGAGCTTTTGTTCCCTGCAAGCTTTCCGTACAGCTTTGGAGGATCAGAGTGAAAATGGCGGCCTCCCAATCTCCGCCCGAAGGAGCCAAGAACTCCCGGCCCCACTCCTCAGTGCGCCCCCAGAGAAAAGCAGTCAATCACTACCATCTCCCAGGTCTCGGGCCGCACTCCGTGCTCGCCCGAACTGTGACCGAGCGTTTCTATCTCTTGCACCTGACCCCGTGTGGAGTCTCCAAACCCAGCAGATCCCTGCGGTGTGCTCCCGCGCCTCTCCTCCCGGGGAGGAAGGGGAGTCTCCCCATGTCTGCCACTTATTGGGTCCCTGCTGGAGGAGCAGTGGCCTGACTGTCACCAGTCACGGTTTATGGCAACCCCGAGCTGAGAGCCCGCGCCTCGGCTCTGTCTCTGCAGCCGGCTTCCCTGCTCCGACACCTGGGAGCTCTGCCGCACTCAGGCACCCCCGGTCTTTCTGTGACCCCGAGGGTCCTGAGACCACACTGTCCTGCGAGGGTTCCACCCCCCCTTAGCTACTGGAGCGACGTCCCTCAGCGGAGCCGACTTCTAAACATTCCGATTTTGTGCTCCGCTGCTCTATCACTTGCCAGAAGCGGCCGACGGAGGCGCCCTGACCCGCCGTCTATCCTCCCAAATATCACCTCGGATTCACTTCTCCGCACGTCCTACCTTCCAAAAAGTGGTCGCTTTTCTGTTCAGAGAGTTGCTGCTATTCTTTTCTTCATTCTCCTGTTGAGTTCGTAGGTGTTCAGAATGGTTTGATCCCTATCCAGCTGAATTCCTGAGACCAGACGAAATTTACATCTCCTACTCCTTCGCCATCTTGCTCCGCCCCCCCCCCCCCATGGTTCCAGTTTTAAGTGCGAGGCCTATTGGTGCCATGCTCTTGCAAAGATGCTTTGAATTAAGACAAATATTTAAGGAAAACTATAGATAGGTTTGGGGGACATGTTGGAATTTTTCACCTTCAGGTTTCTTAAGAGGTAGTATTTGGAAGTGAAATATATTTGCATTGTTAAAGACTGGGAGAAAATTGACCAAGTACAGTGGTTTTGTCACCATATATAAATCACAGGTGAATTTTTTTGTATTCTTTATTTTCTAAGCTTTATATCATATGGGTATATTGTCTTATAACAAAAGAAAATTGAAAACCTGTTCACTGGAAAATAATAAGCCTGAAAATGCCAGTGGTTGCATTTGCAATCCAGCTCTTGTATCTGTTACATTCTGGCTTCTGTTCTCCCTACTGTACTGAAATGGAGTCACCCATACTCTGCAAAACAAAGAGCACTTCTTAGTCTCTGCAATCTTTGACTGTGTGGACCATTTTCTTCCTGAAATTCTCTTTCCCTTTGACTTCCAAGGTAATCAGTATTTCCTGGGCTTCCTAGCCTTATCTTTTTCATGGAAGCCTCTTCACTCACCCACCTAAACTTCAGTATTTCTCTCCTTGCTCCATACCCACATAGTGAGCGACGTCACTGAGAGCCAGCTTCAGCTTCCATGGATGAGTACCGATTCTCTCCAGCCAGACTTCCCTCTGATGTTCTAGTTCCACCGAGCTCTCTGTGGGGCAACTCCACTAGCTGTACACAAGCTAGTGTTCAGCTTGTGTACAGCTAGTGGAGTTGCCCCACAGCTTGGAAGTTCGTTAGTTTAAATCCCTGGCCAGACATGCACCTTCTCTGGTGTTTCTTATCCTCTTATGTGGTATGGCATGTAATTATCCTTAGTTATCCTCTTCCAGGCTGGCTCCTTCACTAACTTGTACTTCTTCCCTTTCCTAGGGGACCAGTCACAACCTTCTGGAACCTCCATCTCTCTAAACTCTCCTGGACCCACCACCACATCTCCATCCTCACTGATGGCCTTGGATTAGTTCTGCACTGCTTCTGGCTGGGTTACTATAAAACATTCTTCCTGCCTTGACCCTCCAATACATCTTCATCCTGCTGATTGAGTCATGTTTCTTAAAGTCAGTTTCTAAATTGATTATGTCACTCTGCATAAAAACCCTCTAGTGGATTTTTCAGGATGTGCTCCTTGGTAAAGCCTTTCAAGGTCTGGCTTTTGCTTATCTCTGCAGCCTCATATCTCTTCACTTAGCCATATATATCCTTTGCTCCAATAATACTACCTAGCCAAGACCCCAGCTTCCAGTGATTTTTTTTTTGTGTGCCTCTTTTTGTCCTAACTTGCTGTCCTGTCTTTGAATTTTCTCAAATCTTCTTGAGGCCACCATGTTTAAAATCCTAAATTTTTAAAATAGCAAATTTATGCCATTTATATTTAATAAAACTTTCATTTCTTCAGGAAAATGCCCATATAAATTAATCATATAAGTGAATGAGAACACACAAAAAAGAATGAATGGGAAAATATGTTTTATGTTATAAAAACATGATTTATACTCAAGTTTCTGACCACAATTGTAGACTAAGGCAAAGTGCATAGCTCCAAAGAAAGCAAAGGATTTTAATCATAAATTTTAATATTGAAAAAACAAGTAATTTGAGAATATTTTGCTCTTTATAAAATCACCAGTAACCATCCTCATGCTTTTAATGGACTGGATGATGATGCATCTAATTAGTCAGCACAAGAGTGTAGCAGAAGTAATGTCCAAGTTGTGGGTCAGATATGAGTAATTAAGGAAGACATCAGCAGGATGATTTCCTTGTGGCCTGGCCTAATTTTCTCCAGATATATGTTCATATGCAAGGCTTGATTAAGAATTAGTCTTGTGCTCTCTCTCTCTCTCTCAAATAAATAAAATCTGAAAAAGAAGAATTAGATTTAATTTTTAATTAATCAGTATTTTTTTCTTAAGCTCAATCATTGAAGACAAGCAAATTGTTTAAATATTCCAATATGGTTTCATGTGTCATTATTAGAATTAATATAATGACCTGTTCCTAGAAAAATAACAAATAGTTATCATCCTGCTCTCATAATTGAAGGGATGGATGGATTTGAAAAATCTAAAAGGTCTCTGACTTTGTAAATAATTTTGGCACATTACATAGTACTTTTGAGGGGTTAAACTGTGAGAATTAATTTTGGCCAAAACAAAATTAAAATGAACATTCCATTGTCGTTGATCTTGTAAGTGGGGAGAAGAGACTTATTAAAGATTCAACATAGTTTTCTCCTCCTGGTCATTTAGTGGTAGAGCTCATTGAGACTCACTGAAGAAAGTCCATCCCATGCTGAAATAAAAGTGTTGAGTGAATCTGTGGAATGTGTGGATGTTTTCAGTGCTGATATCCAGTTACTATTCTAGGACTATTGCTAGGATTATTTTTATTATTGTGTGTTGTTAGGCAAATTCTTAACTTCTTTGAGCCTCAGTTTCTTCATCTGTAAAAGCAAAAGAACACTAGCAATCATATTGCCCTCATAGGCCCCCTGGAGGTGGGGATGGGTTTATATATGGAAAGCACCTGGTCCAGTGCCTAGTACACGGAGGTCCTCACTCATTCCAGCCCCCACTAACGCAGATGTGCAGACATGTGCACAAAACACACGGGCTCAGACACCGAAGGAACAATATGGCTTCCATACAGACAGGAAAATTGTCCATAGAGACAAATCATAGAGAAAGGAAGCCATACTGAAGAAAAAGAACTGCTCTGGCAGGCAGGTGGAATAGTTCATAGAAACCACTTTAAAGCAAGACTCATCATTTTTGGTGATCATTAGTATGTTTCATTTTATATGCTCATTAGTTGCTGGCCAGTAAGGACATCCTATATAAGAGTTTGGATTAAAATGTATAATTGTGGGGCCCCTGGGTGGCTCAGTTGTTAAGCATCTGCCTTCGGCTCAGGTCATGATCCCAAGGTCCTGGGATAGAGCCCACCATCGGGCTCCCTGCTCCGTGGGAAGCCCGCTTCTCCCTCTCCCACTCCCCCTGCTTGTGTTCCCTCTCTCGCTGTCTCTGTCAGATAAATAAATAAAAATATTTAAAAAATATAAAATGTATAATTGTGTTTCTTCTAATTACTCATTCCCACCTAGCCTGGCACTGTTTGCAGGGAGAGCTGGTAAGAATATTTTGCGACCTTGTTTCTCAGAATGATAACCATAAGGCTGTAATTTAAAGCATTTTTACTGCATGGTGGATGATGCAACGTTACTTCTTTTTGAAGAGGAAAGGGGGTGGGTCGGGAGCAGACTGAGGCTGAGGGGATCAAGGCAAAGAAAGAGTGAAGATAAAATTAGTACAAATATCTGGCACCATTTTCTAAATTAAGCTACAACATTTAGACTCTTTCTCAGATATTCAGATTTCCTTTGAAATCTTAGGTTGCTTTCCTATTATTGTAGAAGGAAGGTTCCTGAGGTTCCCCAGGGCAGGCTGTGCTAGAATTAGTTGACAAGGTGGACCAATGTTTACCAGCTTGAGGCTTCTCAGGGACAGCTCTGGACACTGGTGGGGGCCCAGAACCAAATTAGGGTGCAGGCAGGGCCTGAGGCCGATCACACCAAGAGCACCCTCACATGCTGTTTTCCAGAGCACATTTGGGCTGGAGAGATAGTAGTATCTGAGCACTGATGTGCAAATCTCAGCTCTGGTTAGGTAAATAGTGTCGCGCTAGTCACTTCACCTTTCTGTTTCGCATTTTCTACATCTGAAATGATGATGAGCCCTTGCTTAGCAGACAACATTGTTTCGAAGCTCAAATGATAGAATTTATGCCAAGATATTTGGAAAATTAGGGAGCACAGTACAAAATGCAAAACACTTCAGGCTCAAATTGACATTTTGGGCTGCTTGAAGGAGAAAGCAGGGTTGGAAATCTGACTGAAAGGAGAGGGATGGATGCAGGGGTGTGGCAAGCAAGAGGCGACACCAGGTGTGGCTTAGAACTCAGACGTGGGGTTGCATCCTGATGCTGCCTGATGCTGCATGCATGACAAGGCATGCTATGTATGTAAGTATGTAGGTATATATATGTATTTATATTTAACCTCTCTTAGTCTTAGTTTCCTCAACTGTAAAATGGGAATTATAAAATATTTATCACCTGGGTGGTTATGAAGATGAAACTAACAAAAAATAGATGCAATGGGCATGCTATGTTGTCATTCTTTAGAGAACATTAGTGACAGATAAACGGGCCTGGCAACTCTTCTGGCTTTCTGCCGGAACAAGGTCTTTCCTGAGTTCTTCACACCCTAAACTGTGGGGGGAGAATGGGGAAAACACAGACACTGATGGTTTCCCGATTTGTCATATTGTAGGTGTTGTCTTGTCGGCAGAAGTCCCAAGGATGTTAGCCCCATCAGAAGGGGGTTTGACTATACTGATTGACTATATTTTTCCAGGGTGGCCTTATCAGTGAGGTGGTCCAAAAATATTGCTCTTCATTTATTCATCCATTTGTTCAGTCAACAAACTTTTACTGAGCACCTACTGTGTGCAGGATGATGAGTTAGGCCAGGAGATAAGGATACAGTGGTGAGTAGGACAAATAAGGTTCCTACCCAAAAGTAGCATATGCTCTGGTGGGTAAGACAAAAACAATTATGTATGTATTTGGTTTTTTTAAATTTATTTTTTAATTTTTTAAACAATTTTCTTTATTTGAGAGATAGCACACATGCAAGAGAGAGCACGAGCTGTGGGGGAGGGGCAGAGGGAGAAGCAGACTCCCTGCTGAGCAGGGACTCCGACCTGGGGCTCCATCCCAGGACGCTGGGATCATGACCCCAGCCGAGGGCAGATGCTTACCTGACTGAGCCACCCAGGCGCCCCAGCAATTATGTCACTAGTGTATTGTATGTGGTGACAAGTGTTGGGAGGAAAAAGAAAGTATTAGAAGGTGACAGCAATGTCTTTGGAGGACTCAGGGTAGAGGCCACTGTCCCCTGCTCTGACCCTTCGAGTTGCTCCTGACTGCCCTCGTGGCTGTATTTCATCATCCAGGGAACTGTTTGGAGACATAAAATGAGAGCATGACCACGTATCCATTCCGTCTTTAAGGGGGTACAGTGAGATCGGGCTGTTATGATCCTGGGATAACCAGAATAAAGCAGAGTGACCATCTCCTCCTGCCTATACCCCTGACCCCTGTTCTGGCTCATTGCCGTGTGTGTGTGTGTGTGTGTGTGTGTGTGTGTGTGTGTGTGTGTGTGCGCGAATGGGGCCAGGGGTGGGATACAGAGACGATGGTTAGGCATCCATAAGGTCTGGCTCAGAACACTTGAAATGCAGACCTCGTTTGGCAGGATTCTCTGTGTCTTGGGTATATTATCTTTACAGTTCACAGTTTCATGGGACATTTGTGCAGATGAAATTGATCAGCAGCAGAAGGAAGATAGCTGTTGCCTAGGCAACCAGCTGATGACTCATCCTGGCATTGAAGCTGCAAAAGCCATGAGACTGCAGTAATTTTCCAGATGCTTAACCTGTCCTCCTTCTCTGTCTTTCTTTGTTTTCCTCTCTTCATCCTTCATTTCTTTCTGTACACCCACGTCCTGGGCCCTCCCCAAAGTTGACATTGCACAGGCTGTCTGTGGGGGGTGGGGACAGGGGTCCTGAGCTCCCTGGAGCAGTGATGCAGACCTCATCCCACGAGTAATACGCGGCTTCCCCTGCTGCTGCTCCTTATCTCTCACAACAGGAAATGGCCAGACTGCAACCATCAATGCTGCAGAGCCTCCAAGATGCTGCTTGTTGCCCTTGATCAGAGAAACCTCAAGTGAGCCCAGCACGCTTCCTTTTAATCTAAACCAAACTGAGCACATCCATTTATCTCAGAGATCGGCAGTGTTCCTTCGAGGAGAAGCAGTTATCCCCTGGGCCTCGCAAGCAAGTTTGTGAAAATGATGTTTACAGGTGACAAGGGCCACCCCTGGCAGGTCTCTGTATGCGGGGTTTTCCCACCCTCTTATCTCGCTTGTTCCACTCATAATCTGGTGTCTGATAGTCCAGGCCTTTCTTAATTACCCATCACAATCCTCTCTAAAATGCAAAGCATAGAAGCTTAAGCCCTTCCCCTTCCAAGAGCATTTTCATTTTAATAAGGTTTTCGGAAGCAAAATAGTTTAAGATTTGGGAAAAACATCATTAGCCTTTCGGATATAGACATCGCCAGTGGGGATTGCGTCGTGGGCTGTGTCTGTAAGAGGGTCTTTCTCTGCATGTGGTATGTGTAGCATCCGTGTTGCTGCTGACACCGACATAAAACATTTTTATGTTGGATACAAGTTGGTGCCTCAATTCTGCTGCTTCTCCCACGCCCATCCATACATATGCACTCTATCCATACAGACACAGACACACAGACACAGACACAGACACAGACACACACACACACACACACCATCTTGAGCAGCAGCAGCTGATGGGGAGGCAACAAAAGATACCCACTGATGAAGTTTGTCTGCTCACTTTCACTTATTGGACATATGTCAAGTATCCAGTATGTGCAGAACATGGTAGTGGGCGGTGGGATAGGGATGGTGTCCACATTCTCTCAAAATAGCTTACAATCAGAAGGGAATAAAATCAGGTAGACACATGCTTAGAGTTTACCCTCCGGGTTCCTTTACTGCTCTGTGACTTTTTAACTAATGTAATTGGCTCAGGTCTGTGGGATCTTTCTCCTTGGTGCTCCCTCTGTGCCACCACACTGTCACACCACCTTGGGGTGACCAGCTTGCAAACCACCAGGGGCATAGACAGATGTTCATTCTCCTCTTCCTGCATTGAAGAAAGCTGTCCTCTGGTCTCAGGCACACGTTGGGCCCATATGCCTTGGACACCCTCATGGTTTGAGGAAATTGCACTAACTCTGGGAATGCATAAATACAGTGAAGTAGGAGACTTCTGAGATGGATGAAACCTGAGAGGTGTGCACTCGGCCATCCATCCAGTGCAGGCTCTGCTTCTAAAGTGTCCCCGATGGCAGTCATCCCACCAGGCTTCAATGTGAGGGGATGGAGCCCACTTTTCTCACAAGGCAGCCCGTTACATTTTTGAACGGATTGCATTGTTCACATATTCATTCATTTATTGAGCGGTTCTTTTATTCAATAAAGATTAATTGCCTATTGTATGTTCGACCCTGGAGATGCAATGGTGAGCAAAGCAGTTCTACCAGCATGGGGCTTATTGTCTCCGGGTTGGCAGGATTCATGGTACAAGCTAACCGCACCGTGATTGCCAACAGGGAAGACGGCAATGGGAAGAAGTTCAGGGAGCTCTGGGGTCATAAGCTGGGGGCCTCTGAGCTGGTGCAGTTGGGAGTGTGGGGCCAGGGAGTGGGGTTCTGGGATGGCTTCCTCGGGAAAGTGAGGCGGGGCCAAAGAGTCCTGTTAGCTGGGCAGGATGTAGTGGTGGCCAGGGAAGAGGGAATAGGGCTGCGCAGGAAAGCATCCGGAGGTGGGACGGACCACAGCTGGTTTGAGAAAAAGAAAGGCGGCCAGTGTGTCTTGAGAATGGAGTGAGGGAGAGAGGGGTGTGAGAAGTGGCTGGTGGGGCTGCCAGCAGGTGGAACGCAGGGCTTCCAGGACATTGTAGCCAGAGGTGCCAGTTAAGTTGCAGCTCGGGGTGAGGAGCAGTGATGGTCTCCTCCCTCCCCCTCCCCTTCTTCCTTCTCCCCTTCCTCTGCCTCTCCTCCTTCCGGCCCCACATCCCCCGCCCTCCTTCTCTTTTTTCTTGTGTGTGTGTGTGTGTGTGTGTGTGTGTGTGGCAGGGGGATTGTTATCTAATTTGGTCTTTCTCAGAAACTCCATCTGCTGAGGAGCAAGAATTTCAGTTTCAAAACTTACTGTGAAATAAAAATATAAATAGTCCTTTTTTTGAGTAAACATGCTAAGATTTGGCTACTCTTACCTGCAACTTTTCAGGCTGGCTCCTAAGAGTATTGGGGTGGACTTTGGCTTACTTGGTGCTTGTTGCAGAAGTGACAAAGGGACCTTGGAGCCCTAAAGCGACCTGGACTGTCCTCTGCCTCTTTTGGTCTCTGCAGCAGTGACCCTTGTCTCTCTGGCCGCCGTATGGTCTGCTGATGTTGGTGGCTGTGGTGGGCTGCCTGTGCACCTTGTAGCTGGGCCTCTCTCCTTCCCTCCCCTTCCTCTCCATCCCTCACTGTAATTGGTTAGAGCCCAACAATTGTCCCCTGGATGATTCAGCCCGACCCCAGCTCTTGCTGTGTTTCTGTTTTGTTTCCCCAAATGGCCTTTGCAAGGGGAACCCTCTCTGTGCTGTGGAGAACCCTGTGATGTGGACAGCCAGTGTTGATTCTGAATTAAGCCAAAAGAGAGGATAAAGGAATTCAGAAAGTTCTCCCTTGCACGGCTATTGGTTTGACGCAAAACCCCATTTTGAAATAAAAAAATGTGGGTATCAACTCCCGTTCCCTTTCTTGGCATTCTTCCTTTCAAATCCTAATCTCTCCCTAGTAGATAGATGCTTTGCCATCTAGGGATACTTGAACTTCTTTGGGAAAGCAAAAGATAAGTGTGTGGGTGTGTGTATATGTTTCAAAATAGGATTCCTGTTACTACACTATTTTAAGGATTTTGGGTTCTTTTTCCTAAGATCATTAAGGAATCACTGATGCATTTTTAGCAAAAGAGTGATAGAGTCAGATTTGCATTTTCATAGAGGTGTTGGTGATTGCTATAGAAATGGATGGGACAGCAAAGTCCATGTAGGCAGATGGGTCAGCAGGTCACTGGGTAGTGGCTAAGAAGATAAACAGAGACAGACTTGAGAAATGTTTTAGGAGCTTGGGGGTCAGGTTAGGAAGATGAACCAGATATAGGTTTGAGGAATAGTAGGTATGAAGAAAGAACCTCAATTTCTGCTTTATGTGACTGGAGAGACTTGGGGATGATTTACTGAAAAAGAGAATACATAATAGGAGACCCAGATTTAAAGAGTAGGGAAGATGTTAAGTGCCTTTGAGAAATACAAGTATGGATGACAAGTAAGTGGGAATTGAGTATAGAGCTCAGGAAAGAGTCCCTCCAGTGTGAGTGAACACTGATGCCCAGGAGGGAGTAGCGGGGAGGAGAGAAGGGGACCTAGGGAAGGGCAGGGAAGGAAAGGAGAGAGATGTGGTAGTAGATGAAGGGATTTCCTCGTCATGGAAGAGACAGGGTTCTCCTGAGAGGAATGGGTAAGGGGGATTGGTTGGGCAGGAGACCTCAGGGGTGGTAGAAGTGTTGTTGCTGCAAAAACAGGAGATGGAGGGGCTGGGGAAAATGGGGTGAGTGTGGTATTTTGGTTTGTCATCCCCAGCCATAACTCTTTGTGACTTTCCCCCTCTAGTCTCTTTTTAGCTCTGACTCCTTCTCCACTCTCCAGACACCCAACATCTACTGACTTGGCCATTGACTTGTCCCATTTTCTCTGCTCCCCCCGACTCCCCACCAAATTACTGTCCTGAATTTGAGAAAGTAACCCATCCTAGTGAGTTAACAATTGAATGGATTACTCCTTAGAGGTAAGCCACTTGTTACTTGAACAAAACTTTAAAAACAAAACAAAACAACAACAAAAAACCTTTATCTTAATTCTCTGTAGCAAATTAGAGCCTTCCTTTTGTATCCCCTTTTTCCTTCTCCCTAAACCAGGCATGCTAAGGTTTCTTTTTTTTTTAAGATTTTTATTTATTTATTTGAGAGAGAGAATGAAAGAGAGAGAGAGAGTACATGAGAGGGGGGAAGGTCAGAGGGAGAAGCAGACTCCCTGCTGAGCAGGGAGCCCGATGTGGGACTCGATCCTGGGACTCCAGGATCATGACCTGAGCTGAAGGCAGTCGCTTAACCAACTGAGCCACCCAGGTGCCCCCGTGCTAAGGTTTCTTTTCAGTTGCCCTTTTGCTAAAGATTAAGAGACTCTGGGAGGGAGAATGAGGTCATGCGCATGGCAAGGCTTCAGGAATCTGGGTAAGGTCTGGTAAGACCAGCTAAGACCATTGTCAGTGTTGCTAGCATTAGAGAGAGGAGGAGTTAATTGTATGAAAAGAATAAATATTTGAAAAGCATAGTAATTTCAAAGCATCTAAAGCAATTACTTCGTTTTGGTCTGGGAGGAAACATTAAAATGAAAAAGTGCAAATTAAAAAATGCAAATGGCTAATGCTAATAATGATGATCTTTATTGTAAGAAAACACTAAAAACAATATATGACTCTCTTCCATAACCATGGAGAATATAAAGAGAAGGTAGGGCAATCATTTAATTTGAATCTCGGAAAGAGGGGAGGGAAATATGGCATTTGTCAAATTTTTCTAATGGAACAGGATTGATATTTGAAGAGATAATGGCTGAGCATTTTTTCAAAACTGATGAAAGATTTTAATCCATCACTTTAAGAAACCCAATACATTCTGAACACAATATATAAAAAGAAATCCATGCATGGCATATTATAGTAAGAAAGACCAAGGAAATACCTTGGATTACCTTGAAAAAAGCAACAGGCCAACAGTTGCCTTCGGGGCCCAAATACAGAGGACTGATATGTCCAAAATGCTGAGAGAATAAAAGTACTAACAAAAACAGGGAGAATAAAGACATTTCCATACAAAATGAGACAGAGAATTTGTCACCAGCACATCAGCAGTAAAGGAAATACTAAAGAGTAAACTTCAGGCAAAAAAGAAGATGATGCCAGATGAAAGGTTGGAAATGCAAGAATTCAAGATGAATAAAAATGTTAATATGTGGGTAAATGGAGATGAATATTGCTATACATGAATATTATATAAAGAAATCATCATCATCATTGTCATGCCTTTTGGAATTTAAAAATAAATACAAAATTAAATGCAGGACAGCAGGAGTATGCAAGTGGGTATTAGATAAGGGTTAGAGAATGGAGTTAAAAATGTTTAAGTTCTTTGCATTGTCAAGATGATGGGAAGAAAATTAATTTAACATTAATTAATTAAACTTTGATAAGCCTACATGCATCTGATAATTTCAAGGATAACACTGAGAGAATTCAAAAACAGTGTATGGCTTACAAACCACTGGATGGGAGAAAACAGAATAATTAAAATATAATCAATTCAAATGCAGCAGGAAATAAGGGAAAATGTAGAATAGGCAGAACATATAAGGAGCATATAATGACAGATAAGTGCTCATGTATCAGTAATTATGTTAAGTATAAATGGAGAAAATATGCTAATTAAAATTAGCAGTTTTTTAAAAAGGAAACTATATACTCTTTACAAGAGACACAGGTAAAACATATTCAGAAAGACTAATATCATAGAAAAAGCTATATCTTACAAATTAAAACCAAAACCAAAAGCCAAAGTAGCTATATTAAGATAAGATAAAACAGACTTTAAGAAAAAAAATCATTATTAGAAATAAACATATCTCTAATTGATGGCAAAAGGACAATTCACCACAGACTTTAAGAAAAAAAATCATTATTAGAAATAAACATATCTCTAATTGATGGCAAAAGGACAATTCACCAGGTTTATAAAACATTTCTAAATTTACTTACTCTAAATAGCATAGTCTCAAATATATAAAGTAAAAATTACCAAAAATTCAGAGATAAGTAGACAAATTCACAGTCATAGTGGATAATTTTACTACACATTTATGAGTAATTGATAGAGTAGACAAAAATCTGTAAGAATTTAAAAGAGTTGAATAACACATTGAACAAATCTGACTTAATGGTAATTTATAGAACAATTTCTTAGAAAAGTAGAATAGAGTTTTTTTCAAACACACACAGGATATTTCTAAAAATTTATTATATAATGGGTGGAAAAGGAATTGTATTTGTATAGAATCTGACCATGACGCAATTTTCCTACAAATAAGTACAAGAAAGATAACTAGAATATCCACATATTTTTGGAAACTAAAAAATACACTTCTGAATTACCCATGAGACAAACAAGAATTGGAATTTAGAAAATATATTGAATGATAATGGAAATATGACATATGATTATTTGCAAGATGTAGCTAAAGCAGTATCTAGAGAAAGCTTATATTCCCACATTCGAAAATGTAAAAAATAGCTAAATAACACTCCCCCAATAGAAATCAGTTATAATGATAATAGAAAAGATATCAATAGAAAGGATCATCAACAAATCCAAAAGTCAAATCTTTGAAGACTAATAAAATTGATATACATTTGGCAAGACCGATCAAGAGAGAAAGAAGACATGGTCATTATCAAGAATAAAAAAGAAGACATCACTACAGATCCTTTGGATATTCTAAAGACAATAAGAGAATATTATGAATAACTATGCAAACAAATTTTACAATATAGATGAAATAGATACATTTCTAGAAAAATATATAGGTAGTTAGTACAGATGGCCCACAATCATCAAGGACTTAGGCTCCTTCTATCATACCACTATTAAATGTTTGGCATTAGGTTTCTACTTCATGGTCTAGCACGGCTATTCAAACTTTAGCTATCACATTCATATTCTGGCCATCAAAAAGGAGAAAGAAATAAAGAATAGTGTACTTGTCTTATTTAAGATTATTTCCTGGGATTTTCATACAGCACTTCTGCTTATATCTCATTGGCCAGAATTTAGTTATATGGTCTTTCTTAGCTTTAAGGGAGGCTAGTAAGTATAATCTTTCTCTCTGTTGGGCAGATAAACATGCAAGTTCTATTATTAAGAAAGAAGATGCATCTCTGTTACTGAAGCATATATTTCCTGTAGATCCATTCATTGTACATCATGAAAGGTGGCTAGCCTTGAGATAGATTGCCAGTATTTCACCCAAGAGAGTCCCTTGCTGGATGATGGGATTCTGGCAGCAAGTGGCTATAAAGTGGTCTGAGACAAGGAGCCCCAACCAAATTTCCCACACTAAGGGATTATTTCCGTCATTCATTCAACAAATAATTACTGAGTCTCTAAGAATATTCCAGGAGCTGTTCTAGATGTTGGGAAAAGAGCAGTAGACAAAACAGAAAAACCTTGGTTCTCAATACATTTAGAGCTAAGAAAAATAAAGCAGAAAAGGGGATATGGAGTGCTGGGGGTTGGGGGATGGTTTGTAAATTTTAATAGGGTGATCAGGGAAGATCTTACTGAGAGGTTGACATTTGAGCAGACCTTAAGATGGTGGGAGAAGGACACTTTTCATTCCAGGAAAAGTGAATAGCAAGGATACTCCTAATATCGTATCTCAGCACTCTTCAATTCCGCAGGGATGGCCTCAAATAAGGGGAGAGAAAAGAATTGGAGAGAAAAGGAGTGGCAAAGAAGAGGAAACTGGACCTTGGACAAGAAGTCTAGAGCCAGAAATAAGATTTTGGACTTTGTCCCACTAAAATTCTAGACCTGGTCTTGGCTCAGAAGAAACAAGTCAGCAGTGATGAATTTTTAATTTACACTAGTTTATCCATTTTTGATTTTATAGACATTCATACATTAAAGAAAATTTCACTTTTTAAAGGTTTTATTTATCTATTTGACAGAGAGAGGGTGAGAGAGCACAAGTAGGGGATGTGGCAGAGGGAGAGAGAGAAGCAGTTTCCCTGCTGAGCAGGGAGCCCAATGCGGGGTTAGATCCCAGGATCCTGGGATCATGACTCCAGCCAAAGGCAGTGCCCAACACACTGAGCCACCCAGGCGCCCCATATTAAAGAAAATTTTAAAATCACACACACACCTTTAATCTCATCACCTTCACAGAATTATTTGCATTAAAATTTTTTGCTTTCTAGTCTTCATCTATATGTACAGCACTTTTTTCAATTCATGAAAGCCTTTATTGAGACCAGATATGAGTTACATAGTCAGGCAACATCTCCTTCGATCTCTCTGAACCAGAATCTGAAAGTGATAGGGTGATGATTTCCACAGAAGACCTGTGACAAATGGTTCTGGGGGGCATTCTTCTGCATGAGGTGGTTGGTAGCTTGTGAAGGGAAATAGAGGATCAGGGTGTAGTCAGAAGTCAGTGTTCTCAAAATGGGAAAGGCCGAGATAAAAGCATGCATGAACCTAGTTTGCATCTTGCACAGACAGGCGGATAGCCATTGGGAACCTTGGTAGAATGGCATAAAATAGTAGCATCAAAGGAAAAGAGATTCCCCTCCCTCACCAAAAAAACACTTTACCAACAAGAAATTCATTCTTATTCATCCACTCTGAGAGAATCCTTAGTGAAATTAAAACTCTTCAGGAGAACCTTATTCCAAAAGACTTCCTGAAATTTCAAACAAATTCATACCCTCCACTGTGGGTGTAGGTTGGTTGTGGAATTCAGAGTCATTTTGGAAAGTGATGAAGTCCCAAGACAGAATCCTTGGGTGGATGAGCACTTCCTTCTCTAAGCCTCTGGCATTTCAGCTGTTGGTTCTTCAGAGGCTAGAGTATTGCTTTAACTGCTGCTCGTATATCGACAGCTTTCTCCCAACCTTCTATGTCCCTGTTCAATTTTTTTATTGTAAAGCCAGAATGGTGTTGAATTTCATTCTTAACTCTGTTGTAGACTCCTCAGTGCCAGGAGCAGTGGACAATGTGTTTCTCATTTGCTTATCCTTAATATGAGACAGATCATCAAGACCCTTTAACGTGAAGCCCTGTTATCAGGGTGCTGGGTGTGTTGTGTATGTCCTCTGTGTGCAAGAAATTGGAGGGGCTCCCTGTGAGGTCGATGAGGGATCCCACACAGGACTGGACTGGAGAAACAGGCTGCCTCAAAGAAAATGGAAGGCATCTCAGGCCATAAAATATAAAGAGGCTATATTACTTTGCTATGACTGCCATAACAAACTACCACAGCCTGGGTGACTTAAACAACAGACATTTATTTTCTCATAGCTCTGGAGGCCACAAGTCTAAGACCAGGTGTCAGTAGAATTGATTTCTTCTGAGGCCTCTCTCTTTGGCTTGTGTATGGCCAAGTGTCCCTGTGTCCTCACATGGCCCTCCCTCATTCATGCTGTGTCCTAATCTCTCCTCATAAGGAACCAGTTATATTCCATTAAGGCCCACTATAATGATCTCATTTTAACCTAATTACCTCTTTAAAGATGCTATCTCCAAATACAGCCATATTCTGAAGTACTGGAAGTTAGAACTTCAACATAGGAATTTTTAGAAAGACACAGCTCCGCCCATAACAGGGGCTGAAATCTAAGGTGCAGTGTTGGTGGGATTGATGGCGGACTGGTGCTGTCCTCATTTGTCCGGTGGACTCCCTCTGTTAACTTGTGTTAGTCTGGGCATCTCCCAGAAGCAGATGCCAAGACAAGATGAAATGTGCCAGAATTTTATTAGAGGAAATGTCTGTGAGGAAAAATGAGAAAGAAGTCAGAAAGTCTAAGAGAGCTGACAAATCAAAATGCAAGTCTGATCTCAAGTGAGAGAGAAGGGGAGAAGAAGTTGGGGGAATTTCTTAGACTGCCATGAGTCCAAGAATTGTTCAAGAAGGCCATTGAGAGTCTTCAAGCCAAAGCCAGCTTCCAGGGGAGTCCTGTGTCTCTCAGGAGTGGGTGTGCTTTAGCATTCTTTCCGCACTCAGTCACAGGTGCGAGTGGTGCATTCGTGCAGTGGATTCCAGAGCTCAGGGGCTGGGGCCCTTGTCCGTTGTGCTCTGTATAGTTGGAGGTTTGCGAGGCACACACTCACAGCTGCCACATAACCTGTAAGGATCTTACTAGACTGTGGACAGGTGTGAATATTTACCCCAGCAGGTACTAACTGTGAGTTTAACAAAAAACAAATTCATGTAGAGGAAAAATGTCAAAATCTGTAGACCTCAAAGGAAGGAGGCAAAAGTATCAAAGGAAAAAAGGGTTCCGGGCAAGGTCGTGGAAGCTTTTGCTTTGCCTGAGAACAGTACCCTTAGCACCGTTATGATCCATATTCTCCTTCCTTCATTCTCTCCGCCCACCTCCTAAGATAACCAGAAGTTCCAAATATTTTATTTTCACTCATAGGTTATAATTCTTTATATTGCTCCCAAAGGCTAGCTTATATATTTTTCCCTTGGGGAGAGGGTGAGATGGAAAAAAAGTGGACCACATATATGGGCTGTTACCCACAATTTTTTCCAGCTGTCTGAGTCAGTGATGACCTGGGATGGCATTTGCTGTGCTGGGCAGAGCACTGGACTCTGAGTCAAGAACCCTGCATATCTCAGCCAGTTGCCTTCCTTTTTTAGGCTGAATTTCCTCAGTTGCAGAAGGAGAGACCAGGCAACGTAATCTCCAGTTTTCTTCAAAGGATTCCTATTCTATAATAATGTTCTGCAGTTGAACCTGCAAGTGTGTATGCAAGAAACAGTGGGCTGGAAATCAAATGTCCTCAAGTTTTACTAAAAGTTTCTTTTTTTCCCCTACTTTAGCTGCTGCATTTTTTCAAATCTTGCATTGTAATAGTTTATTTACATGCCTGCCTCTCTAGGACTAGGCTGTGAATTTCTGGAAGATAGGGTCCATCTCTGTCTTATCTGGGACCCCACAGCACCTTTCACAATTCCCAGCGCACCTGATCAGCCAATGTGTGGTGAAGGGTGGTTGAGTTGGTTAAAGAAGCAGTGATTTTGTGGCTAGCAGTGGGGAAGACAGGGTGACAGAGTGGACAAAAGGTGGGCTTGAATCCTATTGTGCCTCTTGTTGGTTATGGGGACTTGAACAAATTACTCTCTGAGCTTCCCTTTACTAATTTAAAAATGGATATATAATTCCTACCTGGCAAGGTTATTGTGAAAATGAAGTGAAGTCATTCATGCGTGGGCTTCTCAGAACATGTGACACATGGGGGACCTTTGAAGGCTTTGTTACTGTGCCTCTGTGGCCTCGCCGCTCAACGCCGGGAGCAGGAAGCCTGGGGAGCCTAGCAATTCAGTCGTTAATCCATGACACAGTATTTCAGGATATGTGGGTATGCATTTTGTAGGAAATACCTTAATTTTCTACTACAATAATTTTATCATTGACCTCAGACTGTTGGAGTATTTTAAGTGTCAGCGGTCTCTTGCTGTGACAAATAGGCAATATTCTAAAGAGCTTTCATGTCTGCTGGAAAGGTGCAATGCAGAGTTTTGCTGCAGCGTCTCTGCAGGCTTGCTGAGGAGGTAGCTCAGACACCCTGGAGCTGGCTTTGTGAGCTTGCTGTTTAGCATATTAATACACTCGGCACTGAAAGGGCATCAGGGACATCTGACTGTCTTTTTTACTTTGAACTTGATTTTTAAAAAAGATTTTATTTATTTATTAGAGAGAGAGAGAGAATACAAGAAAGCAGAGGGGCAGAAAGAGAGAGAGAAGCAGACTCCCTGCGGAGCAGGGAGCCTGATGCGGGGCTCGATCCCAGGACCCTGGGATCACGACCTGAGCGGAAGGCAGACGCTTCACCGACTGAGCCACCCAGGTGCTCCTTGAGCCTAATTCTGTGGATACACTCCTATAGAGCAAGTGAAGAAGCACTTTTCTCCATAGGCTTCTTTAATACCATTTAGAAAAACACCAGGTCAGTGGAGTGTGGTACCTGCTTCTCTCCAGGGTCTGGTTGGTCAACATGGCCCGGGGTAAGGTGTGGAGTGTCTATAGGTAACTGCCTGGGTGCCCATCTGCTTCCTTCTGTCTGCAGGCCACTCTGAAAACAAGTGCATTCAGATTTACTAGCCTGGGACTGATACCATTCGATGTCGGGGTTTAAGTGGGCCAACAGCAACAAAAAAATCTATCTCTAATCTTTAGGAATGTTGTTCTGGTTCAGTTTGTTTTTATTTTTTTAATATTTTTGTAGCTAAAAGTTTCCTCTGGAAGGAATGAAATTATAGAAAATTAAAAAAAATTATTACCAGTTTCCCTGTCTTCTTAAAACTGTAATTACAGATTGCCTTCAGTAGTTATAATAGTAGTTACTTTTATTGAATACTTCATGTTAAATAGTATGCTAAGAGCTTTACGTATATAATCTCTTTTTATTTTTGAAACAATCCTGTACGGAAAATTTAGGTATCCCATTTTGAGACAGACTCAACTAAGAAATGACATGCCTTCCATTTCACTGTGTTAAAAAACAAAATTCATCTGAGTAAATTTGAAGATCAAATTGGCTTTATTCAACAAATCATGAATTGGGCAGCATTCCATTTAGCAAATAGAAAGGAGCTCCCTTGAGCTGTAGAAAAGAAAGGTTTTTAAAGGCACAGAGGGAATAGAGGAAGAAATCATTAGTAAAGGATGCATTGTTTTAGGCCAGGTTGCACTTCTAATGAGAGGAAGGGGCCTAATCAGTCCATTTCCTGGTGCCAATCATGAAATTCCCTTGTTGGCTGGTGAAAGGTCACATTCCTGGTGCGGGGGTGGGGGGTGGAAACTGTAGTTGGATTAGGTATTAAAACTTGGTTTGCTGATGTGGTGCTCCTGACATGAGTGACTACATTTTGGGCCTGTGGTTCTCTTTTTAACAATTGTAATACCTCACTTTAATCCTCTGCTTACCCAAATTTTTAGACTTTTTAGTATCTGCCGCCATGGCCATGCCAAATGCTGCCTAGTCTGAGCTCAGTGCATCCATCAGTATTGTGTGGTCAGGGACATTATTATTATTATTATTATTATTATTATTAGTTTGGCTTATACTCTAGGTTGATGAGAATGCCAGGGCAGTGGTTCTCAGAAAGGGCCCGTGGTACTGTGTTATTTTAGAAAAAATTGGTAGTAAATATATGGCACGTGATAATGCTTGAGGTGGTACTGGCTCAAGATACAAATGGGTTTTAGGAAGTATGTAAATGGATTTATCCCAGAGGTTTTACTATGGATCATCAGGACTGACATTCCTTTGGGTAGCACATCTTTTTTTTTGTCCCTGGGGCCTATCTGCTTCTCTTGTGGCAATGCTCTGCTTTCCCAGTTGGCATCTTCACCATTTCCACTGGATGATGCGTGTGCTGCCCATTCCACTATCCCGGCACCCCTTTCTCCCAAGGGCTGATGAGGGGCGTGAGGGAGAGAGGAGAAGCAGTCTGGTGTCTGTGGGCTGGGTTCCTCTCCTTGCTTCTGCCGCCAACCGGTTGGGACACTTTGGGGAAGCCAACCAATCTCTCTGGGCCTCAGTTTCCTTACTTGTGAAGTGACGGTGCTGGACCCACGAGTTCTCTTGAGAGACCATTTTAACAGGAAATTAGGATGTGTGCAATGAAGAAAACCAGACTCCAGCGGGAAACATCCTCCTGGTGCCACTGACAGACTGCTGGATTAATTGGGCATAGTGGTGAAGCACTTTGGTAATTCCTAAGTTTACATCATTTGAGTATTACTGCCTTACCCTCAGATGTGGAAAGCATGCCTTCATTTTTCAGATGACACAGCAGAGGCAGATTTGACCATTGGCAGGCCATGGGCTATTACTTACTGGTGGTTGCATAATTTGCAGGGCAGATATACTGCCAATAAGTGACAGCTGATGTCAGAGTGGCTGGGCATGATCACTAGTGAAATGGAGAGGTCTGCCCCACTTTGCTTTATTCACGTAGGTAGTCAGCCCCTGCAGAGGCTCATGTGGCTCCTAATGATTTTTGTTAAGTTTGGAGAGAAGCTGGACTGTAGATTAATTTCAGCATGCTTCCTCCTGACAGTCCTCATTTAAAAGGCTCTAAAGTTCCCAAATGAACACAAAATAAAAATGTCTGCTTTACTCAAGGGGAAAATTGGCTCTTTGCAGAAATACCCTCAAAGGAATATGGCCTTCTTGATTTGACTGAAACATCTGTCTAGCACGAGTTCCCTTATTGACACCACTTCCCATTCTTTCTCCAAGTATTTCTGCTCCTACACACGTTGTTTAGCAAGAACTTCTTCTATATTGTCTGAGATAAAAAGATAGCTTTCCTCCTAAAGTACCAACTCTTCTCCCTGTGCTGTGTAGTTATTTTTCTGATCTTGAAAGTGATGCGTGTCCATTGTAGAATATTTGGAAAATGTGGAGATGTGAGAAAGGAAAATAAAATCATACACAATCCTACCTCCCAGAGATGTTAAGGTTGAGGTCTCTGATTTTTCCCCTAGCCACACTTTAGGAAAAAAAAATCACAAAATTGGGATTCTACTGTACATTAGTTTGAAGAACACTTGAAAAATATTCTATCGAGAGCATTTCCCATGCCATTAAATATTTTTGAGAACCTCATTTTAATGACTGTGGTCTTATTATGTGATTGTTGTGCTATAATTTACTAAATCATTCTTCTGTCATCTTGCAGTTGCTTTTTCACTTGTCCGCTTGACCCTGTCCTTTCATAGCTTCCCTGAAATTTTACTCCTTAATCATGCCTCCTGTCTTCCTTTATTACCACTTCCTTGCCCACTGGTGCCTTTCCCTGTGGCTTCATCCATCTGCAGGTGTATAGGCATCTTTACTCTCATCTCTAAGCGGCCGTGTCCAGTAACCTTTTTGAACTTTGGTATTTTCACATTAGGTTTTACCCATTTCAGTATCTTTTATTTTTCTAGTATCACAGATCATCTAAAGCAGAGTTCTGAGCATGCCACTTCCCCTGATGATCAGGCCTCAACCTAGCACCCAGCCTCTTTTGTCCTTGAGTGCGCCCAGGATCTAATCCGACTGTATTGCACCTGTACACCCAGGCATCCTGTTCATGGTCTCCCTTCTGCTTCCATCATCCACAAGCATGATACTCATTCCTCTAAACCAGTGATAATGCAATGTTACTCACTAGATGACACCAATCCATTCATTAATATCCTTTAAACTAAGTTTATTTAGCCCATTGTTTATGTAGAGAATTGCCTTACATTGTAGGCCAAATTTCTCAAACTTGACACTTTGAAGTAGATCAGATATGCTGCATCTCCATATTTCTCAGCTGGAGTGTCCCTTTCAAAAGAAAAAGGAAGGTATAACTGTCAGGTCTTGATCTTTGTTCATGAACCGGTCCCTGTTCCTAGAGATCACTGCTGTCTTTTCTAAGGGCTCTTAAGTTTCCTTCAAGGACCACTACAAATCCGATTTTTCTTTCTCCTTTTTTGAAAAATTGAAACTATCTCTGTTGATTGTTTGCTTACATCCATAAGGAGACAGGTGGAGGGGCCGATCATGTGCCTGGGGTAGACTTGAACTGGTCTGTGATCTTTGTAGGCATTTGCTGTGGAGGACCTAGTTATCCTGTTCTCTCTCTCTTCCATGGTCTCTACCTAAGGTCCCCTGTCCCCTCTAATGCTGTAGCCACTTGCTTGACATGGTAGATGTGGTAGGCAGAATAATGGCTCCCTAAAGATAAGCATGTTCTATCCCTGGAACTTTTGAATATGTTAGCTTATAAGGCAAAAGAACTTTACATATATGATTATGTTAAATCTGAGATGGGGTGATTATCCTGGGTAAGAGAGTCAGAGAAAAATCTGAAGGTTCTTTACTGCTGACTTTGAAGACAGAGGAATGGTCCATGTGTCAAGGATGCAGGCAGCATCTAGAAGCTGGAAAAGACAGGGAACAGAATCTCCTTTGGAGCTGCTAGAAGGAGCATAGCCCCGACGACATGTTGATTTTATCCCAGTGAGAACCATTTCAGACTTCTGCTCTCTAGAACTGTAAGATAATAAATTGGTGTTGCTTTAAGCCATCAAGTTTGTGGTAATTTGTCATAGCAGCAATAAGATAATACAGTAAATGATCTATAGATATTTAATATTCTTGAGATCTGAAAGGGGCCTTAATGGCTGTACACTCTAGGTTCCTAATCTTGAATCTCCTTTTTTGTTACCCCTGTCAAGGAGGAAGCCTGTGGTATTTGTGTTGGGTTTGGGAAGAGGGGCACAGCCAGAAGGAAGTGGGGAATAGAAAATGTTGTTTATTTAGAACAGCTTTTTGGAGATATAGTTCATAGAGCATACACTTCACCCACTTAAAGAGTATGATTGCATGGTTTTTAGTATATTCACAGAGTTGTGCATCTATCACCACAATTGATTTTAGAACATTTCATCACCCCCAAAAGAAAACCTGTACTGATTATCCTTCACTCTACATTCCTCTCTGCCCCCAATTCCTGGCAATCACTAATCTACTTTAGTATATTTCCCCTTTCTGAATATCTCATATAAACAAAATCATGCAATGTGTGGTCTTTTATGTCTGGCTTCTTTCACTTAGCTTCATGTTTTCAAGGTTCATCCATGTTGTAGCATGTGTCAGTACTTAATTCCTTTTTGTTGCAATATAATATTCCACTGTATGTATATGCCACATTTTGTTTATCCATTCACCAGTTGATGGACATTTGTGTTGTTTGTACTTTTGGATATTATATAAAATACTGCTGTGAACGTTTGTGTATAAGTTTTTGTGTGGATATATGTTCTCATTTTTCTTAGGTATATACCTAGAAGTGGAATTGCTAGGTTAAATGGTAATTCTGTGTTTAACTCTTTGAGGAACTGTCAGACTATTTTCCAAAGCAGCGATACTATTTTACATTCCGCCAGCAATGCATGAGAAAGTGTCATTAATGGAAATGCTTGCTGACCTCTGAAAGTACAAAGGACACAGAATGCAAAGCATCTAGAGTAGGCTCTAGGAGAAGTTAGGGGGATGCATACTTAGTTGTCCTTCCTGCTTTCCCTCTGTTTTTCTCTCCCTATCCATTACAGTCAAGTTATCGGTAAGGTGTCTTTTCTTCTTTCGCAAATTATCTGGAAAATGCTTCTTATTTTGTTGTGTAATTGTTCTTATTTCTCAGGTGGAAAGAATGGAATTGCAAGTCTACAGCCATACCACCCTGAACGTGCCCGATCTCGTCTGATCTCAGAAGCTAAGCAGGGTTGGGCCTGGTTAGTACTTGGATGGGAGAACGGGATTGCAAAATGTTCTAAGCCAGGTTTACCGATATTTCCTCCCAAAATATTTTGGGAAATATATGTAATACATTTGTCTGTCTGTTTATCTATCTATCTATCTATCTATCTATCTATCTATCTATCTATCTATCTATCATCTATCTATCTATCATCTATCTATCTTACTGCCATATCCACTCTCAAACCTCTTTCTAGTATCTGAAATTTATTCACCCTATAGAGTAAATGTCCGTTAACCACTTCAAGAGTTTTTCTCTGTTTTATGTTTCATTTTGTCAGAGATCAAAGCCTTAAGCCAAAGGAAGTATGCTTTAAAAAAATTTCAGGGATCAGTCAGGGGATGAAAAAAGTATTTTTCGAAGTTCTTTTTTTTTAGCACTTGGGTATCACTCCACCCAAACAATCACTCACTCACCCTTTCATAGTATCAGCCCTGAACTCTGCCTCTTTTAGACAGCTCATCAAGGAGATTCAGGAAAAGATGGCAGAGGAGTTGGGGACCGTATTCCAACCGGTCCCCTGAATTGAGCTGGATGTCTACCAGACCACTCTGAACACCCACAAAATCAGCCTGAGATGTAAGAAGATATATCTGGATCTCTACATAGTGTCAGCCCTGATAGGAACTCTAATGGAAAGATAGGCTTAATTGGAAATAAAGTCTATGTCCAGAGACAGGTGTCTTGCAAAAAATATTCTCTAGCCCTAATTCCACTTACCTGTGTTGCCAGTAATGATGATAGAATCCTTGATGTGAATCAACATGGGCTGGCTCCCATTTTCAGTTTTTCTAGATGTTTATCCGCCTGCCATATTTTCAGAAGAACTGATCTAACATCTCATGAGTTTTGGTGCTGTTGGGACCGACCGGTGTTTGAGTTGGTTGGTGAGTGGAATGGGGCTGGGAAACTGTATTTCATGTTGGTTTCCTGCCTCCAGAACTATCGTTATCAATTACGTAGTCTGCAAACACCAGTTTGAAGGTTGCTTGCAAGGTCATTCATGTACCTGAAGAGCAAGCACATGTAAGTTAATACAAGTAAAGATAGGAAAGGGGTGCTCCCTTCAGCAGCACATATACTAAAATTGGAAAGATAGGAAAGGGAGGGAGCCTGAATATACTTGATCCTCATGATTTCAATGTCTGGGGTGATGACTGGATCTCTTTGTGCCTCTTGTCTTTCTAGTTGCTGAAAAGATGTCTGATTCAATGGGGAAAGTCCTTCAAAATCTACATAAAGAATTTGTCAAGGCTCTTGGATATATACAAAAGACCTCTTCAACATTGTAATGAGAAAATGACTAGAATCCTCTTCTCAAATTCTGGGAACATTCAGAAGCATCAATTCAGGAAGGAAAATAGGCAAAATACCTTTGGAACCTTCTCCTCTGACTAAAACTAAATTTAGCTCCAGAAAGTGGAGTCTGGCAAAAGGCAGGTTTTGTGTAGAAATGATTTTCTTCTCTAGCTTTAGAGATGACTTCATAGCCAAGTTTGAGATTAGTTTAATTAAAGGCTAAATACCCATCTTTTGTGTTGGAAAAGTCACAGATCAATACTGTTTGAGGAAGTGACAGTCACATGGTGGTTTTGGAGGACCTTGGGATAAGATATTCTTTGGGGATCCCATTTACACTTAGCTAAAGATAAAAGAGTAGTTTATGGACTGACTTTTGTTCCCCACAGGGTATTTGACAATGTCTGAATTATTCCTGTATGACCCAGTAGGAGGTGGTTATTGGCAGCTAGTAGGTGGTGGCCAGGGAGGCTGCTAAACATCCTGCAACACACAGGACAGCCTCCCACAACAAAGAATTATCCAGTCCTAAATGTCAATAGTGTTGAGGTTGAGAAACCTTGAGTTAGGTGCACCATGGCTCCGATTCCAGTTATGTCACCTGGTAGGGTAGAATTGACATTTAGCCTCTACCTGTTGCCTTTCCCGATGGCTTCCTTTTCAGGAAGAATGATCATTTCCTCCTTTGTGTCCTATTGGATCTTGCATATATGTCTGTCATGGCACCCATGATACTTTATTGTACATTTTGTATGACACTTTGGGTAGTGTCCTTAATCTCTCTGGGCCTCAGTCTTCCCATCTATAAAATGGGAGTGATAATACTACTAACCTCAGGTAGTAGTTGTGAAGATTGAGTTAAGGCACTTAAAGTGTCTGTCATACTAGGTGCTCAATAAATGGAAGGAGCAGAAGTTATCATTATACCTTACATAGCTGATTGCCTCTGCTGGATGGTAAATAAGTCTTTTGAGGGCAGGAACTGTGTCTGGTTTATCACAGATGTTTAATGTTTTTTGAATGTACGACTAATGAATCTCTTTAAGCCTCAATCTTTACTCAGTCATAAAATGGGACTAGTATTTCACTTGTTATCATTATATTTAATAAGATAATGTAAGAGAAAGTGTTTATAAAGGGCCCAGCGCATAAATATTAGATTACTTTTCCTTGCCTTGGTAGCAATAAAAAACTTTTGTTATAAAAAATCTACAGAAAAGTAGAGAGAGGATAATAAAGTTAACAGCCATATATCTATCACCTAGATTTAACAATTGTTAAAATTTAGCCATATTTACCTTATCTATCTATTTATCTATCTATCTATCTATCTATCTATCTATCTATCTATCTATCTATCTACCTACCCATCTTGCTGCGGAAGAATTTGAAGTAAATTATAGACACAATTTTATTTCGTACCTAAATACTTATTATGTATCTTAAAGAACATATTCCCCTATCACTATAATGTATTTTAGTCTAACAAAATTACTAATAATTTCCCAATGTCAGCAAATACTTAGTCTGTATTCCTATTTTCCAGTGATTTCCAAAGGTCTTTCACAGCTGGTTTATTTAAACAAGATCCAAGTGGGAGTTTCTCATCAGGGTACTCTATTTTTTTTTTAATTGTTGCCCACTTTAGGGGCCAGCCTGGTTCTGCTGATTGCCAGCCAACAGATTTGAAATTCCTTTGGTAAGTTAGGATGGGATCCTACTTTAAGCAAACTCAATACACTAACTTAAACAGATAAATTATTCACAAGAGTTAATGGCTCACGTTTGTTCCAAGGTTGACTGCAACTATTCCACGGTAGTCTTCTTCTTGGTGCATCCACAGATGGTTAGATGAGCAGTGATCATGGGTCTGGGGTGAAAGAAGATGAAAACCAGGGTAATAGAAGCTCTGCCAATGAAATAGACATAAGAGAAAAATAGCTCTGGGAAGCACAAGGTAAATTGATGAGAAAACGAGATTCAATGCACGGAGTGCAATTTGTGCACAACTTCTCCAGGATGCAGAATCATTCCAACTATAATCACAATAGTCTGAAAACCATCTATTGCACAAACAAGGGTAAGCAAACTCCCTGTGCTGAGCCATGACATCATTGAAGCCAGGCGAGATATTCTCCTTTCTGCTTTTCATAGGGCTACATCACCAGAATCACTCGTATACCAGTGAGAGAAGTCAGTCAGTCAAGGATGGTCTCCAGTGTCCTGTAAGTGCAGTGGGTTTGATCTAGTAACAGCAGTGGTCTATCAGAGGTCCTTGAGCAGAGGCCTTGAAGTATAATGAGGAGGCATTTGATAAAGGTGAATTTTAAAGGTCAGGCAAGGTGGGCTGGGATAGAAGCAGGTTTGTACTGAAGAGGTCAGCCAAGATGTTATTGGGTTGATTGATTCAGGATGAGGTACATGTGGAAGTAGAGATGTTAAAATGAAACTAATGGAGATATCCACTCTTTGTAATTCTTTGTACTTTCCATTTGATTTGTGCTACTTATGTCCATGCACATTTGATTGTATACTCTCTGAGGGCAGAGTCTGTGTCTCTGACCTCTTTAAATAGTACTTTGCACATGGTAAGTGCCCAACACATAAAATGTTTGCTTATATTTAAGACACATCCTGCACTTTTAAAAAAGTGGATGCTTGTACATGTAAGTCTTGGTTACAAAGGTTAATGTTCCCTTTGGGGTATGAACTGAGACAAAGCTATATAGAAGATGAAAAGGTACAGATGCATGCAAGGAAAAAAAAGAAAAGCCAGACACATGAAGGGAAGATTGGAAATAAGGACCTGGAGAAATAGTTTGGAAGTCCTGTGAATCCTCATTATCTAGAGAGTAGAATAGTGGTTGCCAGGGGCTCTTTAGGGGAGGTGGGTGGAGGAAATGAGACTACACTGGTCAAAGGGTACAAACTACTAGTAATAACATGAATGAGTCCTGGGGATCCAATGTACAGCATGATGCCTACAGTTAATAGTATTGTGTTATATACTTGAAAGTTGCTGAGAGAGTAGATCTTAACTGTTCTCACCACCCACACACAAAAAGGTATTATAGGAGGGGATGGAGGTGTTAATTCACCCTACTGTGGTAATCATTTCACAATATACATGGGTATCAAGTCATCGCAGACTGTATACCTTAAACTTACACAATGTTATATGTCACTTAAATCTCAATAATGCTGGGGTTAAAAAAAAAGAAATCGAGTTCTGGCTTGATCTGGGCAGAGCTTAAAGGTTGAGAGAGCTCTAATGTGGAAGTAGGAGGGGAAGCTGGAATTGCAGGAGCCTGCTGGAGGAGACTTCAGACGAGGATGGAATGGAATTAGTCATGATGTTGCATAAATTTAATTTACCACCTGTCCTGCTGAAAGTGCACAGATCTGGGTTCAGATCCCAGCCCCACTCCTCTAGCTGTGTGACCCTGGGCAAATGATTAAAGCTTGCAGACTCTTTTCCTTTCTGTGTTGTGTTAATAATTCCATCTGCTTTTCTTCATGGACATGAATTATAGTCCATGAAGGTGGAGTTCCAGGCATATAGTAAACACACCATAAGGGAGACTTGTTATTATAATGGTCCATCTCCTATGGTGGATGGTGCTTTCACCTCTATTGATGAATGCCTCCCAGAGACAACTGTATATATAAATGTTCCTACCTGAAGCGAAATAGATATAGGAGACAGGGATTTATTGCAGGACGGGGTTTTCTGTCTTATTTCAAGCAAAGCCATTCTCCCCTGACTTCTGTCTATCTCCTGACCCTCTTGGTCCATGTGGAAGTGTTCTGCCACTCAGGGTCATGAGGTGGTCCATGGCTGAAGCCTTGTCCTAACAGCCGAATGCCAAAACCTTGCAAGTCTGTGTCTCCCACAGGCCCTGCTTCCCAAGGTCAATTCTGGACCTAGCCCACAGACCAGAGGCTCTCAAGAGCAAGAATGGCTTAACTCCACAGCAGGAACAACTTCCTTCAACTTCCTTGGTGTCCACGTGATCTTTTTCTAAAGCAAACTGTTCCTACAGAATTTAGAAAGCAGGATATATCTTTGCTTCCCCAGGAGAGAGGTTTGCACTATGGTGTTTGGCAGGTTCTTGTCATTGCTTGGGGGTTGCCAAGAGACAAGTAAAGGCTGGCTCAGTGTATTTGCAAATCACTGGTGTCTACTCTCTAGAACCACAGTCCTGCTCTCAAATTTAACTTGCATGAGAATCATCTGGGGTATTTAAAATTCAGATTCCTGGACCCCACCATTAATAAGTCTGAGATGAAAAAACAAACAAAAAATAAGTCTGGGATGGCCTGTGCTTTTAATAAGCATTCCAGGGCGTGATAATGCAGGCAATGCACGGATCGTATTGGGAGAAATATGGAAGCAAGGCCGTTTGCCCAAAAGTCAATCTATGGAATTCGCTGTCTGGGAATTGGTTTTTAACAAACTGAGCAAGATTGAATAAACATGGCCCTAAGAAAGTGGGGTCTTTTGAGCATGGCTTCAGGAATACAGATCTCTGTTGCCCTTTCTTGGTGCTGAGGCCATGTTCTGCCTTTACTATCAAGCCCTCCATGGTCACCTCATATTTTGTTTGGCATTTCCCAAGAAGCTTTTAGGAATTTTTTCCTTTTAATTAATTTATTTTTCTTGGTATGAGGAATAAGAAGAAAGCATTTGCTCATTTCTCACCTTGTTTTCTTTAGCTTCTTAATTACAGAATGATTTTTGATGAAACCTGCTCCAGATGATGGTCCAAGGGTGACAGTGTGCTGGGGAATCACTCCAGTCATATTCATAACAACTTGGAAACCTCTTTTGTTTATTTATTCTTTAAACAAATACTTATATGGCACATAGTTGTGTGATGGGAACTAGGGTAGGTGTGAACCAGGCAGCAGTGCACAAATACAGACTACTTTCCAGGAGCTTACGATATTCGTGGAGACAGAGCCATCACATCTCTATGCCAACAGATATAAAATTGCAACAGTAATCGCTGGAGGTCCAGCTGTAAATGGGAGACTTGACCTCCACAGAGATGTCAGCACAGCTTCCCTACCTAAGTGATCACTGACCTGAGACCCAGGTGACCAGAAGAAGGAGGGAAGAGCTTTCTAGGCAGTGGAATGGCATGTGAAAGGCCTGAAGTGGGGAGGCTTATGGAGAGTTGAGGGGTTGGTAAATTGATAAGATTTGGTGATAGGTCGGCCATGGGAAGTAGTAGGGAGAAGATGCCAAGGATGATTTCTGGGTGGATGGCTAAAGGATGGTATCATTCCAGAAATCAGGAGATATTAGAAAAAGAGAGTATTATCCTTTTTGTTTGTTTCTTTGGGGGATTGAAATATGGGAGGTGCCTTAACTGGTTAATTGGAGGTGTCTTTGAGATATCTAACAGGAGCTGATGGGCATGGAGCTGAGGTCAGCTGAGAAACCTGAGTATCATTACCATTGGTGGGTAATGGAAGCAATGGGTTATGGGTGAGGTTTTCTGGATATAGAAGAGAGCAGAGAATCATGCAGTTCTTAGGACTGACCCCTGAGGAAAATGAACATTTGAAGGGTAGGGAGAGGAGGAGCCAGCAAAGAAAAGTTTGAGTGAAGCTCATTTTTCTTGTGAAAAGTTTAGATATTAAAAGTCAACTGGAAGAAACCAGTTGTCAGAAGGAGGTCGGACGTATAAGAGAGAAGGCTTGATGATGAAAAGTGCCCAGGAGGGCAGGGAGGAATGAGATCCAAAGTCCCGTGTCCCAAAGAGGTTATGGTGATATTGTCACCAAGTATTTTGCTAAATTTATGGCAGGAAACAGATACCATCAGCGGGTTCACACAGCTTCTGGTCTCTGCAGGGCTGGCGGGCTCCAGTTTTCGGCTTCCAGCTGGATAGTTCTTGCCTGGAGAGGGTCTCAGTGAACACTCAAGAGATGTGCATTTTTGCAGAGACTTTCAGGACCCACAAGGGTTTCTTCTCCAACATTCCCTTTATCCAAACTGGTCATCCAGTGTTTCCAATGCTGTGGAAACTTGTCCTCAAAGGAACAATTTGGAGAAGTCACTACTTGTTTTTCTTTTTCTATTTTCCTCAGCAGAATTATTTGGCTCTACAGAAATCCTATTTTAGATTCCATGAATCAGCTCTCCCTAGTGAAAGATTTTAGCATTCGGGGGCAGTTTTTGTGGAAACAGTTTGTAGGATGTGAAGTGACAGCTGCCTTTTATCGGACACACTGATCCCAGCTGCATCAGTGATCTGGGTCCCAGGAAGGTATCAGACTGGACAGACTCATTTCACCGACAGAAAACAACCAATGGGTTCAGTTCCAAGGAAACTGTATTTAAATCCTGTGATGTTGTCAGAGAAAGTGTGCAATCCTGGAATGGTTGTTAGAAAAGACTGCCCATGTTGAGCCTGAAATGAGGTCAGACTTGAGAATCAACTTGGGTTGGGAAGGAAAGTTCTAGAAAAGGACATTGGGGTGAGGTCAGGCCATATAAGTTTTTTTTTTTTTTTTTTAGAAGGTGTAATTGTTAAAAAAACATTCTGCGGGCAGGAGGCATTCCGGGACTGGATTTGGGGACTGGGAGGCCAGGGGCAGGGATGCCAGAGGGACAAGTCAGGCCCAGACTGGTGTGGCTGGTTGCAGGGACGGAAGGTTTTTTTTTCTGAGGACTGTGTGTGAATCTAAGGCCTAGAAAATGAGCTGTGTGGTTTTGTTCGTTTCTGTTTTGTGTTGTGTTTTAAATGCCCAGAACTGTTAAATCAGAGAGCTCTGGTTTAACCTGGGGGACTAGAACTAGTTTCAGAAACCCCACTGTTGGGTGAACCAGTACCAAGGGGCGCTGAGAAATGTGACATTATGTGCCTTTTGCTTCATCGGCAGGTATGTGGTGTTCTGAGACTCTCCCACACGGTTCAGTAGGCTTGTTTGGGGTGGGTTGGGGAGGGAGTTGGGGAGGAAGAAAGCTTTTGAAAAAGAAAGGTCGGTTGCCCTCCAACTGTGGCAGTGGGAAGTTCTCCAGGTGGTGGCGGACCAGGAGGGAGACTTCGTCCTGGTTTGTTTGATCTGCGCACATTTTGTCACCACTTTAATTCATTCATTTATTCTTGTATATATATCATCTCTGTCATCTTTACACCATTCATATGCCCTCTTATATATGTCTTATTTGCCGTGATACATCCCTAACACCTGTAGTAATTCCTGGAACAAAATAGACTCATGCTCCCTCTTACTCCCTCTCTAATCCTCTATCCCTAAATCGTTTTAGAAATAATTCCTCCAGCTAATGTTTATTCTGGCAACCCCTGCTTGTGCTCAGACCTGCCCCGGGCATCCCTCCTCAGGATATCAACCTTTTGGGACACCGTACCCAGAGTAACTCGTTTCCAGCCATGCCTTACCGGCAAACAGAGGGCTGTGTTCTGCTGACAGCCCTGCAACTGCAGACAGCAACACTCGAGTCCAGAATTATTTTGGAAAGCGAGAGTGGCAAATGCGTTGCCGTATTGCACATGGGGGAATGCGAAGTCCCGAGGGAAGGACACGTGGAAAGGCAATGAGCATACAAATGAATTGCACGGACCCAAATCAGCATGCAAAAGGGGAGAGAGAGAGTCCTACTGGCATCCTTCTCCCTGACAGGTTTCCGAGACACAGCCCGTGCCTTCCGGAAGAGTCATTTCAGCCTCCCGGAGAGATGCGATGTGCCCAAGACAACTGCTTGTCCGCAGGCAGGAGAAGGGGCGCTGAAGCTAAGTGTCCCTGGAGAGTGGAGGTGTCCACCAGGGGGGCTTCGCGTGGGGCGGGGGGGGGGGGCGCGGGCAGCAGGACTCCTGCCTTTCCAGGAGGCACTTCCATACATCTCCCTCCCTCCCAGGTCTCTGGGTGTCCCCCAGGGGCTCAGTAGACAGGAGTGAATTGAACTTTGTTTTGTTTTGTTTTGTTTTTGGTGGCAGAGTTAAAGCCTTTTGCCTTTTTTGAACCCACAGGGGAGGCTGTGTGAAGTTGGCAAAGCATTTTTTGGGAGATTAATCCACTTTGAATCCTGGCTCTTCCACTTTAAATGAGCTACTTAACCCACGTAGGCCTTCATTTCCTTGTCTGGAAAATTGGAGTGTCTCCTAAAAGTTCTATGAAGCCTAAATAGAACAGGCACTTGCTGTGTCCTTGACCTACAGAAGATGCTCAGGGAGTGTTAGTCTTCTCCCCTAGGGGCCATGTTTCTGGCCTGGCACCTAGAGTGTTTGTGTGATTTTGTCATGGCTGTCCCAGCTAAGGGGGCTCCAGCAACACACCTAAGGACTGTGCTACGTGAGTGTCCCCGGGACGAGGTGAGGCCAGCCCAGAGCCCTTCACAGCTTTGGTCAGAGAGGGGACCAAACCCCGAGGGTCATCCTCCTGTGGGAACCCTTGTTTACACCATACCGTTTGTGCTGAGCCCACCCTTGCCCAGTACTAGGGGTAGGAACTGTGAATTACATCCGTAGAGCTGTCTAGAACGGGGGCTGTGCCCTGAAGGGTTCACAACATGGATGGGAGAGTAACACTGACGCTTGACAGATTATAAACGCCAAAGCTCCGACACGGACACACAACTCCACCCTGGCCCCCACTGTAGGGCTATGACACCCTTGCACTGTCTTCTGTCAAGGCAGCGAAGAGTGACAGTGTCTCATGGTAGCAGCATCTCAGGCTGCATTAAACCGACTTAGAAAAACTGATAAGGACAATAAAAGCCCTTCGTATTTCTTGACACTCTTCGTGCCACGTGCTGTTCCTTCGGCATAACCTGGGAGAGGTGAGTATGGGTGAAGAGACTGATCGTCTGAGAGGCAACCCGAGGTCACACAGGCAGGGTCAGATTTCAAACCCCGGTCTTTCTGACAGCGTATGGGCCACGTCGGTGAGCATGCCCTCACAGGCACCCCCGCCAGTTTGCTGTGCTGTCTGCTCTCCGGTCACCTGGCTCCTTCCTTGTCCAAACCAACTAACACACAAACGCTGTCCCCTCTCCCAGCTTCAGGTCACGTCCTGGTATCTGAGTGGTGGAGAGTGCCTGGAGGGTGCGGTGACCTCTGAGTCGCCGAGGTCCCCAGGGAAGGGCCATTGCTGCCACCACCTGAGACAGGGAGTATGCCATGCAAGGGAAGGGAGTTGGGATTTTAGGTCCGGGGTCCAAGTTCCAGTTCTTCCCAGTAGTGGCTAGTCACTGAACCGTCCAGCCCTTAAAACTGGGTGATCGGACCACCTCTGTCCCCAGGTCCTGAGAGCCTGAAATGAAGCCCCCGAGTGACAGTTGTAAAGGGCTGCCCTCCTGCTGAGTACTGCTGACATGCAGCCCGGCTCTAGCTTTTTCCTTCTATTTTAATGTGCAGGTTTTTACAGTTCCCCCTGAAAATAGATCCCAAACTACATTGTTGGCCGAGTATGAGAGAAAGGGCTGACTGCTGTCTGCAGAAGCCATTAAGCTGCAGTCAGAGCTGTTGGCCGCAAGGAGGGCCCCAGAGCATGTGGAGCAGCAGGGAGAATGGCCTCCTGGGGTCCGTGGAGGCAGGAGGCCCTTGGTCCGAAGGGACCACTGCTTGGAGCAGTGTGGGCGGTGGGGAGAGTCGGGGCGGCACATCCTCTCATTCGCCATGTGGGGCTGCCATTCCTCACTTCTCCTGGTTGTAATCAGTGGGGCTGTGCCCAAAGACTGAGCCAGCTAGGTAGTGGAGAAGAGCAGTAAGAAAAGGAGGAAAGGAAGGGGAAAAAAAAAAAAAAAAAAAAACAAGCAAAATGCTACCCTACCATGGAATAGCAGACTCTCCCTGGACCCTTGGCTCCTCCTTCACCCATCCCAAGCAAAATAATGGGATACCTGATTCTGTAGCTGGAACAGACACCTGGCTGCCAATCTGGAGATGGGGGCCACTTTCCAGGCCAGGCCTGGGTAGATGGAGGGTGCGGAGGGGACCCGTGCATCATGCCATTGGGTTGATCCTGGTCTTCACTCAGGGTAGAGTTTCCATCTGGGAGCTGGGTTGCCCTGCCCTGGTTAGTCTAGGGGATCTGCAACCACATCATTTTCCCTGCAGGTGTTAGGAACATATTTTGTAAAGATTGGACCCTCTTGCCTTGATCTCCTTAGGAGGGAGGATTGGCGACCCAAAGATGAAAAGATATTTCAGGTTTAGAACTTGAAACCAAAAGTGGTCAGAGGAGCTCTTGGATGCCAAGAGGATCTGGATGGGTCTAGGGCTTCCAGTCCAGCCCTCAGTCAACCTAAGGAAACTGCTCAGAGTCTGGTCTTACCCAAGAAAATCCAATTCTAGAACATGAAGGGCAAATAATCAGGACTCATGTGACTACTTCCTAATCAGAGGCCTGTGTTAGCCATTGTCAATCAATCACAGCACTTCTTGAAACTGAGCCCAGTCTCCTCAGCATTAGAATCTTTTCAACAGAGAATTCTACAAAAATTTACCAATTGTCAGGAGCTGTCACTTGAAATTCATTTATTCATTCATTCATGTGACAAATATTTATAGAGCTTTTACCTTATGCCAAACAATGTAATAGGCACCAGGGTATAATGCTGGGAAAAATCAGAAAATATTGCTGCTCTTTAGAGCTTCAAGTTTAGTGGGAGAGCTAGATGTTACTCAAATAGTCCTGCTGCCTAATTCAAGTGTCACAAATGTGTCAAATGAGAAACATCTAATGTTCATAAATGAAAGATTGTGCCTGGCCAGAGACATCAGGAAAAAAGTGATGGCTGAGCTGAGATCTGAATGATGAATAGGGGTTAGCCATGCTGAGAGTGGGGCTGGAACAGCACAGCATGAGGGTATGCAGGGGGCTGAGGACAAGATGAGACTAGAGAGGCAGATGGGGTCTGGGTCCTGTTGGGTTTCCTCAGCCCAGGGAATGGGGCTTTGTTTTTATTCTGAGAGCAGTGAGAGCAGTAGGTATGATGTATGTTTTGTAAAGGACACTCTGGATAGAGTGAATGTGGAAAGTAGATTGGAGGAACTCATTGGGGATATGGGTAGACCAGTGTCCTGGGTCATGATGTGACCCATGGCATTTTGTGTTGTGGCTTCTGGGCAGAAAATTGTGGAGATCACTGATATGGAGGCTTCTAAGGAAACAGGTCTGTCCTGGGGTTCTAAGCCAATGGGAAGGGACTCAGTACTGAATGGGGAGGGGCTAACACTTACCAGAAGATCCTTAAATCATTCCCTCCAATCTTGGGGCTTTGCCCAGGAATGGCAGAAGGTTTTCTAGGATGACTTCACATCTCTAGGCCCAGAGACAAAGAAGCATCTCAAGCATCTAAGTCAGTGCTGGAGCCAGGATAAAAACCCACTCCCTCTGGATCCCATGCATGCTGCTTGCTGAAAGGAATGAGACGGAAGAAAGAAAATTTGCTCTTGAGGGCTCACGACTGCCCCCAGGGGCCCATCTATGCAGAACAGGTGCATCTTCTAAGGCTTCATGGATTGGCAATAACTACAGCAAGCATAACGCCTCATTCTACCTTCACAAAGTCCCTCTTCCAAGTCTTTCCAGACCAATGGAGAGCTTTCCCATTTCTAAAGATTGCTAGGACAGAAAGCTGCCTAGTCCTACCTTTCCTGCAGATGTTGTGTTGGGCAAAGACTTTAATTGAAGCTCCTGCACTGCATCCTTGTACCTGTGGATCAGGCTCAGAATCAGGGGCTTCTGAGAACACCAGAGCTCAGACATTTGGGATGCTGAGTGTGTTGTAGGCACCCTACATTTAGAAATTGGACATATGAGCTGTGGAGAGCTGGTTCTCTTGGTTGCCACAGAAACCAAATCGAGCTGGATTTAGCATTAAATTATGGGGTACACAGAGAGATGGAGTTAAACATTTGTCTACTACTGCTTTTTTTCTTTTCTTTTCAAACTGAACCTTCCCAGCAAATGGTAGCAACACCTGTGAAGCTAAATGCGGGCCGAACAACATGTGCCAAAGGAGCGGGGATTCTGGAAGCTTCATAAACGGCGAGGACACAGATCTCCACCAGAGGCAGGATTCTTGTCTGAGCATCTCCCTCCCAGATTCTTGGTCCTGCCAATTCGAAAGGAGTATCTCAGGGAGGATAGAGAAGAGAATTGGATAGAGTCTAAAACTATAGCTTCCCATACGGTTGCTGCTGGCGACATGTGGCTGCTGAGCGCTTGAAGTGTGCTAGCTCAAGTTGGGATGTATTGTGAAACACATGCCAGATTTCAAAGACTTTGCATGGTAAAGAGAATGCGAAATATCTCATTAATTTGTGATATTGATTACATGCTGAAGCGATAATATTTTGGATCTCTTGGGTTAAATAAGATAAATTACTAAAATTAATCCCATCTGTTTCCTTTTACTATTTTTAATGTTGCTACCAGAAAATCTAAAATTACATAAGTGGCTCACCCGACATTTCTGTTGGACGGTGCACGTTCAGGGACTCTTGTTCTAATGCTGGATTGATTTGCCATCAAATGATGGTGTTTAATCTTGAGATACGTCAGTTTCTTGACCTGCAAGGTATTAGGTATCCCTTTCTTCTTCACGGGTTTATTAGGAAGATTTGAGTGGATGCCAGAGAGGATTCTGAGTGCACTGTCCAGATTTCCCAGTCAGGGTCGAGGTACCCATTCCCTCGCTGCCAGAGTGTCACCCACTGATGACTCATAGCTGAGTCCTTGTCAGGAGTTGCTTGCAGCTGAAGGGAGTGTTGTGTTCTTTCAGGTGGGTCTGTAAAATCCAAGCGGCTCATCCCGTATCAAGCACAGGCATGGCCAGGGATCTTAAGGAAGCTACACAAGCAAGTGGCTCAGACCTCAGGTCACTACTCTTGCTTCTCCTTCAGCTGCAGATGCCTATGGCTGCAACGGAGCCTCACTTGTGAATAGTTTAGGGAGAAGAAAGGTCAAGTGTGGGTGACAGATGACTTGACTCTGCATGCGGGTGCAAGCTGAAGTGGATTGCTCTCAACTACAGCCCCACTTGCCAGTGGCCCAGAAAGAGAGAGGTGAGGGGAAAGCCTCTCAATAGGCAGGGATTTGAGTGGTAGTCCTGGCCATCCTTTCTGTGTGGAAAGAGTATGGGCTGAAGTAATAATATCCACAGACTCACGAGAAATAGTGAGTGGTGTGGCTGCTGGTTAGAGGCCTGCAGAGAAAAAGATGGAAAGATTTAGGGCATGGGGGACTGGGGAAGAAGCATGTGGATGGACTGCTGGGAGGGGGCCTAAAGGGTTAGGGTCATTGCATTTCATGTTAATACCACCAGAGGCAAAGCCATGGCAGGAGAGGCAGTTGGACAACCAAGCAGACAAAATGACTCAGCCTGTTGACGTCAGCGAACCTCTGTTCTCTGGCCGCCTCAGTGTCTGAGCAGTGGCTATGAGAGTGGAGCTGTGGCCCCATGGTGGCAGGGATCAGGGCAATCCATATGGTATATACTGTAGATACTGGATAAATAACCACTAGAGGAGGCTGGGAACCAAGGGGTAGGAGTGGTCCTGCTTACCATCCTTCCCGGTGACCCACCTGTGGGATTTGTGCTCCCCATCCCCAAAGACACAGACCCTGTGGGTTTAAAGAGGCTGGTTTCCGGGGGGCAGGTAGTGCTTTCATCAGAGTATATAACAGGGGTCATCTGATCTCTTCCAACTTCTGGTACCAGATTAGCAGGCAAGGAAAGAAGTTGCAGCTTGGGCAGGAGCCACTGACCCTGGTGATCAGGAGGAAGTAGTACTCTTGTTATGGAAAGGGGAAGGAACAGAATGTTTGGCACTCAGGTAGCCACTGGGGCATCTCTTGGTACTCCCCTGCCTGATACGAGGTACATGGGCAAGTATAGCAGCCATGCCAGAGAACGGTGTGGTGTGGTGACCAGGGGCTTGGTCTTCTTAGGGATGAGGGTCTGGGTCACTCCACCAAGTAAGCTACCTAGAACAACAGAGACGTTGGCTCAAGGTGAGAGGAATCCAGAATGGATAGAAGAGGACACAGATGGTGAGATTCAGTTGCAGCCTCAAGATCAGATGTGGTAATAGTGGTTTGTCCCATTAATCTTCCTTTGGTAGTTCCCCCTGGTGAATAGAACCACGAGAAGAGTATAGAAGTTGCTCCCAGAAGGGTCACACTTATCATAGTCGTAAGTGATCCAGGTGGCACAAAGCTGCTCTGTACAGGATGCTGTGGAATGCTGCCCAGAATTCCTGTTTGGGACCAAGTACCTTGGTCCCAAGGGCTGAGAGTGTTGGCTGTAAGGACTCACATCTGAGTCCCCCTCTAGGAATTAAGCTTATCTGAAGGTAAACTGAGGTCACAGCTCCTCCCCAAGGGAAGCCCATATCCAATGACTGGTTGGTGTGGAATATGGTCTGGTACCTTTGTCTTGATTCAGGACAACTTTGTAGGGAAGTCCAGCTTCTGAGCTTTCTGTATCAATCAACTTCTCCCTCTGCCTAATTTTGCTTCTCTCATTCCCTTAAAGGTATTTATTACTGAGTGCACCCCCAGTAAACTTCCCGTGGACAAATATCTGTCTCAGAGTGCACTTTCTGGGCCACTCAACCTAGCAGTGATGCTCCCTGTTACTCTATAGTGCAACACTCACTGAACTCGGCCCCAGGAGCTCTGGGTTCTAGTCAGGGCTCTGCACTTCCGGGGTCAGGGTAGTAACTGAACTTGCCTGGTGATCCAGGTTCTCCATGTGTAAAATGGTGGCTCCGAGGAAGTAGCTGGGACCAGGTAATCTAAGATCCCTTCCAACTTTGACTCTGCATATATGTGTGAAATGGGTGGGGAAGGATGAGAGTTACATGAAGATCTGGGAGGAACTTTGGGGATCTTTGCACTTTCTCCACTTTACGGATGAGGCAACTGTGAATCAGAAGGGTTAAGCGAGTTCCCCATGGCTGCCCTGCTTGAACATTAGCAAGACTGGAATTTGGACTTGGGCTTCTGTCTGGGGGTTATCCCCTTCATCACCTCTGATGTCAGTCACTATGGCAACAATGTAGGAGTGTGTAGCAGAGAAGACTTTCAAGGTTGTTTGGAGGGTCCTGATCAGCCAACTACTCTTGGGACACAGCTCTGGGTTCCATTCTTCATTCAGAACCTTAACCCATGTTGCCAGGAGGTCATAGCCTTTGTCCTAGGGCAGTGCTTACTGTGTGGGTGAATCACCTGGGATCTGGTTAAAGCATCAGAAACACCTAGGAGCATAAAATTAACCTCACAGATTCAGATTCAGCAGGTATAGCATGTGCATGGGCGTCTCTAATGTGAACAAGTGCTCTGGATAATTAAGTTTGCCAGCAATGTTTGAGAACCACGGTTGTGTAGCAGTGACCTTCACAGTTGTGGGTCTTCATGATGAAGCCAAGCGGGCAGCACTCACCAGAGAGGCATCTGTGTAGCCTGGGTATCTCTGGGGACACAGCCGCTGGAGATGCGCTGCGTGATCCACACTGGCCAGGCACAAACGAGCACAGAAAGAACCCTTGGGACTTAAAAAACTTGCCTTAAAGGGTTATAGTGTTATTAAAACAATCAAAAGATAGAAACAAAATATGTGGTCATTTAGAAAACGTATTTTCACAGTACTAACTTTTATAACAATTAGAGAGCTTTATCTCGAGGAGCTGGAGGTTGACAAGCTAATTGGGAGTTGCATATGAGACCATGTTGTAGTCGTCACCGTTGTGGCACAGCTGAGACAGTTTGTAGACTCAGGGTCCTGTTTAAAAAGCATTATTCCGTTCCCTGAGCTTTGCTCCAGGGCTTGTCCAAGATGCCAGTCTAGGGGGCGTCAGCATTCTTCTAAATGGCTTCCTTCGTCTATTTAGGGTGTGAAAGCCCAAATGGTTCTTCAGTGATGTTGTGTGGAACAAAATGGACCTGCCTCCCCTTAAGTGTCTCCAGATGGTTCACCTGCTAGCCAGCCTGCTGCTCAAAAGACACCCTTTATATCCCCTGCTGCTCATCCCCGGCTACGTGGCCGATGGGCATCCTCAGTGCCTGGCCAAGGAGAAGGTTCTGCTGCCTCAGCACAGGGTGAGTAATGGAATGTGTCCGCGAAATCCCCCTCCCTGCCAAGTGTGCCTGCCGGGGGCGCCTGCAGAGTCTAGCTGCCTCTGCTTGCACATCAGAAGAAAGTCAGGTGAACCCTGCGGGGAGGCGCTGTGAGCAGGATGCACCGCACAGACTTGAACTTGGGAGCCAGGGAGGAGCCTCATCCTTCAGCCGGCGGGGATCACAGCCCCACATGACACTGCAGGTGGGGCGGCGCGGGAGTGGGGTTCCTTCAGCACGTGGAGCCCATGTGGGGAGGGGAAGGCCAGCAGGGGCATTACCCCTGGGCTGGCTCTCAGGAGGGAATCAGCCCCAGGCCTGTGGGCGAAGCTCTGTGGGGGGCGGGGGGGGGGAGGGACGGGCAAGCAGAACCCAAGGCCGTGGGTTTCACTCATGCCCAGCTTTAAAAATTTTTGTTAAACTTTATTTTTTCACTTTTTCCAGTTTTATTGAAATATAACAGATATATCCTGTTGTGTAACTTTAAGGTAGATACAGTTTCAGATCTTACACTTAAACGTCTTTAATCCATTTCGAGGTAATTTTTGTAAGTGGTGTTAAGACAGGGTTCTCATCCCATCCTTTGCATGGGGATGGCCAACTCTCCCAGCACCACTTACTGAAGAGACCATCCCTGTCCCTTCCCCATCGAGCGTCCTTGACTTATGTCATCTTTCATGAAATGAATTGCAGAGGTCTCGATGTTTCTTTCCCTCTCTTCCCAGCCTTTCCAAGGCAGCTTCCCTCCTGGGACTCCCTGGAACTCCCTCCAAACTATTGTGGCTTGTATTTCAGGCTGGAGCCCTGTCACCTTACTTCAAGATTTCTGTCCTTCCTTCTCCTCTTGCTTTATCAACAGCTTGTTTTGAGAAATAAATTGCCTAATTAATCAAACACCTGTTGACTGCAGACCTCATTTTTGCCACACACCACACTGCAGACCAAGTGAGGAGCGAGATGGGCCTGATGACCACGTGGAGTTTGTTGAGCAAATGAATGTAGTGAGTGCTGACTGAGTGAGGTCTAAGTACCTTCTTATCTCAGTTAATCCTTCCATGTTCCTATCAGTAAGCACTTTTATTATGCCCATCTTACAGATGAGAAGAGGGAGACACTGAGTGGCTTATGGGAGGCCATGGAGTCTCCCTTGGTGGAAATTGTGGCATTTGGCCTTTTCCCCATCTCCAGGCTGTGAAGGGATGGCTCTCTTTGCAACGTTCTTTACTGGGGGTGGGATGGGAGCAAAGAGAAGTAGAATTCATGACTGGATCTTTTCTCTTTTAAGAGATGAACATTCCAAAGCTTTGGGGGAAACTTTGACAATTGTAAAATCATTCTATTTGTTATCTCACATATTTATTGGAGTGATCAGAAATAAAACTGCTGAATTAATAATGGCTGATGTGATTTTTGGGGGACCGTGTGTAGGGAAGAGAGGCTACCAGAGGACCTTGGAAGCTTGTGTCCTTTTCAGTCAGTCTGGGGGAGATGGGGCCCCCAGGAAAGGAGAAGGTGGTGACCACTGAAAAATTTATTTTCTTTTCGATGTAATGGACACTTTATGTAAGTTTCAGGTGTACATTATGTGGATTTGATACATTTATATATTGTAACATGATTACTGCTGAAGCTTTCAAGAGGCCAGGAGAGTGATCAATTTCTGAAGCCATTAAGAAGAAAGTGGCATGTGGGCAGCTCATCTCCAGGGGGTTAGCCTGGTGGCAAGCCCTCCTGGACGCAGAGATTCAGCCACAGAGCCTCCTTTCATGGGACTTGGGCTGTGCGAGGGGAGATGACATTTGAAGACAAACAGTTGCACTACAAAGCCAGAGGCAGGAGAGAGAGAGGGGGCTGTAGCTGGGGCTAGCATGGTGAGATCAGCAATGCAGCAGGGAAGAAGATTCTGCAAAATTTCTACTGCAGGCGAAGACAAATGTGAATTGTGTGAATTCAGTCCAACCCGTACTTGGTGTGAGAGAAGTCTGTGTTGGAATAAAATGGGGCCATGTGTGACCTTGGACATGCCTCTTTTACCATTCAGATCCACAGCTGAACTAGAAGTCTCCAAGGCTTTTTTCCATTCTGAGTCGGAGGGGAGTGTGCACACAGTAGGGAAGAAGAAAGACGTGTGTTAACGGGGCTCTGCCAGGGTTCTTCTGGGGAAGGTCACTGGTTCACGGTCTGACATGGGGTATGGGGATCAATTTTATAGGTGCCGTGTTTTCTTCTTGTTGTGGGGAATCTGACTGCTTCAGACACTGAACTGCTTAAAAATAACAGCACTGCGGTTTTCGGGAAGTATCCCTGCTGCAGGCAGAGGGCATTCAGAGGCAGCAGGCGGCGCTCTTCGTCCTAGAACAGATTGGTGCCTGGGCTTGGTTGCAGACCAGCGGAGGCTCTCTGCAGCCTGCTCTCTGCAGCCTGCTCTCTGCAGCCCACTCCGAGGGACCACAGCAAAATGGCTGGTCAGGACGGCTCCTCAGGCATAACTGTCCCCTCACTTGGACACTCCCTGCTGGGCTTGGGCTCGAACACTGACCAAGATGAATGTGCACAGCCCCCCTCCATGACCTTAACACCAGTTCCTGCGTCTGCATTGGAGAATCCTCAGCATCACGAACGCTGACTGCACATGTCTGGGCTTTAGATCGAGACAGGGAAGAGTCACAGCCTCCCTGGTTGTGGGGATCATACTCATCACTTATCACACAGGCAGCTGAGGGCTCCAGGTCCTCCTGCCCTGTTGGGTGAGACAGTGTCCCTCTGGGGAACGTCAGGGAGGCAGGATTCTGGGAGAATGAGCCCCTTTTCCTGGAAGAGCTGGGTTTTACCTGGGAAATGTTGCAGTTTTTCAGAGAAGAAAAATCTGAAGTTGGATCTTCTTCGGAGACATATTAAACAGAAGCAAGCCAGCAAGGAAACAAACAACAAAACTACAAAATAATCTCATAATTAAGTGAAAAGATCACTGGGTTGGAATTCAGGAATCTGGTAAGGACACTAGTCAGCTGTGTGACTTTAGTCAGGTTACTTATCTCTGGTCCTGTCTCACTTTGATCATCAGTAGTAACTAATTGCTGATGTCTCTTTTAGTTAAATAGTGTGTGTGTGTGTGTGTGCGTGTGTGTGTGTGTGTGTGTGTGTGTGTGTGTGTGGCATGCATTCTTGGGGACTGAGGACACCCCTTCACTCTGATTTCCATTTCAATCATTAAAGCGCATGGTGACCACACCCAGAGAAAAGAGCCATGCCGCCTGCATCATTCTGGGACTTGAGGTAGTTCCTTCAGAAGGATCATAACCAACATATATGTGCTTATCACCTTCATTTAGTTGCTGGAACAGCCATGTGCCTCCCATCAAAGCCCCCAACTTCTGGCTTCTCAGGGGCAACATCAACAAACGGAGATCCAGTGGGGAAAGAGAGAGCTCTTCCTTTACTCCTGGGGCATTGGCAGCATTTGGTAGAGGTGAGGGGAGAGGAGACAGGGAGGGTGACAGGTGGTGGTGTGGGGAATGCAATGTTACACCAGTGCTTAATGGGCTTGCAACTCATCAATCATTGTCAGCCACCAGAGAATCATTGAGCACCTACTGTGTGTAAGCTTGGCGCTGGGGATGTAACTAGAACCCTACATTATCTTTGTTCTGAGGAGCCCACTGACTTGCCAAGATAAAACAGAGTCTCTGTTTTCCCTTCAGCTCAAACAAGCAAATTTAGGCCCTGCGGGGCTCACAGACGTGCCCTGCTCAAAGGGTCCCCCCTGCCTACACCCCCTTACCCCGCATAAGGCTTGGTGGGACACAGTCAGGAGTGAAAAGGGTGCTTTTCAGACTGAGGGACACAGCTTGGCATTGCTTTGCTCCGGTATCCAGATGGTCACCAGGCTGCCCTGCTGAGGATTTTGTTTGGCAGGAACGTGTTCTGATTCCCGAACTGTAGGTTTTGAGGACGAGATGTGGCCAAGGGCTCAAAGTCCCCGGAATGAAGCAGCTCTTCTGCACGCTCAGCAGCATCAGGCTGTGGATGCTCCAGGCTGTGAGGTATGTCCCCAAGACAGCAGCGGCGCCTCTGGTGGGATGCCGCGGGGTGTCTGGCCATGGCCCAGCTGAGTGAACGCTGCCGGCCCCGCTGCACGGTGAGCTGCTGACCCATCGAAACAGCTGTGCTGCGTTTAGCAACTGGAACAGCTCTGGGGATTCTTTCTTTGTTTGGAAGAATATGTAATGTAACTCTGGAGACAGCAGAGGAGGGCCACGAGATAATGCTTCAAAACTTGATCCTAAACAGCGGCCATAACAAAGCATTTCCAGCAGAATTCTTGAGCAGAAATGCTTTTACCAGCCCTGGCAGGATGCAGCCACTCTGGGGAAGCTGTTCAATCAGTCAGTATCTATGTATCAGACATCTCTCATTGCCCTTAGACAATAAGGGGGGAACAAGAAGTGAAATGGTTGATGCCCCCTTGGCGGCTATTATACGGCTGACACTTAGCTACATAAATTCAGAGAGCTCTTTACCACCATGCCAGACGGGTCCTTGGGAGGCAGAACAGAGGTGCGCACGGCTGCCTGAGGATAATACAGGATGACACACGGTGGAGGACTAACTCATGTTTATAATAAGAGTGTTTACACGAGTTCAGAATAATGCCCTGTTGATCTACGGGCCTGGGTCAGCTGAAGTGTACTGACGTGCTTACGCTTAAGCAGGTATTGAGCTTGTGGAAGAGCTTGTTGAGAAGGCTGAGGGTCAGATGAGAGCTGATCGGTTAGGGAAGCAGGTGCAGAGGGAAGTAAGCAAGGAGTAGCATCAGGTAGTCTCAGGCCTTCTTGTGCCTGGAATGACTCTAGGTGCTGGAGAAGACACAAAAAGATAATTAAACTTTTTTTTTTTTTTGCCTTTTGGGAATTTAGTCTAGTTGGATTTACAAGATCAATTAATCAGTTTGGGAGCTACTAGCAAAATAAAAGAAAGAGAAGAATTCTAAGAGGTACACAGGACCCATGACTGTCCTGTTCCATCCTCAGTGTCTCGATGTTTGCATTAAGGAGAAGTCCACGGGCCATTTTGCCAGATGATAATGGCAAAGACTCAGAGGCTCTTTTCTTTTCACTTAGAGGTGCTGCTGAACACTGGTGGTGGGGCTGACCAGAAAGACTGGAGCCCTTCTGGCTTCCGAGATGGTGGATCCTCTTGGGCAGCTGTTGGGGCAACTTCTCTCATGAAACTCAAGAAACACTTTTGCCTCTTGGCTGATTGATTTTCTCAGGGACACAGATACGTTAGCGCTTTGATCCGATTCCCAGTATCTCCTACAACTTTCCAGATTTGGGCCCATGGATTCATATTCCAGTGTCTCTTTCCTCCCTTTGCCTACTGTTTAGCTATGTGGACATAGATGCAGTCTACCTGCTTCTGCCCATAGCTGCTAACTTGTTGCAGCCCGCGACAGCAACTCTATAAGCTTTCTCTAGCTGGCTGACATCTCATAGGGATTCTAGGAGCTTAAAAATTACGAACAAGAGACGAATAGGGTCAGGTAAAGATATCTGGCTTAGACAAATCTCCCTTGGTGGAGTGCCAGAAGAGTGACACACGAGTCCAGGAAGACTTCTGGGGGAAAGAAACGTATCTCCTGGTGCCTGAAAGGAATCGCTCTGGCCCTGTCCTGTGGGGACAGAATAATTAAAGGGGTGGGGGCGGGATAGGTACAGGAGAGCAATGGGTCAGAAGTCAGCCCAGGCGAGGGTGGCCATAAACGACTGACGACCACATTAACCTGTCTAGAGCTAAAGAGAATACAGAAGGTTTAATTGTAATTCTCAAGTTAGTAGTCTTATATTCAGAGGCCTCTGTTCGGGGAAATCAAGTTGTTTTTAAATTCTAAATACCTGGCTGTTCCTGTCCAGTACTGCAAGAGACCTTGTAAAAAGCAGGTGCTCTCACAGCCGAAAGGGGAAGTGATGTCCCCAGGGACCCGCTGTTTCAGAGCAAAACCACCACCTCTCGAGCGCTGGTGACGTTGCATTCTCACACGTGGTTAGATTAGCTGGGGAGCTTTCTCTTTGGGGCTCTCCTTGGCCTATTTCCTGGTGTATCCAGGGCGAGAGTGAGAACCCGATCCTTTGATTGCTAAGAACTGGCTCTAGGAACGGGCCTGAAATAGAGACACTTACAAAATTGTTAATTTCTCCAGTGCAGGATTGGGTCTCATTCATTTCTTTATCCTTAGTGTCTAAAACAATGCTTGAAACATCAGAGTGAGTCAATAAATGTTCACTGAACCAATTTAAACAATTTGTGCTTTGGGATTCGCCATCTGGAAGATGCAAGATCTAAGAAAATGGTGCCCTATCTCTTCTACCTCTGAATATTTTCTCAGATAATAAGATGTTGGCAGATTTGTGGCGGTTCTCAAGGAAGCTGGGAAACAGGGCTGCCAAATTATGGAGGATGATGAGTTATCCCAGAAACGGAAGGAAAGGAATTCCCTTTGGGAGAACTTAGTGAGGTTTCTGCAAGGATTGCGAGGTGTAAAGAGATGGGGTGCTCAAAGAACATTGGCAGGAAATGTTTTCTCAAAGGAGAGCTGTTTGTCAGGTGGACTAGGCAGTGTGTGTACAGCACGTGTGGGCTTCCAGGGGACCCTGGGGGTGGGCTGGGGGAGTGGGAGCGGTGTAGCTAGAGCCTGAGAAAGGGGGAAAGGAGAGGCTGAAGTAGTGTGGAAAGAGAGGGAGCAATGACGGAGGCACAGGACCAGCCAGGGACAGAAGGCAGTGACCTGAGCGGGACGAGAGAAAGGCAGTGTCAGCCAGCGTGGAGAGGAGTCAGATGGGGAAATGAGGGGTTACGCTTGATTTCAACTTAGCAAATTGACTGAGGTTGGCGGTGAGTGGGAAGGACGAGTCTAGGAAGGTGAACATTCAGGGGCTTGAGGTCCTGCTGCAAGTGCCAAAGTTCTTTGAGTTGTTTTTATCTTAAAAACTTATGCAAATTTGCAAAAAAATTATATTAGCATTTGCATTGTTATGAAAGTAATATTTATCTTTAAAATTTTTTTATTGTTATGTTAATCACCATACATTACATCATGAGTTTTGGATGTAGTGTTCCATGATTCATTGTTTGTGCATAACACCCAGTGCTCCACGCAGAACGTGCCCTCTTTAATACCCATCACCAGGCTAACCCATCCCCCCACACCCCTCCCCTCTAGAACCCTCAGTTTGTTTTTCAGAGTCCATCGTCTCTCATGGTTCATCTCCCTATTCAATTTCCCGCCTTCAGGAAAGCAATATTTAAAATCTGCTAAAAGACATAACTTGCCTTTCCAAAGCGTCAGAGGAAATTGGCACTTCGAAAAAATGCACCGGGCCATGGGTGGTTTCGGACGCTCCCCACAAGTACATCTTTTGAGAAGCGTGGGAGTCCTCTGTGATCTGACCACATCCCTCCTTCCAACTTCCACTCAGGCCAAACTGGTCTACTCACTGTCAGGCCCTGAGCCTTGTCATGAAGGTTCTGCTTATCTGGTTTTGCACGTGTTTAAAATTTCCTTCCACTTCTCTCTCCCATCTTCAGGGTCTAATGCACATATCCCTTCCTCCATGCAGCCTTCCAGGTCCTGTCTGACCTACTTTCTTTCCCATCTCTGAAATCTTGCAGACTTATTTGCTGCACTGCTTTCTGGGATTTAACCATAGAGGAAACCATAAATGAAAATTGCTAAAAAAAGTTACTGAAGCTACTACTACCACTATTATTATTATGGTATTTGAGGCTGTGTGCTTTGTTTTCTCAAACAGATGGTAAGTCCTGTGAGGTCAGGGACTCTCTCATTGATGTTGTATTTGCCACAGCACTCAACTCAATAACTACTTTGTGATTAGATGCAGCCATTCTATATACATACAAAACAAACTTATAGCCAAGTAGAAGAAACAGGATAACTCTTTTATTATAAAATGTATTTGTGACTTAAATTTCATGTCTGTTTCCATTAAACAAAAGCTTTTACTTCCTCAGCAGTGCACATCTAGATATCAGAAAGCTAGTATCCTCCCCCTTTATGTTTTCTACTCTCCTTGCCTTTGCTGGGTCATCTCAGGTGACTGTGAGTCTGATGTTGTCAAAGTGTAAGCACCTTCTCAGTCAAGCCTGACTGAGCTCAGGTCATAGCTGTTTAGTCAGACATTTCTCTGCTTGCAAAATCAAAATGCAGAAAAGCTAAGAGATGTGTGATGGGAGACGGCTTTCTGCAGACATCAATATGGACACCAGAGTCTTCTCCCGAAGCCCTCCTTCCTCCCCTGCTCCCTCGCTAGATTAGGGGGTCCCACCAGGTCTCACTTGATTGTTAGTGCTCAGAGGTGCCCAAGGATGGAAGCTCCCCCAGGAGATGTCTCTGTCTACACAGCTCATTATTACACTCTTAATTATACAGAATCTCATCAAAGAGGGTTCTGGGTCCATTTCTTGAGGCAACATAGGAAAAATGTGCCGGAAAGAGGTAGGAGGAGACAAGGATCATTGATACTTTTTTGGGGGGGGGGTCTACCGAAATTCTGAATCTGGTAAACATGGAAGGGGAGAGTGAAGCAAGGAGAAAATGCAAAGTGGTTGGGGAGGTTGTTGCTGCAAATAGAAAGGCCTCAGGAAGGACATCAGGTACAGGAGCCGAAAGGTGAACACCGAGTAAATGCTGGGCGCTAAGCTTTGGAGGATGAAGACTCAGTTAAGTGGCTGCAGATTCTGGGAACTAACTGGAGCCTTCCGAGTTCATGTCCTTTTTTACACCATCGTGGAAACCTCTGCAGGCCGTTGGTTATCTACTGGCTCTCCGAATACTGTGTTTTAACCCTGAGTTAGTCTCCTACGGCTGCAGTCACAATTGGGACTTAAAACAGTACAACTGTGCTATCCTGCCTTTGTGTAGGTTGGAAGTCTGACGTATCTGCCTCACTGGGCTAAAATCAAGGTCTTGGCAGAGCTGCTTTTCTGGAGGTTCTAGGAGAGAATCTGTTTCCTTGCCTTTTCCACCTTCCAAAGACCACCCACACTCCTTGGCTCATGGCCTCTTCCTCCCCTGTGCCAAGCCACCAACGTCACAGGCTCGGACCCTGTTCTCATCGTCACATTCCTTTCTCTCGTCCTCTTAGGCTGCTACCCTCTTCCACAGTTGAGGACCCTGTGGGCCCATCCAGAGAGTCCAGCAGGATCTCCCTAGTTTCAGGTGAATTCAAAGTTTCCATCTGCAACATTAATCTTCCTTTGCCATGTAATTAACTCACAGGTTCTGGGGATTCGGATGTGGACGTTGGAGTGGGGGCATTGTTCTACCTGCTGCACTCCCTGGTGCTACTGACTCAGGTCCAGGTCACCATTATCCTTCCCTGGATTACTACTACAAAAGCATAGATTTTGGAGTCAGACTGCCTGCATTCAGACTCTGGCTCTGCTATGTACTAGTTGTGTGATGTTAGGAAGACTCGGTGTCAATCTCCTATCTGTAAATGGGGGACATGAAGAGTACCAACCTCATAGGGTTGTGGACAGGATTAAGCACATACTCGGCATGCTAGCAAACACTCGGTTAGCTACTACTGTCATTAGCGAGTCTCGCTGTCTCTACCCTCAACCTTATTTACTGGCTCCTCCACACTGAAGCCAGGGCCATGGTTTTTAACACAAGCCGATCGAGTCCCCTTTCCCATGCCGTGATATCATTCCCATTATGGTCTTTGCCTTCCACATATCTTTGCTCCACGTTTCAGTCATAGCAGAGGATCTGAAGTGTGACAGTGTCTCTGCATATGGTTCTCCTCTTGTCTGGACTTCTTCCTTCTCTTGATTCTGTGTCCAACTTTACTCATCCTTCACAGCCAGTGTTCTGACATCCTGGGCAGAACGGGTCACCCACTCACCGCTTCGATATCAGGCACGTGCCCCTACCACACACTGCTCAGCACCCTGAGTGTGCCACCAGCCTGGCAGCTTCTCAACGCAGGGACCACACTCCACCTCTGCCTGGAGCCAGCCACACACCAGATACTCAAGAAAAGTGTTGGAAGCATGTGACATGGGAATTTTTTTTCCCGGAAATTTATTAATGTGTTTTCCCTCATGCATTCCTTAACATATTTCCTCTCCCATGATGCCAGGAGCATCAGTTTGCCTCAGGCAGTACTAGGGTTTTTATAACAGGAATGCAAAAGAAACTATTCACTATCCAGCTTATGACACCCAGAGCAGAAATTACTTTGAAAAAAATTTTTTCAGGTGCTGTTGTTGTTTTGTCTTATTTTTGTTTAAAAATTTTCAGTCAGTTTTGAAAACCAGGCTTTACAAATGAGAAATTGGTTTTAAAAACATCTTTAGCTCTTTCACCATATTAAAAGCCAGGTTGGTTGGAATAAGTCATAGAGATTCTTGCATAAGGGGAGAGAGGACACTGTTTTCTGCAGTTAACTTGAGCATGAAGGTTTGTGGCACTGAGGACAATACGTTGTGGAGGAGACAAAGTGAAAATCTCCCCCTTTGGGTTCTGATGAATTCTTGGAAGGAGGAAGGTTATGGGGGTGGTTATGGAAAACCGTGTACCATGGTTTCTCCAGGTGGACAGATGGGAAAGGCAGAAGCAGGGGCATTTTCCTTTCGGGACTCAGAGGAAAGCACCCAGGAGGATGCTCCCTACATCACATGAAGCATGACATTGGAGTGAAGTAAATGCTGAGGTATGGTTAAGCAGCAGGAAACCTTGAGTTTAGCTACCTGAGGTCTTTCTGTGCTTCCAGGTGAACTGAGAAGAATCCAGAAATTCCTCCCTGCCCTGCTGACTGATGTGGAAACAATGGATAGTGCCATGGGCTATATGGCAGCCCCTGGCTAAGGGGTCAAGTGACCATCACAGCCAGACCCCAGAGGCCATGCTATGCTGGTGAGAGCTGATGTGGGCCAAGTCAGCAAGGAGGTCCACTAGGCTCAGAGCAAATCAAGAGAAGGAAGACTGGATCCGACCACTTGTTGACTTGGGCTGTGGGCATGGGCAGGAAGAGCACTGACCAGGTGGAAAGAAACCACCATGCTGCAGGAGGCCCATGAGGATGTGAAGAGACGCACCAAGACCCACATGCAGCTCTGAGGTCTCCACCACCACCACCATCCCTGCCGTATGTACACACACGGTCTTGGGTAGCAGAATTGGGAAGGGAGGAGCTCAGAAAGCCTGGGGATCTACATGCAGAAAAACTTTTACAATGGAAGAGAGGTTATTTTAAACTAAAGTGATGAAAGATCGCAAACTGGGAAGGTTTTTTTTCTTGCTCTACACTTTTCATTGACTGTGTTGCTGGCCTAAGAGTGAGGTTAGTGCAGCACTAGCTGCACAAGAGATACTGAGTCTCAGAGTTGGTTCCTTATCGTGTGAGCCCAAGGCATCTAGGAGTCCTTCTGTTCCGTCCCTGAAGGTAAGAATGACTTGCTCCCATGGGCACAGCTGTCTAGAGTTGTCATGCTTAACATGGGATTTTCTGAATCCCATTCCTAATGGAACTAACTGTATTTGGGCCACGTATATCCCTCCTTGCTGATTTTGCTACAGGCATTTAATTTTTTCCTTGCTGTAGAGTGGAAAAGTTCATGGCAAAATTAACTTGGGATCCTAAAAATGTTAAAGGCATCCTTAAGACTGTTCCCAGTTTGCAGATGGGTTATAATTAAAATGTCATTTGCAAGTTGGTGATTTGGAACCCAGAAGGGACTATTTTCACATAGAAATAGTGTACTTACTGGTGATTAGGCTCCCAGACATGTATATCTCAAAATGCAACCGGAATACATCTATTTGAAGTTAATAGCTAAGACCATGATGGTACCAGACCACAGATTAAACAAGACAGAAGAAATAAGATTAAACCATGTCTATTTTTAATGCTAGTGTCTGAGGGAAAACACTTTTAATTAAAAAGGGATAAGAGGTATATGAAGATTCTGAAGAGGATTTCTCAGCAATTTTCAGGGCTTTACTGGCTCTTTGTAAATCTGATTTACATTGAAAGTCTATAAATTTATCTTCTTTTGTTATTGCTGCAAGCGTTAATCTTATGCATATTGGCGATGATAATAGATTTTACATCATTTGGGGGGGTGGAAGTTGGGGAGAATTCCTATTATGTGCCAGGTCCTTACCTGTGCACAGAATAAAGTTTCTGCCTTTGAGAAATTTCCTTTCTTATAGGAGTATTCAGGCAATAAACTAATGACTAATTTATATATATATATATATATATATATATACATACGTGTGTGTGTATATATGTGTGTGTATATATATATATATATATATATATATATATATAATTGTCAAGTAGTGATAAGAGCTTTGAAGAAAAAATTGGAGTGAGAGATTAGAATTTGGATACAGTGGTCAAGAATATGTCTTTAAGGGAGCTGATAACTGACAGAACTCCTCAAAGAAGTAAGGGGCAGTCAGTGTAGATGTGGGGGGAAGGATATTCCAGACAGAGGCAAATGCAGGGGAAAGGTCCTTAAGCAGGGATGTGCTTGGGCATCTTCAAGGACTGGGGTTAGCAAGGGGGACAGGGGTCAGGGAGGTAGAATGGCCATGGAAAAGACGTTGGAGCTTATTCTAATTGGGATTTTTCTGTGTATGGAATTCTAAGTTTTTCTAAGAGAATTAAGAAAATATTGGACACAAGAGAAGGTGATCCAGAGTTGGATACCTTTGATGTTTTGTGGTAGAAATTTGTACACTCCTAGTGATAAGAGATGGATAAGAGAGGGAGAGAGCATTCCTGTCATACCCCTGAGTAAATAGATTATAAAGCGGTTGGGAGGGTTAACTAGTGAAGGTCTTGGGGATGGGGGATGGGGTGGTTAGAGAATTCCCAGCACTGACCACCAGATGGCATGTTGAGCCCAGGACAGCTTGGTTGCTGTCCAGAGCGGACCTGGGCTGGGGAGGGAAGAGAGCATCATGAATTGCTCAGGCTGGGAAAGTCTGTGCTTCTGTGTGGTAACTTGTCACTTGCTGAAATTGCTGAAATCATGAAAAATAATGACTCTAAGGTAATCGATAGTGATAATTGTGAGTATTTTCCATATTCCTTTGTTGTTTCAATGACAATGGTTCTCCCTTGGCATATATATATATATATATATATATATTTTTTTTTTTTTTTTCCTTCCAGGAATAAGGAGGGAGCTGAGACTGCCCTGTGGTCTGGACTGCCCTGTGGACTCTCAGGTGTCCTGGCCACTTCACTGCTCATTAGCATTTCCCTAAGGGGGTAAACCAGGTGATGGAGGTGGAAAGCAAACCAGTCAATTTTGCTGCACCTTTATTGTTCTGAAAAGCATGTAATCAAAGGCAGGAGAAGTGTTGAAATTAATGGCTAGGATAGCAATTTGAGGTTATTCCACTCCTCCTTTCCCAACACACACAGCATCGCCACAACTACCGCACCTGAGTGCATTTGGTCCTTGAGCCCATTTGACATGAATTACCACAATTTCTGCACTCCTGGGTCATCTCTCAGCCTTAGACTCTCATCCCCACAAGGGTCTCTGCAGGATGTGGCAATCCTTCCTCTGGCCAGCTCCCTCCCTATCCCCCTCCCTGCTGTATTGTTCTTCATAGAACTTGCAGCATCTGCCACTTATATAATGTATATATGCTAATGTGAGCTCCATGCAGGGGGCGGTGTTTGTCTGTTTAGTTCACTTCTATATTCTTAGGACAGTGACAAGGCAGTGTTTGATAAATATTTGTTGCGAGGTTAATCATTGTTCATTGGGAAGGACAAGGCCTGGTCTGAGCAGGCACAGGCACGAGAAAGGGAAAACAGGATGTTCAAGTGCTTTCATAGGCAAAGAGACTGAGTATTTCTTGATGCCTGGCCAAATCTCTGTGTTTGTTTGATTGTTTGTTTTTGATCCCAAAGACTGTGGAGCTTTTATTAGAAAAATGGCTTAAATGACAAGTTTCACACAATCCCTAGTGTTCTGTAGTATTTGGCATTTGCTTACAGGCTTTCGGCAAGGGAGGCTGACCCCGTTCTAGGTCTCCATGGGCAATTGTACAGTCTAACTTTGTAAGTGCCTTGGGATGTTGCTCTTCTCCCTACTCAGATAAGGAAGACTTTATAGTATGGATGTTTGTATCACCTCTTTAATACTCTAATAATTGGTATGAGGAGTTCCTCCCGGTCACAGTCTGTATAGCTTATATAGGGTCCATATGGCAGTTGCCCCCCTACCCCTTGGCAGGACAAGTATGGTGGTGCCTACCTCCAAGGTCACAGGGAGATAACTAGCTATGGGAGCAGAGAGCCTGCCCACAAGACATTTACGATCTCCCTTCCTTCTTAAGTTTAGTGGTTTTATAGACTGTGAGCACCTTGAGGGCAGGGCTGGGACCTGTCCATCTTTGCAGCCCCACAGACCCAGCTCAACCCCTCTCCCCCTGTGCCCCCCAAGAGGCATGGTAGGTCTACAGTGAATGGTGACCTTGGCTGATACTGACACCTCACTTTTTGCCTTTTCTCACTGAAACAGGCTTTTTCAACTCCTGTCCCTTTTTATGGACAGACATATCTGCAGTGACACGGATGAGTCCTGGTGACAGAGTGGACTCCTTCCACGGTCTGAGGGTAACAATGACTGTGACATCATCATGTGATGATCTCAACACTGCTACCTGGTCTATGGCCATCCTCCTTTCTCTCTCAAGTGTCCTGGCCACTTCACTGCTCATTAGCATTTCCCTAAGGAGGTAAACCAGGGGATGGAGGTGGAAAGCAAATCAGTCAATTTTGCTGCACCTTTATTTTTCTGAAAAGCATGTAATCAAAGGCAGGAGAGGGTGTTGAAATTAATGGCTAGGATAACAATTTGAGGTTATTTATGTTACAGCACTTCCCATTAGATTAGGCTGGAGAATTCATTTTTTATTAGCTCAGAAGACCTTGTACATATATCTCTCAGAACAGGATCCCACTGAGGTGACAGAGAAATGTTACTGTTACTGTAAAGATGATCATAGCCTCACATAGTGGTGTCTTATCTTTTTGTAGTTAGCCTCCAAAGTGGGGTATAAACATCCCTTCTGCATGATAACCTATTGTACTGCAGGAAAATGTATTAGAATTTTTATTTCTGTTTATTTGTATCTAAAATAAGAAAGAAGTTGAGCTCTAATAATACATGCTATATGGGCTGACGACGACTTATGCCTAAAATTTATAAGTGAATATAGATGTATTTTGGAGACACATGCTCAAAATTTTCCACTCATAAGAGTGAATGATTAAACAAATTTGGAGACAATGATGTAAATGATCACCAGGAGCAAATTCCCTTAGCCTATTAGAAGCCTCTCTGAATTGTAGAGGATTCAGAACAAAAAAGATACTTTCATTTAGGTAATTATTCAACCACCCAAACTTAATCACAGCTCAGGGCTTCTCGTCCCAGAAATATTACTGCATATTACCTTGAAGCTTATGTCAAGACAAGGTGTCAAGGCAGAGATTTTAAAATGTCATGAAAGGGGTAAATAAAATTGCATTAAGTTGGAATTTAAATATGGGAAATGGCAGAAGAGTTTCTGAGGAAGTCTGGGGAAAGCATAGCAACATGGTCCATGAGGGAGACGTCTTGGTTTGATGTGCAAGGGCCAGAGGGGTTCCGTGCAGGGGTTCCTTGCATGGTGGGGCATCGTTGTATGGTCACCAGCACTTGGGAGCTGGCCATGCAGGAGCTGTGAGCTCCTTTATCCCATCCCTTTCCTGATCCCATCCTTTCTCTTGTTAAACTTTTCTCCTTCTTTCGCTCCAACTATTGGAAGGCACAGCTTGTCTCCACTTATTGAGATATCTTCTGGGAGGAGATATGTGCCTGAGGAATTAGGCCGCATATATCATGAGCATTCTTAACAGACAGATTCTTAACAGACAGACAGGCAGGTGCAAAGCCTGGTTTTTCTTTTACCAACTTATTCCAAGACCATTTTTTAAAAATAATTTTTTATTGTTATGTTAATCACCATACATTACATCATTAGTTTTTGATGTAGTGTTCCATGATTCATTGTTTGTGCATAACACCCAGTGCTCCACGCAGAATGTGCCCTCTTTAATACCCATCACCAGGCTAACCCATCCCCCCACCCCCTCCCCTCTAGAACCCTCAGTATGTTTTTCAGAGTCCATCGTCTCTCATGGTTCGTCTCCCCCTCTGACTTACTCCCCTTCATTCTTCCCCTCCTGCTATCTTCTTCTTCTTTTTTTTCTTAACATATGTTGCATTATTTGTTTCAGAAGTACAGATCCGTGATTCATCAGTCTTGTACAATTCACAGTGCTCACCATAGCACATAGCCTCCCCAGTGTCTATCACCCAGCCACCCCAACCCTCCCACCCCCCATCACTCCAGCAACCCTCAGTTTGTTTCCTGAGATTAAGAATTCTTCATATCAGTGAGGTCATATGATACATGTCTTTCTCTGATTGACTTATTTCACTCAGCATAACACCCTCCAGTTCCATCCACGTCGTTGCAAATGGCAAGATCTCATTCCTTTTGATGGCTGCATAATATTCCATTGTGTATATATACCACATCTTCTTTATCCATTCATCTGTCGATGGACATCTTGGCTCTTTCCACGGTTTGGCTATTGTGGACATTGCTGCTATAAACATGGGGGTGCACGTACCCCTTCGGATCCCTACATTTGTATCTTTGGGGTAAATACCCAGTAGTGCAATTGCTGGATTGTATGGTAGCTCTATTTTCAACTGTTTGAGGAACCTCCATACTGTTTTCCAGAGTGGCTGCACCAGCTTGCATTCCCACCAACAGTGTAGGAGGGTTCCCCTTTCTCCACATCCCCGCCAACATCTGTCGTTTCCTGACTGGTTAATTTTAGCCTTTCTGACGGGTGTGAGGTGGTATCTCATTGAGGTTTTGATTTGGATTTCCCTGATGCCGAGCGACGTTGAGCACTTTTTCATGTGTCTGTTGGCCATTTGGATGTCTTCTTTGGAAAAATGTCTGTTCATGTCTTCTTCCCATTTCTTGATTGGATTATTTGTTCTTTGGGTGTTGAGTTTGATAAGTTCTTTATAGATTTTGGGTACTAGCCCTTTATCTGATTTGTCATTTGCAAATATTTTCTCCCATTCTGTCGGTTGTCTTTTGGTTTTGTAGACTGTTTCTTTTGCTGTGCAAAAGCTTTTTATCTTGATGAAATCCCAATAGTTCATTTTTGCCCTGGCTTCCCTTCCTTTGGCGATGTTTCTAGGAAGAATTTGCTGTGGCTGAGGTCGAAGAGGTTGCTAGCTGGGTTCTCCTTTAGGATTTTGCTGGACTCCTGTCTCACGTTTAGGTCTTTCAACCATTTGGAGTCTATTTTTGTGTGTGGTGTAAGGAAATGGTCCAGTTTCATTCTTCTGCATGTGGCTGTCCAATTTTCCCAACACCATTTGTTAAAGAGACGGTCTTTTTTCCATTGGACATTCTTGCCTGCTTTGTCAAAGATGAGTTGACCATAGAGTTGAGGGTCCATTTCTGGGCTCTCGATTCTGTTCCATTGATCTATGTGTCTGTTTTTGTGCCAGTACCATACTGTCTTGATGATGACAGCTTTGTAATAGAGCTAGAAGTCCGGAATTGTGATGCCGCCAGCTTTGCTTTTCTTTTTCAAGATTCCTCTGGCTATTCGGGGTCTCTTCTGGTTCCATACAAATTTTAGGATTATTTGTTCCATTTCTTTGAAAAAGGTGGATGGTATTTTGATGGAGATTGTATTGAATGTGTAGATTGCTCTAGGTAGCACTGACATCTTCACAATGTTTGTTCTTCCAATCCATGAGCATGGAACATTTTTCCATTTCTTTGTGTCTTCTTCAATTTCTTTCATGAGTATTTTATAGTTTTCTGAGTACAGATCCTTTGCCTCTTTGGTTAAATTTATTCCTAGGTATCTTATGGTTTTGGGTGCAATTGTAAATGGGATCGACTCCTTGATTTGTCTCTCTTCTGTCTTGTTGTTGGTGTATAGGAATGTCACTGATTTCTGTGCATTGATTTTATAGCCTGCTACTTGACTGAATTCCTGTATGAGTTCTAGCAGTTTTGGGGTGGAGTCTTTTGGGTTTTCCACATACAGTATCATATCATCTGCAAAGAGTGAGAGTTTGACTTCCTCTTTGCCAATTTGGATGCCTTTGATTTCTTTTTGTTGTCTGATTGCTGTGGCTAGGACTTCTAATTCTATGTTGAATAGCAGTGGTGAGAGTGGACATCCCTGCCGCGTTCCTGACCTTAGGGGAAAAGCTATCAGCTTTTCCCCATTGAGAATGATATTCGCTGTAGGTTTTTCATAGATGGCTTTTATGATATTGAGGTATGTACCCCCTATCCCTATACTCTGAAGAGTTTTGATCAAGAGAGGATGCTGTACTTTGTCAAATGCTTTTTCTGCATCTATTGAGAGGATCACATGATTCTTGTTCTTTCTTTTGTTAATGTATTGTATCACGTTGATTGATTTGTGGATGTTGAACCAACCTTGCAGCCCAGGGATAAATCCCACTTGGTCATGGTGAATAATCCTTTGAATGTACTGTTGGATTCTATTGGCTAGTATTTTGGTGAGAATTTTTGCATCCATGTTCATCAAGGATATTGTCTGTAATTCTCCTTTTTGATGGGGTCTTTGTCTGGTTTTGGGATCAAGGTAATGGTGGCCTCATAAAACAAGTTTGGAAGTTTTCCTTCCATTTCTATTTTTTGGAACAGTTTCAGGAGAATAGGTATTAATTCTTCTTTAAATGTCTGATAGAATTCCCCTGGGAAGCCATCTGGCCCCGGGCTTTTGTTTGTTGGGAGATTTTTTGATGACTGCTTCAATTTCCTTAGTGGTTCTAGGTCTGTTCAGGTTTTCTATTTCTTCCTGGTTCAATTTTGGTAGTTGACACATCTCTAGGAATGCACCCATTTCTTTCAGGTTATCTAATTTGCTGGCAGAGTTGCTCATGATATGTTCTTATAATTGTTTGTATTTCTTTGGTGTTGGTTGTGATCTCTCCTCTTTCATTCATGATTTTGTTGATCTGGGTCATTTCTCTTTTCTTTTTGATAAGTCTGGCCAGGGGTTTATCAATCTTGTTAATTCTTTCAAAGAACCAGATCCTAGTTTCGTTGATCTGTTCTACTGTTCTTTTGGTTTCTATTTCATTGATTTCTGCTCTGATCTTTATTATTTCTCTTCTCCTGCTGGGTTTAGGCTTTTTTTGCTGTTCTTTCTCCAGCTCCTTTAGGTGTAGGGTTAGGTTGTGTATTTGAGAACTTTCTTGTTTCTTGAGAATGGCTTGTATTGCTATATACTTTCCTCTCAGGACTGCCTTTGCTGTATCCCAAAGATTTTGAACAGTTGTGTTTTCATTTTCATTGGCTTCCATGAATTTTTTAAATTCTTCTTTAATTTCCTGGTTGACCCATTCATTCTTTAGTAGGATGCTCTTTAGCCTCCATGTATTTGAGTTCTTTCCGACTTTCCTCTTATGATTGAGTTCTAGTTTCAAAGCATTGTGGTCTGAAAATATGCAGGGAATGATCCCAATCTTTTGGTACCGGTTGAGACCTGATTTGGGACCTAGGATGTGATCAATTCTGGAGAATGTTCCATGGACACTAGAGAAGAATGTGTATTCTGTTCCTTTGGGATGGAATGTTCTGAATATGTCTATAAAGTCCATTTGGTCCAGTGTTTCATTTAAAGTCTTTATTTCCTTGTTGATCTTTTGCTTAGATGATCTGTCCATTTCAGTCAGGAGGGTGTTAAAGTCCCCCACTATTATTGCATTGTTGTCAATGTGTTTCTTTGCTTTTGTTATTAATTGCCTTATATAATTGGCTGCTCCCATGTTAGGGGCATAGATATTTACAATTGTTAGATCTTCTTGTTGATAGACCCTTTAAGTAGGATATAGTGTCCTTCTTCATCTCTTATTACTGTCTTTGTTTTAAAATCTAATGTGTCTGATATTAGGATTGCCACCCCAGCTTTCTTTTGGTGTCCATTAGCTTGGTAAATTGTTTTCCACCCCCTCACTTTCAATCTGGGGGTGTCTTTGGGTCTAAAATGAGTCTCTTGCAGACAGCATATCGATGGGTCTTTTTTTTAATCCAATCTGGTAGCCTGTGTCTTTTGATTGGGGCATTTAGCCCATTTACATTCAGGATAACTATTGAAAGGTATGAATTTAGTGCCATTGTATTGCCTGTAAGGTGACTGTTACTGTATATTGTCTATGTTCCTTTCTGATCTATGCTGCTTTTAGGCTCTCTTTTTGCCCAGAGGACCTCTTTCAATATTTCTTGGAGGGCTGGTTTCATGTTTGAAAATTCCTTTAGTTTTTGTTTGTCCTGGAAGCTTTTTATCTCTCCTTCTATTTTCAATGACAGCCTAGCTGGATATAGTATCCTTGGCTGCATATTTTTCTCGTTTAGTGCTCTGAAGATATCATGCCAGTCCTTTCTGGCCTGCCAGGTCTCTGTGGATAGGTCTGTTGCCAATCTAATGTTTCTACCATTGTAGGTTACATATCTCTTCTCCCGAGCTGCTTTCAGGGTTTTCTCTTTGTCTCTCAGACTCGTAAGTTTTACTATTAGATGTTGGGGTGTTGACCTATTTTTAATGATTTTGAGAGGGGTTCTCCGTGCCTCCTGGATTTTGATGCCTGTTTCCTTCCCCACATTAGGGAAGTTCTCTGCTATAATTTGGTCCAATGTACCTTCTGCCCCTCTCTCTCTTTCTTCTTCTTCTGGGATCCCACTTATTCTAATGTTGTTTCGTCTTATCGTATCGCTTCTCTCTCGAATTCTGCCCTCGTGATCCTGTAGTTGTTTCTCTCTCTTTTTCTCAGTCTCTTTATTTTCCATCATTTGGTCTTCTATACCGCTGATTCTCTCTTCTGCCTCATTTATCCTAGCAGTTAGTGCCCCCATTTTTGATTGCACCTCATTAATAGCCTTTTTGATTTCGAGTTGGTTAGATTTTAGTTCTTTTATTTCTCCAGAAAGCGTTTCTCTAATAACTTCCACGCTTTTTTCAAGCCCAGCTAGTATCTTTAAAGTCATGATTCTGAACTCTAGGTCCGACATCGTACTAATGTCAGTACTGAGTAGGTCCCTGGCAGACGGTACTACCTCTTGTTCTTTTTGCTGAGGTGATTTTTTTCGTCTTGTCATTTTGTCCAGAGGAGAACAGATGAATGAGAGAACAGAATGCTAAGAGGTTAACAACGTCTCCAGCAAACTCTATACAAGTCAGAAAAGACCTGAAACCAGGGGACAAGAACGGGAAAGAAAGAAGAGAGAAATAAAAAGGAAAAAGAAAAAGATAAAAACAAACAAAAACAGAACAAAACAAAAAAACAGAATATGATCAAATATGATCAGGCTAGTGGATAGATCAGTGCCACACACTAGCTTTTGGGCATATTTTGGTCTGTTAGAAGAAAGTGCCTGCTAAAATTTTAAAGGAAGAAAGACATATATGTACAAAATAAGGGTTGATACAATGAAGGGATGGCAGATGACTGTAAAGATGAAAATTATAAAAGATTTTATAAAAGGAATTGATAAGATAAGAAATTGTTTTTTAAAAAGAAAGAAGATTTAAAAAGAAAAGAAAAAAGAAAAAAAAGTAAAAAAAAGGGAGAGAATGTGATCAGGCAGGAGAATAGAACAAAGCCATACACTAGTGATTTAGGGTATATTTTGATCTGCTAGAAGAAATTGTATCTCAAAATTTTAAGAGAGAACAACTTATGTATATATATGCCAAAAATAAGGGTAACTACTATGAAGGGATAAAAATATGACTCTAAAAATGAAAAATAAAAAATGTTTTTTTTTTTAAAAAGGGATTGATAAGATGTTGTTTGAAAAAGGGAAAAAGAAAAATTAAAAAAAAACAGTTAAAAAATTAACTTTGAAAAACTAATGAATTATAGTAAAAAAGCCATGAATTCTATGTGCAGTATTCCCCTAGCTCTGGAGTTCTTCCGTTCTCCTTGATTGGTAAACTTGGTCTTGGCTTGCTGGCTGTTCGTGCTGATCTTCTGGGGGAGGGGCCTGTTGCCATGGTTCCCAAATGTCTTTGCCGGAGGTGGAATTGCCCCGCCCTTGTGAGTCCGGGCTAAGCAAGCTGCTCCGGTTTGCTCTCAGGAGCTTTTGTTCCCTGCAAGCTCTCGGTACAGCTTTGGAGGACCAGGGTGAAATGGTGGCCTCCCACTCTCTGCCCGGAGGACCTGAAAACTCGGGGCCCCGTTCCTCAGTGCGCCTCCAGAGAAAAGCAGTCAGTCCCGTCTCCCCAGTCTCTGGCTGCACTCCATGCTCACCTGGCCCATGATCAAGCGTTTCTATGTCTGGCACCTGACCCTGTGTGGAGTCTCCAAACCCAGCAGATCCCTGCGGTGCACTTCTGCGCCACTCCTCCCAGGGGAGGAAGGGGAGTCTCCCCGGCTCTGCCGCTTGTTGGGTCCCTGCTGGAAGAGCAGTAGCCCGACTGGGCCGCGGATCACAGTTTATGGCCACCCCGAGCTGAGAGCCGTGCCTCGGCTCCATCTCTACAGCTGGCTTCCCCGCTCCGATACCTGAGAGCTCTGCTGCACTCAGGCACCCCCAGTCTTTCTGTGACCCTGAGGATCCTGAGACCACACTGTCCCGCGAGGGTTCCACCCCCCGCTTAGCCACTGGAGCGACGTCCCTCAGCGGAGCCAACTTCTAAAAGTTCCGATTTTGTGCTCCGCGGCTCTAGCACTCGCCAGAAGCGGCCGACGGAGGCCCCCTCCCTCACCGTCTATCCTCCCGAATATCGCCTCGGATTCACTTCTCCGCATGTCCTACCTTCCAGAAAGTGGTCGCTTTTCTGTTCAGAGTGTTGTTACTATTCTTATCTTTCATCTCCTGTTGAGTTCGTAGGTGTTCAGAATGGTTTGATCCCTATTCAGCTGAATTCCTGAGACCAGCCAAAATCCAGGTCTCCTACTCCTCCGCCATCTTGCTCTGCCCTCCCCCAAGACCATTCTTTTAGGTCAGACACTGCAAATCAATGAAAGGCACAGCTTATCCCTTGGTTGGAAAAGGGTTATTGTTTCATCTGTTGGGCAATATTTAGGAAAAATAATCTCGTTGACTATTTCAAACTTGATTTCTCTAAGTAAAAGAGGTAGATCCTTGCTGTGAATCTTGAGGCTGCAGGACTTCACCCCCTGGCCTGGTCTGGACTCCCTCCTATTAGGCAAAACCAGCAATGGCTCTGTTGACTCAGAGGTTCATATGCTCTCAGCCTCTGGAGCACTCTCTCTTGTGCCCTTTGGAGCCTCCTCAAGTAGGGGGGAGGTAGTGTGGGAAACTACTGAGGAAAACTACTACAGTTCTGACATGGAAGCTAGGGGAATGTTCAGGTCAGAGAATGGTAGCTCAAGACAAGGGGGAGGTGGTCCACTGTGTCGGTAGGACCCAGGGAGCTAAGGCCAGTGTCAAGGTTAAGGCCAGTTTTTGCACCTGGTCATGGGCTCTTTATGGATGTCTTCGTAGAAGTAACATTGTGAGAGGAAGCCAAACAGTGTTAGGATCTAGGGCCTTATGTCCACTTTTCTGTGTTCTTTTGATTGGCTAGACCTTCATCTTCATTTACTTTTCACATTTTTTCTCTTCAAATTATTGAAGGGACTGGAATACATAAAAAATAGCTCTTTCTCAAATTCTGTCTCTTGCTCATCAGCATGAAGCTTGTTTGGCTGCATATGGACAGTCTTTAGGACATGTGACATTTACCGGGGACTTCCTTATCCCTGCAAGGTCACAGGGATGTCATTGCCTGAAAAGGTTTGGGAAACATGGTTCTGGCTTAGTGCCTGCTCCATCCGTTCTTTTTCCTCTCCTATCTGTTTGGGGGCGTTCGATGCCTTGTCAGTGCAGAATGCAAATTTACTGAGATTTACCTAAGTTGCTTTTGTTTAGCAACTGGCTGTTTTATTGTGGCTTTAAATTTAGCCTCCTACTAATGACTAGGTGCATTTGGGAAGAGAAACTGGCTTTGCAGATAATAAAGCAGATGTGTGCTGTGACTTACTCCTTCATCACATCTTCCTCTACAACCAAACTTCTTCATGAGCTACAGAAAGCTTTGAGGACCTCCTATATCCAGGGCACTACTAAAGGCTAAAAAGGATTCAAAGAAGCCCTCAATGTGCTTACACTTGGGGAGATAAACCATTCTGGAGCAGAAGAAAGAGTGTGGGCTTTGCAACTGGATGAACTTGAGCCTCAGTCTTATAATCTGTAAAGTGGAGATAGTAATCTTGTTATGTGGTTTTGAAATATAGAAACACTAGGTGTAAAGGTTTGGCCTCTGGTAGATATTATCGTTATTTTAAAAGGGTGATAATATTACAAGGGTGTTTGTGAAATGTTGACCAATTGTGTGAAGGAAAATCAGAGGCAGAGAGAGGCTGAAGGCTGTCGGGAAAGAATTCATAGATGAGGATTATTATTGTTGCTCTTTTGTTGCTAAGAGAAAGGAGACCATGTGTGTCTTATTTCTCTGTCTCACACAACACTGACCAGCCTCCTTTCTGAAATCTTAGCTGCTGTTGCTAATGGACAGCCTGGAGCCTGCTGCCTTTGAGAAATGGACTGTGGCCAAGATTCTGCATCTGGGCCCCACCCAGGCTCAGGAGGAAGTCCATTAGCTTTCTGCAGGAGTCGGAGGGGAGCAGCTCCAGCTTTGCAGGTGTCCTTAGAGAAGAGAGTTAGAGAAGGCAACTGCAGGGAACTCCAGGCCCCTGAGATAGCTGGACCAGGGCAGGAGGGAGGAGGAGGGATGGGGGCGGGAGGGGAGAGGATGTGTGGTTTTGAGAGAGACAGCTGACCATGGCCACCTTCTTGACCAACCACCTCCTCCTTCACAGTGCTTTGGAGTCAGGTGTCTTGCTTTTACCTACCTTCCTTATCTCTGGTCTGGGAGAGCAGGGAGAAATATTCCTGTTAAGAAAGGTCCCGAGGATCATTTTCAATGAGCATGTGAGCAGGATATAGCTCAGCACTGCTCATGTCTCACCATTTCTTTATCTTTATTTTCACCCTCGTATACTTTCTCTACCTCCCTCTACTCAATTCTCTTCCTCTTTTCTCCCAAGGGTCAAAACAAAAGCTGGGAGAGAAGAAGGAAGTCGGGGGAAGACAGTCTATGTGCGGTTGTACCTAGTTTCCCTCCTGGGTGTGCCTGGGGGAACACTCTCCTCTTCCAGGGAGCTTCTTCAGAGTCGTGGGGACTAATCAGCACATTTTACTGAGGTTGCTTTTCCAAAAAGCCCTTTGGTCTGTTCTCGTTGAGGTCTATAGTGCTTGTTTCTTTGGTGTACAAATCTGATGGAAGAAGGCAGATCAAGCAAGTTGAAGGGAATAGAAAAGCTAAGAATGAGAGATGGATGTTCTTGGTGGCATGTCAATAAAGTCCTGGCTACCTTAGGTATTGATTTCCAGCCCTTTCCCTCCATCCTCTGCCATCCAGCCCAGGGAAACACTGTGTATGGCCATGGATCTCTTAATTCTGGCTCTGCCTTCCTTCCAGAAGTCCTCTCTCAACCCCACAACTTGGAGTCAATTCCTGTCCTTGTGTTATTTTATTCCACATGGGCTTTCTCCCATGGTGGCAATGAGCATGCTGTATTGTAATGGCCTTTTGATTGCCTTTCCCTCTCAGTGGACTGTGGTGTCCTGGCGGGAAGGACTGTGTCTTTTCCTTGTTGTATCCTTTGGCATGTAGTGGATGCTCTGTTGATATATGTTGAATGTTGACTGAATGAATGAATCCTGCCACGTAGAGCCTGGCACCCATTTACCCTCTTCCCCATCTCCTGAGGCTGACCTGGCTCATGTCCCATTTCTCCAGGATAGTCTTCTCTGGTGTCCAATATGTGAGTGGGCATAGAGCTCACCTAGCACCTGCAGAACCTTCCCCAGACTCCATTCTCAGAATAAGTATATAAATTGGCCATGATAAGACAGTGTTTTATCTTTGTGACTTCAAAAGATCTGACCTTGGCACACACATGGGTGGTTTAATCGGTTAAGCGTCTGACTTCCGCTCAGATCATGATCTCAGGGTCCTGGGATGGAGCCCCATGTTTGGCTCCCTGCTCAACGGGGAGTGTGCTTCTCCCTCTCCCTCTGCCTCTCACCACCTCCCTCCCCCATGAGTGTGCTCTCTCCCTCCTCTCAAATAAATAAAAAAAAAATTAAAAAGAGTTTGATCTCATGAGTAGAAATGTAGGGTTTTTGAGGAGAAGGGTGGACCAGAGAGCAGCTCGAAGGAAGTCTAATCCTCTAGCCACTCACAGTGGGTGCCCAGTCAGATCACAGAACAGGGCAGGGCAGAGAGATACACACCACATACTGTCAGGTCATGGGTGGGTTGTCATCATTCAGACTCTCCCAAATTTGTTGTAAACAAGCTAAAATAAGATGATCCTCATTTTCAGTTGAGCCCAGGATAGTAATATCTTGGAAAGTGCAAAGGAAGGCAAAACCTAATGGGACAGAGAAAGAAGAACAAGTCAACAAGAATCCAAGGGAGGGAAATTGCTTTTCTCTCTGGTTTCTGAATAGGTGATGGTCAGAGCTGGCAAAAAGCCCAGGACATGTCAGCAGTGCTGGAAAGGAGATGCTCTTGCTGTAAATCTTGTGTTGATTTTTGCCCCTCCTTTCCCACTCCCTTCCACAGTATCATGCTCTGATTGCAGAAGCCTCTTACACAGGCTCACATTTCTTGGTGAGTACTCCTGAGCTGCCTCCCTTGTGCCCCAGAGCACTCTGTACTCCATTAGAGCAGGGATCTCATTCTGACTTGGAGGAGTTATGGGTGCAGCTGTCTTTTTCTCTCAGAGCAGACACACTGGATTTTCTCTCCCATCTGCATTTCTGCATCAGCGCCTGCAGACAACTTTCCTCCAAAAAAAGACTCTCCATATACTGTTACTTCTTTGAATTAAATTTGCCCTTTTGGCCGAAGTACCTGATTCCCAAGGAATTTTACCAAGTCCAAGAGTCATTTTGGCTTCCCAGTGGGAAAGAGTTGTACCAGGTAGTCTACTTTGGCCTCCTGCCACTGATTGCCAGGCCAACTGCTCAGGCCCATCTCTGTCTCTTCAGATTGCCCATATCTTTCTGCCACTGCCAAGGCCCTGTGGTTTCTACTGGTTGTTCTCTCTTCTTTCCCTCTTACTTCATCCTTAGTATTCTTTTCTTTCTCTTTTTAAAAGATTTTCTTTCTCTTTTTAAAAGATTTTATTTATTTATTTATTTATTTGAGATAGAGATAAAGAGAAAGAGAGAGAGAGCAGGGGGAAGGGCAGAGGAAGAGGGACAAGCAGACTCTATGCTGAGCATGGAGCCCAGTGTGGCACTTGATCCCACAACCCTGAGATCATGACCTGACCCGAAACCAAGAGTCAGATGCTTAACTGACTGAGCCACTCAGGTGCCCCCATCCTTGGTATTATTTAGTTAAAAGTCCTCTAAGATTGGGCACAGAGCAGGTAACAGTGCCCCCAGATGTCCCTTCTTCATTACATTTCATAGAGAAGTGACAACCCCTCTCATTGCTTTTTCTGGGAGAGAAATAAGTCAGAGGATCACACAAAGCTGACCTTTAACTCTTGACTTCCTTGCAGACAGTGACAAAGCTCTGTTCCTACTCATGAGGGTGAGATTCCCAACTCCCCCATCGCCTTCCCCTTCTTAAGTATAGGCTGGAGGAGAAAAATGAGTTAGAGAGGCTTGAATAATACCTGACATTTATGGAGAACTTCCTGAGTAGCAAGCACTATACTAAATTCTTCACATACTATTTGTTTACTCTTTCCACTAACCCTATGAGGCAAGTATTATTATAGTCCCATTTTACCAATGTAGAAACTGAGCCTCAGAGAGGTTGAGTTGAGTTACATGTTCAGGATACCCCAGCTGTACAATGATGGGCCAGGGCTTATATCTTGCTCTAAAACAAAGGTATTAACTAATAGTCACCTCCCGAAAGATGTCTTCTAAATGCCAGTGTGAAGTTTGCATCTTTGAGACCATCAGATGGATAAACATCCATTTCACTGCTTCTCAAAGAAATGGACTATTATGGTCTATTTCCTTATTGTTCGTCTAACAGGAAATAGTCTGGTTCATTACTTATGAACCAGTTCTTAAAACTAGAACCTTAAACCTTGACTTAGTACAGGAAATGGTGTGGTTTACATGCTCAGGAAACAGTGACCAGAATGAAATATTTGGCAAATTTTATACTGTTAGTATAAAATTGGGAACTGGAGAGCTGGGGGAAATACCTCGAACACTTTTCCATGCTTGATAAATGCTTTTCCACATGTGACTTTTAATGGTTGCATGGTACTCTATTGTACGGCGTACAATTATTTAGTTGCATGAAACTTGGGCAGTGGGGATGTTATTGAAAGCAGAAGTAATTTAAAAAAAGAGAATTTGAGTATTAGGTGTATGGTAGCTAGCTTTTCCAGCTTTAGAAATTTGCGTTGTACTAGCTCTGTCCAAAGAAGGAAACCTATACATGTTGTGTGATTTTCTAGGCAATGTCGGGGGTGGGGGACAGGGCTTTTAGTCAAGTTTCATCCCAGTCACCTCCATAAAGTTATCCAATTCAATCTTGTAGTCTTAGAGAAGGTCAAAGATTCAACTTCCAGTTCTCTTAAATGAGCTACAGAAAATACAATCCACTCTTCCTAATCCAATGGGGTCAGATTTGTAGCTTAGATCTGCAGGAGCCTTTATTAAATGAAAGAAGTTAGAAGCCTAACAGCATTCCTAACTGGGTGACAGTCCTGGGAAGAATGTCTAGAATATGATTCTCTGTCTTGGCTAAGTTTGAAGAATGGTATGTTCTGAAAAACAAAAACAAAAAACCACAAGGGAGTTTATTCTGATGTTACCTACTGGCTAAGGATTAAAGCATGAAGAGAGACACAAGAGATCATCTTTGCAAAGCAGGAAGACTCTACAAATATCAAATATTGAATTAAGTCATTAATTAGAGTCATGTCCTAGACTTGTGCCCCTGACTCTGGCCAAGCCATTTCTTGTTTTATTTCAGGTCCCAGATAATAGATCCTCACAGTGGACAGTTGATGGATAATAATGATGGTATCTCTCAGGCAGAAGGGGGTGGGATACTGAGATGGAAGGAGAGATAAGGAACAACCATTGGTTCAGTGGGGACAGGGATCAGGTCTTCTCACCCTCAATTCTTCAGCACCTAGCATAGCACCTGCCATAGAGTAGTAGATACTTAACATATATTTTGAGAATAAATCGAACAATTAGAGGTTAAAGCAGAACTGTGGGCTGCCCACTGCCATACTTGGATATTACAACAGAATGCATAGAACATGTGGCAAAGGGTATGGAGTCACTGTCCTCTCTGGGTTTAGGCCTGGGCCTTCCTCAGCTTCTTAGCTAACAGGTCAGGAATTTTCCAAGAGATCATTTTACTTCAATCTTCTCAGGAATAGAGTGACTAAGAAGGGATGGTGTCTAACTTGAAATTGATGAGAAGGGGTGGTGGGAGGAAAGAATGCTGGTCTGAATCTGTAGTAGCAGGATCCCCTCCCATCAGCCACGCTTTGAGCTGTGGAGAGAAGCTGGGGGGCTATGCTGGTGCCTGTAGAGTAAGAGATGACCTGGTTGACCTTGATTATTAACCAACCTGTTATAATGGAAAGGTGGGGAACCACAAGTTTAGAGGTAAAGAATTCCATTTGCAGTAGGTCAACCTAATCCTTACATGTTTGTCTTCTTTCTGGGAAGGTGGGAAGCCTTCATCAGAACAAAGATATCCTAGTGGTGACACATGCAGAATAGAAATCAGATTTGTGACCTTCGCTTCCTGCTTTTTGTTGGAAGAACTTCGGGAAAGTCAAATAAGCTAGAGAAAAGAGGATCTGTTTCCCTTCTGTAAAGCCAAGTTGGCCCATATTTATATTCCACCTCTTACACAATTAGTGTGAAAGTTTAGAGTTGGAGGATGTCTTCTGTAATAAGCTGCTACCAGAAAGCCCCATTATGTTGAGAAAAAAAACGAAACCCTTGCAAATGATGGCACTAGGAACAAGAACAAACTTCCTGGGCAAGTAAATGGTAGAAGACTCAGCATTTTAACAAATTATTTCTGTCCTCGTCTGTCTTTAAGCTATGGAGTTGCCTCCTTGAGCTCTTAATAACTCAAATAATCCATATTGATTCAAAAGGGGACTCAGGAGCTTACAGAATCCCCAGCACACAAGCATTAAAAGTGCCTCCTCATCCAGCAGGAAGCCAGTTCTCCAATGTTACTCTTGGCTGGGAACAGTGAGGAGGAATTTGTGGTGACAAATGGAGTGAGTATGAGTCACTCCAAACCCTATCCAAACCTCATCTTGGCACCTTGCTTGTGGAGATGCATGCTGTATAATGGTGGAGAGTACATGCTTTGGAGCCAGGCTGCCTGGACAAACTACTCAACTGCTCTGTCTCTCAGTTTCTCATCTGTAAAAGGTGGGGGGCGAGGAGGGTAATAGCACCTACCGTATTGGGTGTTGTGAGGATTAAACAAGCTAATACATGTTAAACACTTAGAACAATGCCTGGCACATTTGGTAAGTGATCACTAAGTGTTTGATATTATTACTCTGCATGGGCTTTTACCTTCGGTTCAGTCTTTTGAGGCTCTGATTTGAGGAACTTGGTAGGACAACTATTTTCCAGAGTGGTAGGCAACTTATAATGACCTGTGATAATAGAAAGGAAGAATAACATAGCAAGCAAACACCCACAATCAAACAATACAGTTTGTTTCAGCCAGACAATCCAATATCTCCCTAACATACTTTTCTTCCAAAAAGGAGATCACAAAGTAATTAGAGCTGTACTTCCTTCTCCTGACCATACATACCTTCTACAGTGGGTGCCAGCTGCCCTTCCATGAAAAGTTCTATAGCCAGAGAGAAAACAACCCTAGTAATCCATGTATTTTGATTCATACATCATCATAATAGTGGATGGCATAGATTAGAGTCATATGGGATTCCTATTACTTACCACTTATACTGTGATTAAAATGTCATCACCAACCCTGATGCCCCATTATTTCCCATTCCCTTCACTATAAGAATTGATATCTATATTTTATTTAGCCCATTCCAACAAACATTTATGGACTATCTTCCATGTACCAGGCATCATGCTAGACTTGAATAGGGTAATGTTGTTTCCTGCAAAAAAGGAGGAAATGGAGACATATAGGTCCAAAACTAAAGTTAGGTTGAAGGATTAACTGTGAAGATTTTGGGGCCGGAGCCTTGGAATGAATGATGATTTCCTGTATCAGTACATGTTGAGAAAGTCTTTAGCTGTTTTAGGTAGAAAAATATTCCAAGGTCATTTATGCTGAAATAACCCAAGAACCAAGCCTCATTTCAAGGCGTTGAGCAGCTTTCACATAGACCAAATCAATAACAAATATGGGACCAGCTTGGGAGCATTGGAACAATAAGAACATGATATGAATGAGTATAAAATTTAAACTTTGCATGGCTGACTCAAGGCTTTCCATTTGATTTACTAATAGAATTGAATTCAGATTCCATATTTTTTCCAGCTTCAGAGTACACAATGCAACCCAGTCTAGCTTTTCTCTCTGGGCTAGTTAGAAATGCTTCTGGTCAGTCAGAGCCCAGGGAATTGGTGACAGTGCTCGAGGCTTTCTTCTGATGATCTTTTTTGGCAGCTGTAATTCATCCTCCATTATCAGGAGAGAACTGGCAGGTCCAACTCTCAAGCCCCAGATTTTCTCCCCAGCCAGATACTACGCCTGTAGGATAGCGCACAAACTCTCAGACTCAGTTCACTATAGTTATTCTCTAAATCTGCTTCCCTTCCGTGGATACCAGGAACGACACCAGTTGCCAAAGCTAGAAATCTGAGGATTATCTCTGTTTCACTAGTCACTGCCCTCCAAGGAGGAGCGAAGTCATTTGCATGTCTGAATACCTCTTGAGTCTGTCCCAGCCTCTTCGTACTAAGTGACTTTCAGTGTCAAAGCCTGGGGGTTGGGGAAGCATTGCTGAGATTATGGGGGTGAGGGTCAGGGTGTGAGGGGTGGGGGTCAGGTGGGGGAGGATAATCTCTTACCCTGGAGCCACCACTCCCCCTCATCCCGCATCTGGATTAATGTAATAGCTTTACTGTGGTCCTCCTCCACTCTATCTCCAAATTGCTGCCCAAGGAATGTTTCTAAAGTGCATTTCTTAGGAAAACCTTGTTATGAATCTCTTGACAACGGTGTAATGAAGGGCATGGAGAACTTAGTCATAGCAGATAATGAAACAGTTTTAGCACTGGTACATGAATATGAGGACAAATCAATGCAGCAACAAAGAAAGTCTAGAAATAAACCCAAGTGTATAATGGGCATTATTCCTGTGGATAAAGATGGCATTTCAAGCCCATGGGGAGAAAGTAAGGATTAGTGGGTAGTTGTTCTTGTCTCCTGGCTTGGACTGCAAGGGGGTGTCTGTGTTTGCCATGGCTGTACCGGAAATGGTGTATGAGCATATTTGCTCCTTGGTGCCTGCATGGCTTTCCTAGAGTGTTTCTTGGGACTGGGGTACACATAACTTTTGCTCATAGTCCACTAGTAAGAACATGGCCACATATAGGTGCAAAGGTGGCTGAAAATGTAGTCACTGGTTGAGTGGCCATGTGCCCAGAAGGAAGGAAAGAATGGATTTAGGGGGACAATAGCATTCTGCCTCCTTCAATCACCCCATAAATATCAATTCAACACCTACTACGTGCCAAGCATATTCTAAGCATTAGGGATACAGTGGACAATACGGGCAAAAGATCCATGCCCTCATGCTTACCTTCAAGGGCAGAGCAGGAGTGGGATGTGGGCATATTCAAAATGAAAAAAGAAATCTATATGTCAGATGATAGTGAAATAGCCAGAAATAAAATAGAGAAGCTGTATGGGGAGTTCAGGGAAACAGGAGTGGCTTGTTGCAACTTTAAGTAGGGTAGTAGGGGAAGGATCCTCTGAGAAGCAGACATGTGAAGCCCAGATGGAGGCGAGGGAGTGAGCCCTGTGGATCCATGTGGGAGAAGAGCCATCGGGAGTAGTGAGAGGATGTGCAAGCACCCCAGGCAGGGTGATGCTTGGAGCACTTGAGGAAGGACAAGGAGGTCCCTGTGTCTGGCTGAGCAAGCGAGGGGGAGAGTAGTAGGAAGTGAGGTCAGAGGGATATTGTAGGGTCAGGGGGAGGAGGAATGGGCAGGTTGGGTGGAACCTTGAAGGCCATTGTCAGGGGTTACTGGAGAGTTTTGAGCCAAGGTCTGTCCTGTTCTGACTTACATATGGAAGGCTACTATTTAACAATTCAATCCTGAAGGGCAAGGATAGAAGTTAGGAGGTGATTACAATAATCCAGGAGAGATCTCATTTAAAAAGGGGCAGAGAATCTGAATAGACATTTTTCCAAAGAACACATCCAGATGACCAACAGACACATGAAAAGAGGCTCAACATCACTCATCCTCAGGGAAGTGCAAATCAAAACCAGATATCACCTCCCACCTGTCAGAATGGCTAAAATCAAAATGGCAAGAAAAAACAAGTGTTGGAGAGGATGTGGAGAAAAAGGAATCGTCTTGCACTGTTGGTGGGAATGCAAACTGGTGGAGCCACTGTGGAAAATAGTGTGGAGGTTCCTCAAAAAATCAAAACTAGAATTACCATATGATCCAGTAATTCCATTACTGGGTTTTACTCAAAGAAAATGAAAACACTGATTCAAAAAGATATGCACCCTTATGTTTATTGCTGCATTATTTATAATAGCCAAGATATGGAAGCAACCCAAGTGTCCATCGGTAAATGAATAGATAAAAAAATGTGGCATATATATATATATATATATATATATATATATATATATATAAATATATATAATGGAATATTACTCAGCCATAGAAAAGAATGAAATCTTGTCATTTGCAACAGCATGGACAGAGCTAGAGAGTGTAATGCTGAGTGAAATAGGTCAGTCAGAGAAAGACAATACCATTTGATTTCACTCCTATGTGGAAGTTAAGAAACAGTACAAATGAAGAAATAAAGAAAAAAGAGACAAAAAAACCTCCAGACACTTAAATACAGAGAACAAACTGATGGTTACCTGAGGGGAGGTGGGTGGGCGGGAGATGGGTGAAATAGGTGATGGATATTAAGAGTACACTTCTCTTGATGAACACTGAGAAACGTATAGCATTGTTGAATCATTATATTGTACACCTGAAACTAATATAACACTATATGTTAATTATACTTCAACAAAAAATAGAAAAAAATATATCTCTCCTCTTATTTTCTTTTAATTTGCATCAAGGAAACCTAGGTTCAAATTCTTACTTTCTAGGTTTGTGATGTTGGACAAAGTACTTAACTTTGAGGTCGTCATCATCTTATCTGTAAAATGGGGCCTATAATGCTTATTTTTCAGATTTGTTTGTGGATTGGATAAGTAATATATATAAAGCAGGGTGTTTCATTTGAGTGTCAGAAAAAAACCTTTATTGAAATGGAAGGTATTATTATTTTCCTCCCTTTACAGGTGCAGCTCAAATTCACATGTGCCCGAGTGAGATCCACACTGGACATCAGACTTTTTGCTTCCTAATCTGATACTTTTGCTATTTTACCATCTCCCCACTTTGTCTCCAGGCTTAGTGAAAACTGGTGTCCAGTTGCAAGCAGCTGGATATGGATCATACCTCTGGACTTCTGGGGCAGGCGGTTTGGAGTTTATCTCAGTGGAATCCTAAAATGATGGCCCATCGGTCAGCATCATTGATGGGGTCCCTTGCTATTCACCCAGCATTGCCTGGAGTTGCTTTAAGGGCCACAGGTAAGTATGAAATCCTTTTCCGTGCTCTCAATAAGGAGACTATCTGGTTGCACTGACAAGGCTGACATCTGTAAAATGATAGCGAACAGGACAAGCCAGGGAACCCAAGGTGACGAGAGGGTCATGGACAGACTGTAAAGCCTGCTCTTTCAAGGAGCTGAACGGATGGAGGAAGGTAAGGCTGGGCTTCCCGGAGAAGGTGGCGTGAGAATAGTATCTCGAGGACTGTATAGGATCTGGTTTGCGGGGAAAGCGGAGGGGGCAGTCCAGAAGAGGAGATGGATAGGAGAAGTAGAGAAGCGGCAGCTCTGCCAAATCTCTGTTTTTCATGCCCTTGAGGTAAAGGTAATGGCAGTTATCATGGTTTCAAAATAACTGGAGGCCATGGGCGTCAGCACCCGCGAATTTTTGTGAGGCAGCCAGGTAACGAGATTAGAGCCTGCAGGCCTGCTGAGTCCATTCAGACTGATTGCCCTGTCTGGGGCCCCATGTCAGCAGGGCTCCGCGTGTCCTCTGTCCTGCTGTGCTCAGCGTGGGGGCCTGTTGGAGGCTGAGAATTGAGAGAAGAACACGTGCCAGGAGAGGGAGCACGGGGAAGCCAGGGGACAGAAAGAGAGACAGACACTGGCCCAGCGGCAGGAAGGAGCAGGTGCTCTTAGATGGCTGTTTGTCGAGCTTGGAGCTACAGCTCGGTGTCAGCCACCTCTTGCTGGGAGGTGGTGGGAGGAAGGGGGGTGAGGTGCTTGGGTAGGGAATGGCTGGGGCCAGCATCCCCAGCAGCCCCCCTCCTTCTGGCACCTTCTCCGGCGCTGGGATTGTGAAACTCTGTTAGGGATGCAGTAAGCATGCCTTCAGTGATAGTCTGAACTCAAATGAGGTCATTCTAACAAAGCCCGAGGAGAAAGAGATCATTCCAGACGGAGGAGGAGGGACTCATTAGGCTCACACTCAAACAAGGATATGAAATCCAAACAGTTTTTCTAAAAACAATCCCTTCAGATAGTCATGACCGGCTGCAGAACTCTCTTACGTGTTGCTGATAGGATTGCACATAGTCGAGTGGTTTGAGAGGGTATTTTGGCATCATGTATGTCCTAACAATTCCAGTTTTGGGGATTCGTTAGAAGGTAATAACCATGGATGTGGACAAAGGTTTATTGATGTATTATTCACAATGTTTATTCAAGCATTACTTTTTTCCTACTATAATAACCATTTTTATTTGTAAAAATCCATATATAAAATGTATTTTTTTAGTCTTTCCAAGTTTTCCTTTTTATAAAAACAAAAAGGCACATAAAAACCTTTCCTGCTGTCATTCCCATAGATGATGTTTTTCGGGCAGCACCCCCCCAAGCCCCCCGTATAGCTACATGCTTCATTCTGGGACATCTTGTTTCCCTCACATGTGGGAGCTTTACTTCTAAATAGTGAAAAGTTGTAAACTAAATGCTTAAGAACAGGGATTTGATTAAATAAGTTACAAGAAGTTCCTATGAGGAAGTACAAAGCAAATATCAAAAATCGTGCTCTAGAGCAGGGGTCAGCAAACTGCAGCCCACAGGCCAAATCTGGGGCACTGCCTGATTTTTTATGGTCCTTCAGCTGGGAATGCTTTTACACTTTAAATGGTTATATAAGCACTTACGTAATAGTCTCAATTTTGCTTCTTGGCCTGCAAAGCCTAAAATAGTATATAGCCCTTTAAGAAAGAGTTTGCTGACCACTGCTATGGAAGAATACTTAATGAGATGCAAAATTTTCTTTATATACATAGTTAGTAGAGGATACAGTGCTAGTGTCTAAGTTATCTATTACTATTATCTATTACTGAGTAACTGTCCCAGAATTAGTGGCTTAAGACCATAACCGTTTTACCTGCTCATGATTCTTTGGATCAAGAATTTGGACAGGTCAGAGCAAGGAGGTCTGGAGTCTCAAAGAGATTGTTTGAATGATTGGGGGCTATATGGGATGGTTCTTCAGGTAACATATATCCAGGGTCTTAATGCTCTCCACTGGGCTCCTTAGTTCCCCATGTGGCCTTTCCATGTGGCTAGTCTGGGCTTCCTCACTGTATGGTGGGTTAGGGGTAGTTGAACTTTTTACACGGCAACTGGTTTCCCCCAGAGCGAAAGTAGAAGGTGCCAGCCTTTTATTTTATTTATTTATTTATTTATTTTTTAAAGATTTATTTATTTATTTGAAAGAGAGAGAGAATGAGAGAGAGAGAGAGAGCACATGAGAGGGGGGAGGGTCAGAGGGAGAAGCAGACTCCCCCGCTGAGCAGGGAGCCCGATGCGGGACTCGATCCTGGGACTCCAGGATCATGACCTGAGCCGAAGGCAGTCGCTTAACCAACTGAGCCACCCAGGCCCCCGGTGCCAGCCTTTTAAAGGCTAGGCATATTTTCACTCTGCTGCATTCCATTGATCAGTGATGATCACAAGGTCAGCCCAGATGCAAAGGGTCTGGGAGAATGTTCTACCTTTTGATGGGAGGAGCAACATAATGCCTGGGGTGGGGACAACACAGGTCCCAGTCTTTAGAGACTGTCACAGTGTGTAAAAAACAGTACATACACATAGGTACATATCCACATTCATGGGCTTCTAGTGATGACCATGAGAGCAACTTTCAGGGGATACTAACGTGAAAAAGAACAACCTTACCTATTTTAGAAATCTGCAGTAGTTGTCTGTCCTGTTCATGCTTAGCCATCATCTTTTGAACAACTTTCTAGATTTGGGCAGATGAGCCAATGTATAAGAGAACTCATATTTTCTTGCAGCTAGAATGCAAGCATGTGAAGGTATCACTTAAAAAAAAAAACAAAAAACCCCAAGCAAACAGATTAAGAAAGTTTGAGCTCTGGAGCCAGACTGTCCAAGTTCAAATCTCAACTCTGACACCAACAGATTATGAATTTGGACTAGTGATAGAATTTTTATGTGCTACAGTTCCCTCATCCAGAAGAGGGGATAATCAGAAAATAATCCCATAGGGTTGTTGGGAAGCTTCAGTGGGTTAGTTCTTGTCAAGAGCCTAGAACAGTGCCTGGCACTCAGCGAGTGCTCAGTAAGTGTTAGGATAGGGCCTGGACTCTGCCCATCAGACATCAGCATAAAACTTCAGACGTGGGCACCACAAAACAGCAGCTGTGGGGCTGTGTGGGGCTCAGAGTTCCTGGCACAGGTGGCTACATAGGCATACAGATTTTCCCTTGTCACAAGATCCAGGTGGAATTGGTGGTAGGGGCACTTACAGTAAATCCCAGTTCCAGGCATTTATACTCAGCAGGTGGTTTCTCCACTGATCAGTTCTCTGTGGTTTTGGGCATTATTCCTGGAAGCTTCAACTCTTAATATGTTTTTTTTTTTTCAGCTAGTTCAATGATTATGTGAACTAAAATATATTTTTAATAAATTCTTTTTTTTCCTCCTAAACTAACCAAGTGGATTCTGTTGTTTGTAGTCAAGAACTGTGGCTGATGTAACTGTGGCATGGCTTCAAGGGTGCCAGGGGTGTGTCCTGGGCTGTGTTTTGTGTTCAATATTCCAGCATCAGGGATATTCATTCCTTAAAGATATTCTCTTACACATTGTATGTCAACACATGCAAATCCTGGAAGGGAGATATCACACATAAAGTCTTCAGTTATTAATAATCTTATTATTACTGTGTAATGTGCCTTCTATGGATCTAGGGGAGCTAACTTGGATTCCTGCCTGAGCATCTTGGGCCTGGAATCAGATCTGTTCTGCTCAAATTTGCTCCTCTCTAGTTCTCCAAAACTTGGCATGTGACATGGCCTTGTCTTATCACATTTCCAGAATTGCCTGATAATGACCAGAACTTCCTTTTGTCTAGAATGTTTTGCATTTTTTCCCTTGGGTAACATAAAATTTATATAATTTTTGTATTTGTCAGATGCATTTAGGTGAAACAAGTGAGTAGATCTAAGAGATGCCTTTGATGTTCAGATTTGGAACATACCAACATCCATCTAGAACATTTTCAGTAGTCACTGGTAGGTATTGTCAAAAATGTCAAGAATCCAGAAGAAGAAAATGCAAACATTTCTGAACTAGAGGTGAAGCTTGGATAGCACACTGAATCCCGCCTTGATGACATGTATGATAGTTGTAAGGGGAGAGCGCTGAAACTGGGAGAATATTATAAAAGATATAAATGGGAGAGGAATTTTTTTTCTGGGAAAGATGGGATGTTGCATAAATTGAATGTTCACCTTTGAGCTATACGGGAATAAATTGCCAATGCTCATGATGTTGCAAGAGTCATGACATCAGTATAATTTCTTAAGATTCCCTGAGGCAACAAAATACTACTATTTCTATATTAGTCCAGGAATGCCCAGAGGGGTTCATGATGCCAGTAACAATGAGTGACAACTCATCTCAGGGAGATGAGTCCATTAGGCCTTCTTAAGATGTTTGCTGGCTGCAAGAGGGCGTTGGCTCTGTGGATGGGGACAGGGAGATATGGATGAGGCACCTGGGCATCCAGCAGATCAGAGTGGTATTGACCAGGGTCTGGGCTAGGAACAATGGAGGTTGGGTTGAGGGAGGGCAAAGCATAGTGCTACAGTGAATGGGAAAGGCCCTAAAAACAATATAAGAGCTAGTTGGAGATACATTTCATGTATTCAGTTCACATTTATTAAGATCACTCCTGCTCAAATATTACACAGAGGTCTGTGTGGCTTTCCTGTCGTCTTCCAATTGAGAGCATTTCTATGGAACTTTGCTTCGAAGTGAGAAGAATTGGGACCCAGAAATCAGAATTTTTTAAACTTGAGTTCTTAGATTCATTTTTTATCTGTGTGTCCTCAAGCCTGTTGGTTCACCTTGTTACATCAAAAAAGTTGCATCTGTAAAATAAGAAAATAGTACTCATTTTATACCTGGGGCTCTTCGATTATGATATGAGAGGCATTGGAGAATTATTATTAATTTTGGTCAGTGTGATAAGGATAAATGCCATGGTGCTTATAATTTACTAAAATACTTCAGTAAAAAAAAGGTAGATGTATTACAAGATACTCATACTGTGAAATCCAAGGGATGGATATTCAGGTTAATAACACTACTTCTCTCTGTGTTTAAAATTTTCCATAACTAAAAGAAAAAATACCCATCTTACTTAACAAAAAAATATCCATCTTACTTAACACACAGGATTGCTATGAGGATCACATGAGAAAATAATGGAAACTGTTTTACAAGTGGTGGAGCACTAAACGGGTGTGGGTTATAGTTCTTCTCATTGTTCTTATAAGGGAATGATAAACAGTTATTCCATCTCTGCTCTTGTCTGGATGAGTGCCCTTTGTTTCTCTCTTTTCCTACTTTCCTCACCTATTCCAGAGGCTCAAGGGAATGTTTTATGGTAATATTTTCGTTCATTGTGCAGAATGGAGCAACAAAATCCACAAAGATCACTGGGGAAAGGAAGGGTTGGGGTTCCAGTCCTCTCTCTATGTGGGGAGTGGCTTCTCAGGTGGTCAGCTAATTATAAGGTATCATGCCTCCATTTCCACTCGCCAGCTTGCCAGCTTCTGGAAAGACCTTCATGCTTGATTCTAACAACTAATGCTTTTGGTCGAAGAGAGAAGAAAATGATGCAGGGCTAATTACTGAGGTTTTGTGGGATTACCTTTTAGCCCTTTATCTGTCATTTTCCTCAGAAGTTTAAATCCTTTGGAAAGAGAGCATTTGGGGCAAGTGTATTGGTACAATATGCCTGTAGGGACATTTGTTCTCTTCCCTTTCCCCAAACTCCAAGGATTCGTCCTAAGAGTGGAATACAGCTCCATTTCCCCCTTCAGTTTTAATGAAAATAAATTAATGAGCAACATGCTATACTTTGCAATTTCGTTCTCTTTTCATATAGACATAAATTATTTCTGAGCAGTTGGGAGCACTATGCTTGGTAAGAAAAGACACTTTGTATTTAGCTATTTGCATATTAATGCTGCTATACCATCCCTCATATGGATGATGTATCCGTGACACCAGATATTAAATTTCTTGCTCTCTTGTACTTTGAATGAAACTATGACTTGAAGAGAACAAATTCTCTAGGCTGGCTAGAAGCCAGGCCTTTCTTTCTCTCTAAACCACCAGCACAGTGGGACCGTGGATAACCTTGAAAAATCATTTTGCTTCTGCAGCTTCTCTCACTACCTTTGTGAAATTAGAGCAATGGTGTGTTCAACCCGTTTCTTTCCTTGGGGGATATGACTAATGGAAAGGATGTTTATAGAGTACTTTGGTTGCTTTAGAGAAGATGTTCTATTCAAGGCAATAATAGAAAATCTTACAAATCATGAGACGTCTGGGTGATATGTTGTCTGCACACAAAATATTCATATTATTGTTTTATATTTTGCAAGTTAGATCTCTCTAGCACAACTGGGATTAAATTGGATGGGCATTTTTTTTTTAATTCTTGGAAGCCATGCTGTTGTATTGCTTGAAGAATAAAAATATAAATCCTCAATCAGTGATATAATAATGATAAATAAGATTGACAAAATATATGAAATAATAAGGGGGTTGGAGAGAAAAATTTTATTAGAAAAAAAGTCAGAAAAGCTATTCAGTTGATCATTCTTAGCAGAAAATCCCTGTGAGTAAAAATCCCTGTTAGTAACTAAGCATCAAGCACCCTCCTCAATGAGTTCCACAGCCCACTGCTTAGGGTGGAAACATGAAATCATTATGAGAAAACCTCCAGACTTTGATTATCAAAATGGAATGTATTTTAGAGCCAAAACTGATGACCTAACATGAAATAAACCATAACCCTTGGTAACCAAGTATACTTCTACATTTAGTTTTTGAGAAGAAGAGGCAAAAGACCAAACTGATATCAGATAACTATTTTGAAGAGACATTTTTGGGGGCAAGCTCTTTAAAGTGTGATGAATCCTAATTATCAACCTCTTCAAAAGTCTACTTGTAATTCTATAGGGTGATACTATTTGGCACGATGGTCCTGAGTTGAGAAGTCACAGAATCAAGAAGATCAAGGCTGCAGGGATCCCTAGAGATTACTAGACAGACCTCTCTCCTCTACAGAAGATGAAGCTGGGGCTCATAAAGGCCCTCATTAAAATATATTTAATGTACTGTGCAAACGATTTGTTCACTAGTTCAACAAATATTTATTGAATACCCACTATGTTTCAAGCAAACATCTATTGATTACCTCCTTTCCGCCAGGGGATGGATAATAGTTCTCAAGCAGAATAGGGAGTAATAGGAGAGATTACATACAAATAACTAAAGGGCGGTAAGCCATTTTGAAAATAGAGCATCCCACTGTTTCTCACACAAGAAATAGCCTAGAACAGTATTCCCTAAACTTTATAAAATTTTCTGATCTATAATATTAGAGTCTCGGGAAAAAATTCTTGGTGATATAAGGTTAGGAAATGATGCATAATTTTTTCTTGGAGATTGACAATGTACAATGTACAGAAGCTCTGCAGTTTAAAAAAAATGCTTCTCAAATTTGAGCATGGACATCATCCTTTGACCCAACCCTCTTCCCATCTTTCCTTTATTCCTCTGCCCCCTTTCCCCCTCTTTTCCTTCTCTACCTTCTCCTCCCTCCTCCCTCTCCCTTTCTTCCTTCTCCTCCCTACTTTTTCTAGCAGAACATTTTTTACATCTCACAGAACTCTCAAGTTCTATAGGACATTGTTTAGGAAGCTCTAAAAAGTGTTTTAGCCATTTCTCAGCTAACCAGAAAGCTCCATTAGCCAAGAGAGCATATTCTCAAAATTCTCCACTAATGGAGGTTTCAGTGTAGTTCCAAACCGTGGTTGGAATCAGTAATAATTAACAGTAATAATCAATCATGACAGTAATTAACAGTAACAAATTAAAAACTTTTCCTCATTACATAGGTAGAATGATGAAGCAATAATTAATATAATTTTGGGGACTTTGATTATTATCCAGAAATGAAGTCATTTGGAGATATAACAAACAATTGCTTCCTGTTTTGCTCCAATTAATCTAATCTGCTTGGCACAAGAAATAACCCAGAAGGTATAAGATTTCAGAGCAAATCCATATTTGAGGAAGTGCTCCCAGTTGCCAATCAATGCAGGCTGAAACTCTGAATATAAAAACCAGTCCATTCTGATGGAAATTAGAGTAATAGTGAATATTGTATCACTTCTTTCTTGAGATTTCATCATTTTCAACATCACAAATCATGCCTTGGGGCAGTCAGATGATGTATCTGTCCTTTTCTCTTGAAATCTTATTTAGTTCAGAATGACTGCAATGTAACACATCTTTGCACAGTCTTTTACTGAATTTATTATCTATGTCCCCTGTAGGTTGCCTTGTATATTTGATTTATATGGCATATATGATACATATAATATATTACATAATATATATAATATGTATTATATACATATGTGATTTTTGTTTTTTTGTTGTTGTTACAACCCTGCTTAAAATTCTGCATTTTGGCAGTGATATAAATGTAATCTGGAAATGGTGTTTGGGGAGCAGGCTGAATGATACGTTTCCGGTGTTGTCAAGTCAGTCTCTCTGGGAATTAGAAATAAAACTGGTTGGATTTTGTTTCATACATTCCCTCACCCTGCTGCCTTTTCTTTTCTAACCTCTTGTAATCCTTGGCAACAACTGTGGGTAGCCAGTACAGATCCAATAACCAATAATGGATGCCCTAACAAAGTGCTGTGGCAACAGCCTCTAGTGTTTGTTCGAATCTCAGCTCTGCTGTCACTTCCTCCAGGAAGATTTCTGTAAGACTGGGCTATCTGCCCTTCTTGGAGGCCCCACAGTGCCCTTCTATGGCTGTCTTTCCCGGGGTCTCAGTTCCCTTTGTTTATCACAGTCTGTCTCTCTCTCTCATCTCTTACAGTAAAAAGTTTCCATATAAGTTTTACTGGATCTGAGTTTTCCTCTTTATCACAGTACTTACCTTGCCATATAGACGTTGTCTGTTTGTCTGTATCGCTCTCTAGACGGGGTGTAAGTCAGGTGAAGGCAGCAGCCATGTCTGTTTGGCTCATTATGGAGCTCCTGGCAGGCAGCAGAGCAGACAGTCAATAAATGTATCTACTGCCATTGAGTTGGGCTGACCCCTGCTCAGTTCAAAACCTGTTGCCCCTCTTCATGGAACTTGCTGGGCGCTGCCTTGTTCATCTATCAAATGAGATGTCAGTTAAGCAGCTTGCCCATCAGACCTCAGATTGTGTTTCTGGACTTAGACCACTATATCCTATGTCCCCAAAGAGCCTGAATCTCTTCCAGAGACAGATGGCCCAAAATGTTCTCCCTCTTTCCATGAAGGCATGTGCATGAACTTGCAAATCCAGGCCAGTTCCACTCCTCCAAGATGCCTTCCTGGGAATGTTCCAAGCAAACCTTGTTCCTACAGCTGCACTCTGCCCTCAGGGATTAAGGTCCCCAGGAAACAGGCACAGTTGTGTGCTGAACTAATTGTCTTGGACCCATGTCATTCTGTGCGTGAACTAACTGTTGTATCTTCCCTGACAATAAGCCCAGAATGAGTGAGTGGCTGTAAGTCCAAAAACCCTCTCCTTTCCTTGATTTCTCCTCATGTATCTGTCAGTTATGAGTTCACCTTATTCTTTCTTAATCTTCTTATTTTTATTTATTTACTTATTTTTTTATTACAGTCAATTAGCCAACATATAGTACATCATTAGTTTTTGATGTAGTGTTCAACGACTCATTAGTTGTGTATAACACCCAGTGCTCATCACCACACAGGCCCTCCTTAATACCCATCACCTGGTTACCCCACTTCTTAATCTTTTTATCTTTTTATCCTGCATCCAACATACTTCCATCTTTTGGAGTTGGTGAGTTTTCATGTATTTTCATTTGTCCTCAGTTTACCCCTTTCATGCTTCAAGGACATTTTCTGTACTCTAGACAGTATTCTGGCTGCAGTCCTGTTCTTACTATAAAGTATACTGTGAGCTTGAAGAAGTATCTTAACCATTCTGGAGATTGGCTTAGGCAGTTGCTTTCTGTCTCAGCTCAGAAATACTAAGAGTATCATGCCAGTATTTGATTAATGGCAGTGTTTTCCTGTATTCTTAATTTGTGATCTGTATCTTAATCACCTCTTGGATTGAGAGCTATAATAATTATAATACTATAAATGTTACTGCCACTGCAGCTATTAACAACTAAAATATTTATTATTACTTTGTGCAGAGCACTGTGCTGAGCACTTTCCATGCATTATTTCATGTAGCCTTCATAAGACAGTGTCAGCTGAGTCGTCTCTCCATCTCACATGCAAGGAAACTAAAATTTGCGGAGGTTAGGTAACTTGCATAAGATTTTAGGTTGGTAAGTGACAGACCCAGGATTCATATTCAGATATGTCTGATCTTATAGGTAATTCTTTTAACTACTTACTTTTTTAGCTCAGCAGAGGCTGGTACGGGAAACCTCACGGGGAGAGTTTTCTTGGGTTCCCCATCTCTACCCACCCTCGACCAACCTCCAAAGTGTTATTAATCACTTTCTGCAGTAAGCGACTCGCAACGACCATGAGACTTTCAGTTTCTGTATTATCTCTGTTCCTATGACATGTTTATCAAGTGATCCTCTCTGCTAATGTCAGCTCTTTCTTTCCAGTGGTGGACCAAGAAACTTTAGGGTCAATTCTTTCTCTCACACCCCATATTTGATCCATTAAGAAATCCTGTTGGCTCCATTTTCAGAATGTGTCTAGAATCGGACCACTTCTCATCACTTGCACCTGCTGCCAGACTGGTCTAGTCAGCATCATTATTATTGCAAGAGCCTCTTGGCCTCCTCACTTGTCCCATTTAGCCTTTTGCAAACTCAGCAGTGATCTTTAAAATCACATGCTAGAATATGTTCCTCCTCTGTCCCCAAATCCTTCTCTTTCTGACTAAAAGCCCAAGTCCTTCCAATAGCTTGCAAGGCTCTTCACAATCCACCCACACATCCCTTCCCCTACGTCCACCCACCCCCAAGGGACTTCTCTGCACTTCCCTCATCAGGCCAGTGCAGGCTCTTCAAGCACAAGGAGATGCGGCACCTGCCTCCACGCTCGTGCACTGACCCTTTGCTCTTCCTAGAAGTTTTTCTCCAGATATGTCCATGGCTGTACTCTCATCTCCTTCAAGTTTTTGCTCAAATATCACCTTCTCAGTATCCACCGTATTTAAAATTGCAACTTTGCTGAACTTCTCACTCTCTTACTCAGCTCCCTTTCCCTCCGTATCTTTATCAACTTACAACTGCTGCACAATTTTCTGATACATCATGTTTATTTCTTGTTATCTGCCTCCTCATTGGAATGTAGGCTTTGGGAAGGCAAGGATTTTGTGTCTTTGTGTACTAATATATCCCTTGCATCCCGAGAACAATGCCCTGCTCACTGGATGGCCTCAATTAATGGCCCTTGAATGAATGGGGTAACGGCTGCCAAATTTTTACCAATTGGTTCTCTGCAGGCACAGCACCGACAGGATTTGCGAAACAAGACTCAGGGCGGTCCATGTAATAATAACGTTTTCTCAGACTTCGGGGTCATGCTGTCTTCATGATTTTAAAGGTTTTTAAGATTCCTTTTTCTCTAGTTTTCTGTTTTTTGGTCTGAAAAGTCATTATCTTGTCAAACTTTCATCTGATTTCAACTCTATACTGATTGTCATTTTGATGAAAACTTTCTGGGATCTCCCTTGTTTTTCATGGGGGTGAAGGTCCCAGATGTGGGTGCCTGGTCATTTTTATAAAGCTCATGATTTCTCTGGTGCATATATTAATCTCTCCAACAATGCCTAAGACTCTGGTGAAACTGGCCAAGGCTGCATGGGCTTATAGTGTCCAGCATCCATTTGCTCAGGTCCTAGATGCCTTTCTCAGATTCTACCTGATGGCTGGACCCATTAATCTGTAAATATAGTACACTTTATGTTTCTGTCAGCTACTTTTCTGCTTCTTCACACAGCTAGGAAAGAACATTCTGCAGTTTCTCTCCACCAATTTGGCATTGTATTGTGAGAAATACTTAGTTGGCAATTGGGAAATTTCAATGTGTATTCCCTCTTCTATAGCATTTATAAAAATATGAACTCGTCCTTCCCCTGACCCTGATCCCCAAAAGACAGCACTTTGCAGCTCTGTATCCACAGAAATATTTGAGTATCTTTATTATTTGCTTTGCATTTTTAAGTTAATTCCTTACCTATGGCCTCCTATCCTGTAGCAATTCATTAAAAATATTGTTTGAAGTGCAGTTTTGAAAGTCTTTGAGAGTCCAAATCAGGTGGTTCTCGAGGCCCTACTTTATTCTTATAACTATTTTTTCAGATAGCTCTAGTATAATTTAAGCATGAAATAGTAATAATAGACAATCCATATGCACTTTGTACAGCACTTTACAGTTTATAATTTGTGGGAAGGTCATGGGTTTGGAGCAGACAGATACAGATTTGAAACTCACCTTCAATATTTACAGGCTTTGAAACTCTGAGCACCTTGCCTCACCTCTCTGAACCTACTTTCTTTCATCTTTGTAAGGTGGCAACCCCACCCGTAGGCTTATTATATTGCGAAGATGGAGGGACATTGCTTGGAGAGGTCCAGAGGCTGCCTGATTCAGAGCAAAGGGTGGGTGTTAAGTTGATGTGGGCTCTTTTCCTTCCCCCCTTTCACAGAGACTCTTCTGTTATGATCTGCACTGCCTCCACACACGTGTTCTAGCTACCAGGATTCCATGTGGAAAGGAAAATTCTTACCCTATGGAGTTCACATGTTAGAGGTGGTGACAGAAAATAAGAACAAAGAAAGAAACACACATGCAAGTGAACATACAGCAGCAGGTAGTGATCAGTGCTAAAAGGAAAAGTAGCCGGGTGACAGGGTGGGCATTAGGGTGAGGATGAGATGGGGGTGGGGAAGGGAGTTTATTGTAGATAGAGGACCAGACAACATGGTCGAGTGAGGAGGAGGCAAAAGTGAGCTTTGAATCCATGGGTTTTGACTCTAGTCAACTGTTTGCATTGATGTGTTTGGGAAAGCTGCCCTTCCGTATCCCCCTGCTGGTGAGTATGGAAGGGAGACACACAGGTCTTGAGTTTCCAGGTCCTCCGTAGAGTCCTTCTTAGGTGTGGAATGCACCTTAGCTGGCAGTTAGTTCTGTCACAGGGACCATTTGCAAGGACAGCAGTTCTGGGCTTCCACCATTGAAATGATCCCATAGCGTTCACCTCTAAAACCTCATTAAAACTTGTCCTTTTTTTTTTTTTTTTTGACCCTTTAGAACTTCTGTATTACCAATGCCAAGGTGCCCTCATCCGTCCTGTGCAGACTTCTCCTACCTGGTCTGTGTGTGTCAATTCTCATCCCTTCCGGTAGGCCTGGAAGTCTTCTGGGGTAAAGTCCCAGGGCTCATCTTCCTTGGCGAGACCACCCAGGTGGAAGCGGCAGTGGGACTCTGCTTGTCCGAGACCAGACACCAGCTTTGAGGGTGTGAATCCCAGGTTCCTCCTCCAGACACAACTTTTATTATTATCCTCATTCATCTTTCAAACTCCCAATTATCTCTACTATGTGTTTACCAACAATTTTTTTTTTGAAAATGAAGGACAGAGGGACTTTTTAGACATGAATTTTATTCTCTCTAATATTCTTCCATTCCTTTGATAACAATATTATCCCCAAACTTAACTATCTTTATGAATCCAAAGGGAATAGAAAATTCTAAACACTCAGGTGGCTCTTTGGAACACTCAACTTACTCTTGGTAAGTTCTGCTGAATTAGCTCTAAAATATAGGTCAGGTCAGCTGTATAAATATGTAAAACAATATTCAGGCACTAAAAATGCTACTCATAAAAAATTAAGAGGAATTTAGAGTGGTTTTAAAGTTTAGTGATAATGGCAAATTGAAAACTGAGCCATGTGGTAACATGAATTTCATTTCTATATTTAATGCTGAAATGTTACAGAAATCCATTGCCAATGATTGTGGAAAATTTAGGTTTGAGCTATAAGTATTGAAATTCTAATTATTCAAATAGGGTCAAAAATGTTCTTAAAATTATTATTAAATTATCAAAAAAGTGTTGAGAATGTTCTAAAAATTGGGGGGAGGGAATGTCATTACTTGGTTTTATTTCAGTACTTGAGTGGGTGATTTCAGATATTTTATGTGCTAATTATTTTTTTCCTTGACCTAATTTAATGGGTTTGAAAGTTCTGCATTTGACCACCTGTCTTAATGGAATTCAGTCAACTAAGTTGGATACTCCTGTGTTTTATCATTTTACTGTATTTGTGAAAATCAAGGAAATAAGAATTTAAAAAGTAGTGATTAAAAATTTGAGGTCTTTGGAGCAAGAATTATTTTCTGTTTACTTATTAATAGATTAAGTAAATTAGAAAAAAGATCTGGGAAAATGGTGACTTTTTAAAAAGATTTTATTTATTTGAGAGAGCGAGAGAGTGAGAAAAGCAGACTTCGTGCTGAGCAGGAAGCTCGATACGGGGCTCCATCCCAGGACCCAGGGATCATGACCTGAGCCAAAAGCAGACGCTTGACTGATGAGCCTTCCAGACACCCCAGGAAAACGGTGATTTTAAGAGAAAAATAAATTCTCAAGGTCCTTGTAGGCTAATAATGATTTGCTGATTGCAAATCATCTTTACTTATTCCTTAAAGCAATTTCTAAAAGGACTATTCGTAGATTAACTTTGTCAATCTCATACATTCTTTTCTATGTATGTGAAAATAATGAAACTGTATTTCTTTAAAAAAATAATTTGTTGCTCAGACTTTTTGCTAACCAGGTGGGTCTTTTGGTTTTGTGCATTTTGGAGATTAGACCAGGGTGAATATCCTTGTTCATGAAGAAACACTGCTCAATCATTTTAGTTTCTGTGGTTTCCAGAAAAAATTAAACATTTGCAGAAAAAGAGTCAACATCCTTGATGGCGCCAATGTACATGTAGCCGCAGGCTTGGGGAAGAGAAATATAGTTTATTTCCTCTCTAGCTTCTGCTTAATTTAAATCTAATACCATATGTTTGGTGACAATTTCTTCACTCATTGTGTCTTTTAACTCCAGATTCCTGCCTTTTAATGATTTGCTTGAAAAGGATGAAAATTCACACATAATTTGTCTTGGAAAGCCTACATTTATTCTTATTCTTTATGGCATAACTTTCTTTCTTTCTTTTTTTTTTTTTAAACAGAGCCCAAGTTTAGTGTTGTGGCTATGGCAAAGTTGTTTAAATCCAACCTTTTAGATCTTTCTGTTTCTGAGGACAGTAACTTCTGAGGCATCAGAAATAACAAATCCAGACAGATCATTTATTTAACATTTCTAGCAGATATATTTTTTAATTATAACTTTACTGGCCAGGTATTGAATATAAATACTCTCTCTATTAAAATATCTATTATAAAATCATCTGATTTCACCACAGTGTATGCCTTTGCAGACAATGAAGAAAATCGTTTAGCTTAACTTTTCACCTTTCTAATGGGTGTAGAGAGCTGTCCAGCAGCACAATCAGAGGGAAAGCCCAGGCAGGGTTTGCGAGGTCATCTATCAAGGACACTGAGGATAGGATTCTTTTTGGAGAGAAAGGCCATCCTAGAAAGGCAGTATTGCCAACAGCCACAAGATTTTTATATCCAGCTACCGTGACATTGTAGTGCTAGTATAACTAAATCCGTTCGTCATTTTTTTCCAAGCAACAGTTCTTCCAGAAATGCAGGTCTTTGCTAGAGCAAGAGCACTCCACTCAGTTGCAGGTTAGACACCCGGTACTGTTTTGTGCATTCACTAACTAGCTACACAACCGTGAGCAAGCGGCTTCTTTCTCTATGCATCACTCCATTTGTTAATCTGATTAATTTAGGATCCCTTCTGATGGGTTGAGAGGATTCTTAATGTTGTCCCTTTCCTCCTCACATCCACTGGTTGTCTCCGAGTCTGCTACCGTGTGGTCTTCATTAACCTCGCTGAGGTTTGCAGACAGATGACTAGACAAGAGTATCTGGCTTCTCATCATCATGTCTGTCTGCTTCTTTTGCACTAAAGCAGTACAGTTTCAAAAAGAGCTGAATTATCAGTTTGGTGGCATAATATGAAATGGTTGAATGAACTACTATAAAATGACTTTTCAAACACCTAAGTGTTTACTGAGTACTTTTAATGTTCAGTGCTTGTGCTAGAGTCATTATATTAAAATAACAGATTTGGGGGGCGCCTGGATGACTCAGTCTATTAAGCAACTGCCTTTGGCTCAGATCAAGATCCCAGGGTCCTGGGATCGAGTCCCGCATCGGGCTCTCTGCTCAGCAGGAAGCCTGCTTCTCCCTCTCCCACTCCCCCTGCTTGTGTTCCTGCTCTTGCTCTCTCTCTCTCTCTGTCAAATAAATAAATAAAATCTTTAATAAAAAAAACAGATTTGGGTCTCATTTTAAAGGGTCTACATTCTACTTGGAGATACAAGTCATATATAGAGAAATACATCTAACCATGGAAGGGCTGCTTCCTTACTTCATTTTGTTACAGCTCACATGTCAACCCTTAAAGAGACTATCACTGACCACTCTAAATCCAGTAATACCAATACATACTTTATCCCTTCTCCCTGTTTTATCTTTTTTTTACATGGAACTCACCACTACCTGACAATTTATATCTGTTTGTTTGTGTTCTGTTATTCGCTTATTGCTTTTCCACTCTACTAGGTTTCCGTTTTATGAGGCTTTTGGCTATTAATTATTATATCCTAGATGGCTAAAACAGTAGCTGGTACAATAAATATTTGTTGAACAAAGAAATGAATGGTGTATGTAGTACATGTCCAGGGAAAACAAACTTTTTATTTGCTGAAAGCACAGAAAATTCTGACCAGAACCCCCAAGAAGATAAATTTTTATGCGTACTCACTCACCTCTTAAGGATGGGTGAGAAATTCTGGGTAGTGGCCAAGCAGCAATGAGGGAAAATTCTTAATTTTAAGAATTAACCCTCCCTAGGATACTTAAGACAGAGCTTGAGATGGGGTGACAAAAAAATACATGGTTGGGTCTGCCAATGCAACCACCCCCCCAGACCCTAGTGATATGCACTGATTGGTCTGCTCATAGAGGTTTAGAGAGGCATCTAAGGAGGAAACCTACAAAACAGGTAGTGGTTTGGAGGGAAAGGTGGGAAGGCTTATTATCAGCTGAGAGCAAGTGAGTGGAACGGACACCTTCAAAGGAGATTCCCCAGCTCCTCTGGGTTGCAAGACTTACCACACATGCCGTTCTTCCTAGAACAAGGCAGGCAACTTGCTGACTGTATTTCGGGGCCACATCACTGGATTTGAAAGTGGGTTCTAGGACTGGATCCTTTCTTTTATTTTCATGCAGTTATGGATAAACACCAAATTTAATTTTATTCCTGGAACTTAAAAGTTAGGTAATTTTGGTAGTTCATAAAGCCCAGAAACCATGACCTCAGCACCTCATTGAAACTGGAGCAGGATGGTTTCAGTGGTTTTTGTTCAGGTGTCTTATATGTTGGTAAAGCAGGAGCTAGGGTCTTTTGGCTCTCTGGATGTCCTTCACAGACTGAAACAAATGAAAGACTCTCGGGAAATTTTCCAATGCTGTAGGAGCGATGAATTTTGTTAAGTGTCATAGAGAGACTGAGAACATGTAAGAGAAAAGGCAGTGGAGGTACAGAGGTAGAGAATGGGTAGGTTCACTTGGGTTGCTCTTAGCAAACTGTCCAAGCTCTCCCTCTCCTTGGCCACAGAGGACTGTGGTGTTTGATTTTACCTGTCACACGTCCAGCTGTTTCTGGAAGATACCACTCATGCTTTCCATTGAGCAGTCCTGTTGCTATTTCTAGGTGATATTGAACAGCACTGTATCCCCTTGCAAGCATCACTCCACTCTACAGCTGGCTGATGTTAATGAGGTCAGTCTTGTGGGTTCAGTTCTGCTTTGTTGACTTTGCATGAAGAACTTGACTCTTCAGTGGGCAAGACCCTCAAGCCTGCTCAGGGCCTTCATGCATTTGTGCTGTTACTCCTAAGGGGAAAAAGCTAGAGTACTACTTGTCTCCAGAAGAGAAGCAAGGGATGTCCTCTTTAGCCCAAAGGGCAGGCCCATAAATTATTAATGATTTGAGTTTGAAAATGTAGCTTTAGGCAAGAGGGAACGTATTTGTGAGAAGAGCCCTGGGCTAGAAGTTTGTGATCCTGCCCTCCTTCTGGTTTGACCATTGTGTATGTGTTTGTGTGAAAGCAGACCTATCATAGAACCTCTAGGTCCTTGTTTGCTTTTTTCTAAAATGAGGAAGCTGGTTAGTACTTCTCAGCTTTTTCAACCAAATTACCTTTAATAGAAAAGAGCAAAAACATCTGGATAAAATTGCTGTATCTGATGGTACCAAATTGTTCACGAGTTCTCTTTTGCCTACAGGATGTTACAAATTCTTCCACTTGACATTATAACCTGGGTCTGATTTATCCTTCTATGCTGCTTTGACATTACTCCCATTCATGAATGTACCTTTCCATGCACGCCCATGGTTTTCTGCCTTTGTGCCTTCGCTTCATTGTCCCCTCAGCATGGAATGTCCCTGTTCTTTCGCCTACACTTCTACATGCTATGCATTTCTTAAGGTCTGGTTCTAATGCCATTTCCTTTGCAAATTTTCTTTGATTCCCTTAGAAAGAATCCCTTCTCTTTAGCTTAACTATGCCTCTCTTGCGGCACACACTCTCGACTTTGCTTTTGTATTTGCTATCTTATCTCCTCTGCTAGTTTGTGTTTTTCTTGGGGATAGGCATGTCTTCTTTTCCATTTTGATATTTCCCCACTAGTTCCAAATCTAGCACAGAATCTTATGCATATTGTATTTCCATTGAATTTTGTTGAATAAATAAATAAATAAATAAATCTAACCTTAATGGCAAGAGACTATTGGTGGAACAACAGAGATCCATCTGAATTGCTGGAAAAATAACTTAAGGAAATTGCCGTTAGTCTTTCATTAATACTACAGCCTTTAAGAAAATTACGTACATAATGTTTACTTAACCTTTCACAGTTTATAAGTTCTTTTTTCATATATAATTATATCTCTTTGCTAAGGCAGCATCTGTGGGTACATATACTGCAATATAATTCTGATATTAGCCATCTGGAGTTAGCTCAGACTTCAGAAGTTAAGATCACAGTTTCCAACAAGACTGCTTTCACTTAAGATGCTAGCTGAAAGTTTGGGAGCCCCAGGCCACCTTCACTTGTAACTAACTGGCTACAAATTGGGGATCCTATGACCCCCTCAGGTTTGACATTCACTAAAATGACTCATAGAATTCAGGAAATTGCCATAATTACAATTGCAGTTTCATTATAAAGGATACAAATCAGGATGAGCCAAATGAAGACACATAGAGTGAAGTCTGGTAGGGTTTCAAACATGGGGTTGTCCTCTCCCAGGAGTCAGGGCATATCCCCCTCAGCACACTGATGTGTATCACCAGTCAAGAGGCTCTTCTGAGTTCAGAGTTTTTATTGAGGCTTCACTAGGTAGACACAACCAATTAAATCATAAGGCATGTGATTAGACTCAATCTCCAGCTCCCTTCTTTCTCCAGTGGCTGGAATGTTGGGCTGTTAATATGTGGCTCAAAGCCCTAACCCTCTAATCACATGGTTGGTCTTTCTGGCATGATCAACCCCCAGCCTGAGTCATTTCCTTAGCAGATACTCAGAGAAGGTCCAGGAGGCCCACGGATAACAGACACTCTTGTCAATTGGGAAATTCCAAGGGCTTAGAATATTTTGTCCCAGCAACCTGGGACAAAGACCAGAAAAATTCTTTATTATACAACAGTAGGAAATAGAATATTATCTTCTATCCAATATTACAAGTGGCATTGAGGAAGAAATGACTTGGTTAGTGTCTTAAAGCTGCATGGTAATGGAGCCAGAACTCCAATCCCAAACACCAAAAAATTCCCAAAAGACACTTCAAGTGTCTTTCCACTGCACCATGATGGCTCCCCTACAAAAAGGGTAATTTTGCATTATCATTGTCATTTTATCCTTCAAACTCCTCGAATAGCTGAATGTGACCTGCATGTTCCCTTGGAAACCATAATCACTGTTCCCAGTGGTTATCAAGAGCTCCTCTTCCTTTCATCTGGGGACCACTGATGCAGAAAGTGTGAAGTTGGCAGCCCATTGACCAGGAGGCCCATTGTATGACAGGTACACATAGTTTTGCAGACTTTGAAGGTGAGATACAAGCCAGAGCTGCCCCCTTTGTTGAGCCATGGGGAGCAGTGGAGCAAAAGAGTCATAAATGTTCGATTTTCATGTCTTTTTTCTGTAGGAGAATCTTCATTCAAGATTAGAGCATTTGTTATTGAAAAGCTATCTATCTATCTATCTATCTATCTATCTATCTATCTATCTATCTGTCTATCTATCTAATCTATCCATCTAATCCCCCTCCCCTAACCCTCACCCCAAATCATCTATCTGTGGCCGAGTTTCTAACAGCTCAGCAGACTGAGTGTGGTTGTGGCCTACTTTTTGTAGTGGGGAAGGAGGAGTAGGTAAGGTGGAAGATCCCAGGCATGGCTAAAATGCAAATTGATGCCTTTTTTGACATTGCTGTCTTCTCCCTCCCCCCTTCCTTATTACCCCCCTCCCCTATTGCTTCCTAGTCCTTTTTTCCTTCCTCAGTTTTCAGAGTGCCTTTTTACTTCTTTTCCTACATGAAGTCATCATCCTTGGTATATAACACTTCCTGTATGTCAGGTATAATTCTATGTGTGTTGTATCTATTAATACTGTGATCCTCACTATTATTATCCCATTTTACATATGAAGAAACTGAAGCAAAGAGATGTTTTGTGAACTTTCTGGGGACTCTCAGCTGGTTAGTGGTCGACCTGGGTTTCAAACTTTGGCATCCATATGAAATAGCGAAACTGAAGGACTTCATAAAAACATCTTTTTGCTCCTTTTCCTGCTTCTATTCTTGATAAGACCTGACCCCCACTTTACACGTGCCTCATAATGCGGATAGCGCATGTTCTCCTTGTAAGAGACAAGGAGTTAATGATTTCTAAGAAAGAATCAGGTGAAAATGAGCAGATGAAGCCATCATGTGTGCATTCCAGACCACCAGTGCTGGACATCTAGGTACCAAGACCCCCTGGCTCCAAACAATAACACCTGGGCCCTTGTCTTTATTCTAACTGGTTCCTATATGTCTGTGAGGAAATGTACACTAGACCACAAACTTCAATAAAAACCCCAGGCCCTAAACAAAGAAGAGACTCTCTCTGCTTTCCTTTCCAGAGTCTCCCAGGTACCCTGTTTGTACCTATACTCTCTCTCTACCTTCAGTAAGCTCTGTTTTCACTCCTGGATGCTGACTTGAGTTTGATTTCTATCCTACCTGCAGCAGGATCCTCTCGCTGGTCTTGTGGGACCCCCTCCAGGTCCCCGGACTCACCTGCTGGCATCACAGATAGCCAGGTCTGTACTCTCAGCCATCCCACTAAGCTGCGTTGATTAACCAAAAAGAACATACTTTTGAAAGTCCATGTGAATTTGCGTTAAATTGTTCTCTTTATTCCTTAAGGCTTGTGTGACCTCAGTCAAGTTGTGTAAACTGCCAGAACCTCAGTTCATTATCTTATAGACAGAGTAAACCAACCCTTCTTTGATTTGGTACCACCAGGACAGAATGAAAAACAGTGCCCTGTGCATGAATAGTATGCTCTCCACTCACGTCCATTTCTCTTTCCCCTTTAACAGAGGAGTGGAAGGACCTCTAGAAGGGATTGCTGCGTTCCTTCTGAGACCTGCGCTCAGCCTTGGGCATGCAGTCAGGTCGCCATCTTCCAGACAAAGCACCCTTCCCCCTGCAAAAAAAAACCCAGCCTTCTGAAGCTGCACCCGGCAAGGAGCTGGGGCTCCTTATCACACCACCACAGCTGTGCCCAAGTCACTGCAGAGGAGGAACTGGCTTGTTTCTTTTAATAACGATTTTCAAGAAAGTAAGCTGCAGTGCCTGGAAAACCCAGATATGTCAAGTTAAAATACAGAACGCTGTTTCACTTTCCCTGAGGCTATTTTTCTTTCTTTCTGTCTATGGCCCTTATGGTCCCTGCAGCAGACAGATTGTGGGCAAGAGCCTGTGACATGGGTTTTTTCATCTGGGAATCTCAGTAGAGATCAAGGTGGGTCACTGATGTTTCCAACCTGGCCTCAACTGTACTGCTCAGCACAATGGCCAGTGGTTGTGAGGCCTTTGACTGGAAGTTTACCTCTTTGGGTTTTACTGCCTCTACAGAGACTTTTCTTATCCCTTAAGGCCGAGCTCAAATTACACCTTGACTGTTGAGTTTCCTTGTTCTACCCAACACAAACAATTGCCAGTTTCTTTGATTAAACTCTCTTCATTCTACTTGAACTTCGGTGTTTGACTGTCTCAGAGGATAAACAGTGAGCTCCTTGAGGGCAGGATCATTGCCTTATTCCTTTCTTTCTTGAGTGGCTAGACCCTTGCTCAGTACTTACCAATTTCTGATAGTGATTGTTGAATTGAATGGTTGTAAATGCCTGCCTGCTTTTATGCCTTTGCACAGATCAGTATCATTCCAGAACTTATTCCTGTCTGGGAAATCACTGAAGGCATTCGGGCCATTGGTCCTAAGGAGTTTTCTTGACCTTTTAATTTTTCTCTCCAAATACCAAGGCAGTCCATCAGAGTTGAAGAGAAGTGAGGTTGGGAGCAGACAGACCTGCTTTAGAATCTTGATTCTGCCATTTACTCCTGCCCTGACCCTGGGCATGTGCATCACCATCTCTAAGCCTCATTTTACAGTTGTGAAATGGGGCAGTGGGCAGCCAGAGTTGCTGAGAGCCCATACAGCAGGTGTGTGGATTAGAGAAGGGAACCCCCTGAGGCCTGTGGGGCCTGAGCTTGGTGAGCTGAGTGTGGGCTGGATTTCAGCCTCCAATTGCTCCCTTGGCTGGTACACCTGCAAACCATTCAAGGAAGCTTTTTTTTTTTTTAAACATTTAATGTTTTCAATTTTTAAATGTAATCTCTACCCCATTGTGGGGCTCAAACTCATGACCCCAAGATCAAGAGTCGTATGCTCTACTGACTGAACCAGCCAGGTGCCCCTCAAGGCAGCTTTCAAAGGACCCCCCTCACATGGTTGGCATGAAGGCTAAAGGAGGTCATGTGGATAAAGAGTATGCAGAAAGCAGGGCGTGAAATTGCTTTACTTTTTGGTGACCCAAGCTCAAATAATACCATACCATCTAGACTATACATTTACCTTCCCCTGACCACCTCCAGCCCCACCAACCCCAAGCCCTCTATCCGTCCCATACTGTGGGAAAGTCCTGGGCCACACCAGATCAGCAGCAGTTTGTCACTGGAGTCCCATGTCTCCTCTGTGGGTGTTGTGCCCCAGCTTTACCCCACTTCAGGAGCCCTGAGCCACCCTTCCTTCTCCTTCTTCTTCGCCCTCCCTCAAAGAGATTCTGTTTCTGGAAAGAAGTTGATCTCAGTCGTTTGAGACTTTGAGCTTTTCCTTCTTTCTAATTGTGGATTAGCAGTCTTTCTCTGCTGTTGGAGGTAGCTCTGGCGTTACTGAACATATGTGGTAGCTATTTGGGAAATGTGGATGCATTCCTGGATCACAAAGTACTTGCTTCTTCTGAGGCATAAGGCAGATCTGAAAATGGACCCTACAGGGGCTAGTATCCTACTGGCTGAAACATATTCTCCTGGTTAGATAGATACATTTAATTTTGATAATCATATCTTTACCAGACCCTAAAATAAGCTGATGAACTTTATTTATTTATTTTTGTTTTTTATTTTTTAAAGATTTTGTTTATTTATTTGACAGAGAGAGACACAGAGAGAAAGGGAACACAAGCAGGGGCAGAGGGAAAGGGAGAAGCAGGCTTCCAGCTGAGCAGGGAGCCCGAGGCAGGGCTCGATCCCAGGACCCGGGACCATGACCTGAGCCAAAGGCAGACTCTTAACTGACTGATCCTCCCAGGGGCCCCAAGCCAATGAACTTTAAACTGAGCAATGTGCACACCGACATTCCCTCTGTATCCCTGACTCGATCCCATTACCAGCCTCACACAGGCCTGTTTGTTTCTCTCTCCTGTTCTCTGATCTCTCTTGCTTGTCTCTAGAGAACAGTCAGGATTGCTCACGTCTTTGTCCCTGAAGCTCTTATTTTCAGACCAAGTAGAGAGAGTGGGAGGAGAGCAGAGGCTAATTTCATCCCGGCTCGCTGATGTGCCCTGAATCCCAAACAGGAGCCACACAGAAGCACACTGGGACAGAGGTTTCAGGACACTAGGATCTCCCAGACTTCTCCAGAATCATAGTTGGAGGCGTGAGGGGATTGCTAATGGAGGACAAGATTGCAGAGCTTTCTCGACAGTGATTCTGACGCAGGGAAGGTGCCGGCATTTTTGATGTTGAGTGTCCCAGGAGACAAAGCAAACCATGAATAAAGACATGAAAGGTTTATTGTACCGTAGCTAGCTGTTTTCACATATCTCAGCTCAATTTATGCATTTTTTTAATGCTACGTTTTAATGCTAGCCTGTTGTCGGTATGGCAGGGTGACTGGACCCTAGGTCCTCAAGGGAGATGATCTGGATTTGAATCTTGTCTCCTCCAATGATGTAATGTAACTGTGCCAATGTGGGCAAATTACTTTGTATGTTCACGTCTCAGGTTTCTTTTCAGCAGAGTGTAGGTAGTAGGGGTAGCTACTTTATCAGATTATTATGAAGGTTCAATGAAATAGTGCATGCAAAATGTTTGGCACAATGTCTGCCATATTGTAAAAGTGCCCGTAATTGTTAGCTGGCTGTTACTATGAGGGTTAACAGTGACAACCCAAGGGTTCTCTTTCAGCCTGGGGAACGTTCGTCTGAAACACAATTTTACGTCCAACATATGAATCGGAATTAAGGAGAGGCTTTCCTTGCTTTGCTACTTTGCTGCAGCACCATGTTGTGGAATTCCTATCATTCGATCTGAACACAAAGTCCTGGATGTTAGTTCTGATTCCGTCGTTATGAGCCTGGAATCTTGGGCCCTTCAAATAAGGGGACGTGCCCTTCCTTCCCTAATCTGCAAAACCAAAGGGTCAGGTGAGATGAACTCTGTGGTCCTTTCCAACTATGAAGCCTGCCATTCTTTGTTCCCACTCAGCATCTGTGGCTCCAGGAAGAGGTTGAGTCTGGACTCTGATCCTGATGGCTGCTTGGTATGTTGGTGAGTAGTGGGGGGGCCTAGGTTGGTACCATTCCTGCTTTCGGTCACTCAACTTTTTCTCAGCAGATTGAGCCACTGAAATAAGGGTCCTGTCAGCTTGAACTCCACATCCTCACCCAGGCAGGCAGCATTACGACCCTGGGTTTCCCAGGCACACAGTTCAACACTGACAACTTACTTCAGAGAATCCAGAGGCCTCGGTGGGTCTCTGTTGCTGCCCACTATCTCTCTTTCCTAGCTCTGGTGGGGTCCAGAGTGTTAGAAAGTGAATGTGAGACACCTAGTCTGACTCCAAAGCTGTGCCCTTGGGCAATCTGCTCTGCTGTGTTAGCAATACTGAACCACCATTCTTAAGGCTCTGACAATTAGTCCATGAACCTACGTTAATCTAGGAGAATGGACTATGTGAAAATTAGTCCATGTGCACTAACTTCCTATAAAACAGAAATAAGACATCATAGAAGCAAGTGCAGTGAAACACACATAGCCCATGGGGCCCTAGAGTCATTTATGGTAAGAATTTCCTCCACTCTGGGGTCAAATGGCCCCCAAAGAAGTCAGGGCCACACTTTGACATGTGGTGAGGGCATAGTGGTTTTTGTCCTTGTGTTAGGGCACAGAAGAGGTGACTAGCCAGGGAGCCCCATGGCACTGACTTGTGTCACCCCGAGCTCCCTCCCCAGGGCAATTCCAGGAGAACTTGTCTCAGTTTCCTCCAAGAAGCAATTGTGGCAATTGGGCTTCCCTGGTGCTGCCACAGGTGGGCACCCCCCGAATGGACAGAGTGCACTGTGAGGGATATTGGGGACCACTGTCACAGGTTCCATGCAGTTAGAGTTTTGCAGGGGCTCTTACAGTCCTCCCGAGCAGGGTCAGACAGCACTGTACACATTGGCTTTTGGGGTCATAGGGTCAGTGGGTCTAAGCAGGTGCAGTTTTCTTGTCTGTCTGACTGAGAAAACACTCCCTAGGATGATTCTTATTTAGTCCTTAAACCTTGAGAGGTACAAAGGAGTCCTCAGGTGGCTCTTCTAAAGAATAAAAAGTTTGGGGGCAGTGGTTGCTCCCAGAACCTATGGATGCATGACTTCTCAGTGTGCTCATCATATATATGGAACCCAGGTGTTAGCTCTGAGTTCAGACACGACTTACTTCCAACCATTTACCTGGAAATCCAGCACCTCTCCTAAGATTTCTGCAATTTCACGGAAGGCTCATGTTTTGTCACTATTTCTAGCTCTGAGCTTCTGCTGCCAGTGAATGAGTTTAGTTTCTAGATCATGCCGTGGGTACAGTTTCTGTTCCACACTGGTCAGCATGGCTAAGGGAACTCAACTGACTTCTCTGATCGCACACGTGCATGTGCATGCGTGTGCACGTGGGTGTGCGCATGCACACACACACACACAGTTTTTGTGCGTCTAGCAGACTTCACTGAGGGACTGAAGGCTGGGAGAAAAGGCAAAAAAGTGTAACATTTCGAGCAACATAACAACTTTCATTCATTATGAAATGCCCTTGTATTGAATGAAAGTCCCCTTGGACCATCCACCCTCATAGTTGGCCATCCCCTCTCTCCCCTTGCTTCCTATTTATTTTTTGGTTTGTTTACTGCAGCTCCTCATATACTCAGGGTTCCATCTTTTTTCCATCCATTTCTAAGGGGATTCTGATGCCAGATGTTCAGATCACCCCACACATTCCAATACGACATTAAGAGGAGTCTTCACCCAGAGCTGGTTTCTGATCTGTGGTTTCTGATCTGGACATGAAACAGTGGTCAGTAAAGTCATGCATGCTTCAGTTATTTCATCTCCAGGCCATCATGTTTTATCCTTCCAAGGCACTCATGACCTTGTCTCTTCATGGCTGGAGTGGGCTACCCCTGGAATCTCACTAATTCTTAGCTGGTGTTCGCTTATCCTTGTCTGATAGGTTAACTGATAGCCCTTCTGCAGTTCTGCCATCTGCTCTTATTCCCAAGGGTGGGGGTTCAGCACTCACTTCACCTCACGTTCTTCCCTGCTTTCAGTTTGGGGAAGCCCATAACCACCCCTTTTTTCAACATCTTCCCTTCTCTGGGTCCTACACCTGCAGAGGCATTGGAGGCAAGGGATGTATATCCATGGTCTCTGGTGAGTGGATAGATGTCTGAGGACTCTCAGGCCAGCCAACTATCATTTTTCTGGGTCTTTTTTTCCTGAGAGAAGTACTCCTACATGGGGTGTTTTTTCATGAAAACTTCCTTTTATCTTCAATTCATCAATTAGTAAGAACTTGTTGTGAATCCTCTAAATTTAGTAACTGTGTATTAGTTGCTGTAAACTATTATATTGTACCTAATATTGAAGTCTCCATGATATCTGTATTCCTACTTTACATCTAATCTGATCAGGGACTTATTGTTTTGGGTGAGTATAATTTAAATGTTCATTTTTGCTATGTGATGCTTATATAGTTTCTAGAAACTTAGCCACAGGCTCTTATTTTGGCCCTGGAGGACAATCTCATTGGTTTTTACATTGCTTAGAAACCAGTGAATAAGTTAATCTGAACACTTAAAATGGCCTAATGTCCTCCCGGAAGCAGTGCATAGTGGAGCTGAGTCATTGCAGGGAAAGTCCACATTTCAAGTATTGCTATGGTCAGAAAGGAGGTAAATCCCACAGCTTCGTTGCATCAGAATAGCCTGTGAACTTCAGAGGTCTCTGTCAGCAAAGACTTCAACAGAGCTGGGCTTGACAACAGGGCCACTGGGTGACCCCACGTGGCCTGCTGTCCGGGTGCCCAGGCCTGTGTTCCATCCTGAAGATGGGGAGAGAGACGGGTTTCCAAAATCTGTGATAAGATAGCTCTGGGGCAAGGGGTATGCAGGGGAAATAGCCATCACCTCAAACAGCCCAGACAGAAACTACTGCAGCAGAACAGAAGTTCCCTTGTCTTGCCAGGTGTCTGCATAGGGTTGAGAGCTGGACCAGAGGCATATGTGTGTGTGTTGGGGGGAGGGGGAGGCTGCTGACAAGAAGCAGAGAGTGAAGGTCCAAACTCCCTGTCAGAGGGGCTGGCAGGTGAAGTATTGGGGCTGAGGAAATGGAAGGAAAGCAGTACAGGCTGGGGAAGCAGAAGGAGGAGTGTTATCTGGTGGTTTGAGGTGGTTTGAGGTGGTTTTCTGGAGGGAGGCGGCTTTCCCTCCACTTGGCAGGGAGCTACTGGGTTATGGGGAGAGAGGAGGAAGTTGGGCTGTATCCTGAGTGTGCGGCTGGATGAGGAGGGCATCATGGAAGGGCTCTGATGCACATCGAGCTCACAGAGGAACAGGGGTGTCGCCAGGCCACACACGTGGACTCTACCTTGGCCCACAGACTTGGGTGACTCACCGAACTTACCCACCTGACCCAGGGGGGCCTGCAGGGGGAGACTCAAAGGCATTGACTCAGATTTTAGTTCTGATGATCTCAGCTTCACTGTCACTTCCTCAAGGAGTCTTCCCTTCATTCCTCACAGCAAATTAAGTATTCTGGACACTATGAACAGCTGTGATTTCTCTTATGGCTATAATCAGTCAATTCTGCATCCATCTGCTTATCCTCTATCCCTCCTCTGCATATCTATCCCATTCAGCACTGTCTCTCAAAGCCTGGTATGGCCCTAATAATTATTTGTTGAATGAATGAATACATAAATAAGTGCTCACTGAGCACCAACGGTGTGCCGAGGCCAACGTGACTGCTTTGAGGAGATGACCTGGTGTGTAGGCCACTGGCCCACCCTGCAAGTGGTTTGCAGGCAGGTAGTGGAGTGATGTCAGGAATAAGGCAGGCACAGTGGGAATAAGCCCCAGGACAGGAACAAAGAGTTCTCAGGAGAGGATGGCAATTAGTACCTCTTGTTTACAATGGTCAGTTACAAAGTCTGTGAATAAGCCAACTCATCAATCTTTGCAACCAGGCTGTGAGGGACCCACAGTGAGTTTATAATTTCCTTTTTACAGAAGGGGAAACCAATAATCAGAGATGATCTGAGATTTGCACAAGGTGATGGTGTCAGATTTCCCCCCAGGACACTGATTTCTCATTCGTTTTGAGACAGATCTTGAGGAATGAGGGAAAATGAACAGAAAATGGTGGAAGGAATGGAAAGAGACATCCAACGAGGACAGGACATTAGTAAAATCATGGCTGTTGAACGTTCAGGATGTGGGAATCACAGCACCAAGAATATCAGGGAACATTCTAGGAGGAAATGTAGATCATGTAGCCCAGGCCCTTTATTTTATAAAGAAATTGAGGCCAAGAGAGATGAAATTGAGCATTCCACAGATGCAGAGCTGCTTAATGTGAGAGGGATTAGCTAGAAACAGGCTTTTGGCTGTTTAGCACAGGGCATCTGCCCCACAGGGTGAATCCTTTGAAGCTGGTTCTGTATTCTCTCTAGTTGGGGAAATTGGCCTTGGGAGGATGAGCAACTTATCTGAATTCACATTGCTACTGATGCGGTAGCTGGGACTTAATCTGGGTCTTGGATGATCCAAGGGCTGTGCTCTTAATAGCTTATTTATGGTCTTCCAGGTCTTTCAAAATGGTTTGGAAGCTGTTTCATAGGGAAAGCATCCTAGTACAGAAGCCAACAGCCGAGCTGAAGCTGGCATCTATGTCTTGTGACAGAGCTGAAAGTTGGGCAGTTCCTTTCTCTTACATTAAAGAGTTAGTATAATTTTAAAGACTCAGAGAAGGCTGTCCTTCCTAATAAGGACCTGTCATAGCTTTCAGTTCATATCAAGAATTCTGTTAACTTGAATAAAGGTTTTTTATTTCACAAGAGAATGCTTTCAGCATCATTCTGAAATAAAGGAGGCAACTCACAGCTTGTGATTTATCAACTCTAATTGTAACTTGAGTTGAGTTTTGAACATGTTGAATTTGAGGTAGAGACGTTGCATGAACTTCAGGACATATGAGCAATAATAAAGTTAGCTAATGTGTATTCTGTGCTGCCTCAGGGCCAGGCCCAGGGCACACTTATGTTGCCTTTTGCAATTCTTCAAATGCTTTATGGAGTACCTTGTGGTTTTACTCCCATTTTAAAGATGAGGAAACCGAGGCATCAGGTGCTAAGGACATTAACCACGGTGTGAACCCAAGCAGGCTGTCCACCCTGTTAACCAATATGTGGGTCCAGAGCTTAGGACAGGCGATGGAAAGTATTAATATGGTTGATAATGAGAGACATTACTAAGAAGTGGAAACAGCCCATTAGGTCAGTATGTTCTCGATATTACTCTGTTTCAACCCCTGGGGTGGAAAACTGTGGCATTATTTATTTTCAGGGTGCTTTCCTGGTCTAGTTTATGAAGTTTAAAAACTTAGAAAAGTGTGGGAAATCTTGCCATTTTATCTCAAATACTTGCAAAACCCCATGCCACAAACCTCAATTTGTCCTCTAGTCCCCACTTCCAGTTTCAGACTGCCTCCTGTGAGATTCTCTGTTGGCAGCTGTGATTTCTGGGATTCCATTTCCAGTGCTCTCTCTGAGGCTTTGCAGGTTGCTGATGTCACGGTGGGTTGGGGCTTGACTAAAGTGGACATGATGTGTCATTTAATGTCATGTCCCATATCCAAAAAGTTGTGAGGGTTTGATTACCTAGAAGGAAGGGAGGGAGGTAAATTGTCTTGAAAGGGCCCCCAACACTGTCAAAAGATCACCTGCTGCGTGGGGTTTGTGGCACCATATAAAGTCCATGGCATTTGGAGGTCAGCAGTTAACTGCAGAGGCTATGCTGTCTTCAGCAGGGCAAATTGCTGAGGTGGGTCTGTCCTCAGTCAAGAATAAATGGACGTTGTGATAGCTGTGAGAGCTACTAGAGTTTGTGATAGCAACCCGATGGTTCTGTGCTTCTGTTAAAAATAAAAGTACTGTTGAACACTAAAGGGACTTCAAATCTCCCCAAGAATGGAGTGCACTTGTGGGGAAGGGCCATTTTCTGTCACGCCCTGGAGAGTTTAAAGAGGGACTGAGCAAAGGGTGTGCAGTACGGAGGCTGGTTTGATGTCTGTCACGCACAGAGAAGACGAAAGGTCTTGTGGAGGTTGCTTCTTGATGCAGAAGAGCACTGTGGGCAAAGACTTGCTGCCTCAGAATCCTGACCTTTACTTGTAAAGTTCTTCTCTCAATGCATCATTTAACAAAATCCTACCCATTTGCTGAAAACAAAACAAAGCAAAACAAAACAAAACAAAAAAACAACAACAAGCCCTTTACTGCTTACTTTCTTTCTCCATCTTCATCATCAGACTGTTTCCTAGAGGCATGGACTGTGACTCTCACTAGGTTTCCAGGACCTAGCTAGCTAGCATGGAGCCCTCAAGAATTGTCTTGAATGAAGAAGCTTTCCTCTATTGCAAGGAATAGGGTGGTTCAGTATTTGCAAATCAATCAACCTGATACATCACATTAACAAGAGAAAGGATAAGAACTATAGGATCATTTCAATAGATGCAGAAAAAGCATTTCACAAAGTACAACATCCATTCATGATAAAAACCCTCAACAAAGTAGGTTTAGAGGGAACATATCTCAACATAATAAAGGCCATCTATGAAAAACCCATAGCTAACATCATCCTAAATGGGGAAAAACTGAGAGCTTTCCCCCTAAGGTCAGAAACAAGACAGAGATGTCCACTCTCACCACTGTTATTCAACATAGTACTGGAAGTCTTAGCCACAGCAATCAGACAACAAAAAGAAATAAAAGACATCCAAATCAGTAAAGAACAAGTAAAACTTTCACTATTTGCAGATGACATGATACTATATATAGAAAACCTGAAAGACTACCAAAAAATTGCTAGAACTGACACATGAATTTAGTAAAGTCACAGGATACAAAATCAATCTACAGAAATCTGTTGCATTTCTATATACCAATGATGAAGAAAGAAAAATTAAGGGATTAATTCCAGTTACAATTGCACCAAAACCCATAAAATACCTAGGAATAAACCTAACCAAAGAGGTGAAAGACCTGTACTCTGAAAACTATAGAACACTGATAAAAGAAATTGAGGATGACACAAAGAACTGGAAAGACATTCCATGCTCATGGATTGGAAGAACAAATATTGTTAAAACATCTATACTACCCAAAGCAGTCTACACATTTAATGCAATCCCAATCAAAATACCAATAGCATTTTTCACAGAACTAGAACAAGCAATCCTAAAATTCATACGGAACCGCAAAGACCTCACAAAGCCAAAGCAATCTTTTTTTAAAAAATTTTTTATTGTTATGTTAATCACCATACATTACATCATTAGTTTTTGATGTAGTGTTCCATGATTCATTGTTTGTGCATAACACTCAGTGCTCCACGCAGAATGTGCCCTCTTTAATACCCATCACCAGGCTAACCCATCCCCCCACCCCCCTCCCCTCTAGAACCCTCAGTTTGTTTTTCGGAGTCCATAGTCTCTCATGGTTCGTCTCCCCCTCTGACTTACTCCCCTTCATTCTTCCCCTCCTGCTATCTTCTTCTTCTTTTTTTTTTCTTAACATATATTGCATTATTTGTTTCAGAATCACAGATCTGTGATTCAACAGTCTTGCACAATTCACAGCACTCACCATAGCACATACCCTCCCCAATGTCTATCACTCAGCCACCCCATCCCTCCCACCCCACCCCCACTCCAGCAACCCTCAGTTTGTTTCCTGAGATTAAGAATTCCTCATATCAGTGAGGTCATATGATACATGTCTTTCTCTGATTGACTTATTTCACTCAGCATATCACCCTCCAGTTCCATCCACGTCGTTGCAAATGGCAAGATCTGATTCCTTTTTATGGCTGCGTAATATTCCATTGTGTATATATACCACATCTTCTTTATCCATTCATCTGTCGATGGACATCTTAGCTCTTTCCACAGAAGCCAAAGCAATCTTGAAAAAGAAAAGCAAAGCAGGAGGCATCACAATCCCAGGTTTTTAGTTATATTACAAAGCTGTAGTAATCAAAACAGTACGGTACTGGCACAAAAATAGACACATAGATCAACAGAACAGAATAGAAGACTCAGAAATGAACCCACAACTATATGGTCAATTAATCTTCAACAAGCCGGGAGGAATATATAATGGGAAAAAGTCTCTTTGGGACTACGTCAAAATAAAAAGCTTCTGCACAGTGAAAGAAATAACCAACAAAACTAAAAGGCAACTTATTGAATGGAAGAAGATATTTGCAAATGACATATCTAATAAAGGGTTAGTATCCAAAATATATAAAGAACTTATACAGCTCAACACCCCCAAACCAAATAATCCAATTTTAAAATGGGCAGAAGACATGAACAGACATTTCTCCAAAGAAGACATCTAGATGGCTAACAGATACATGAAAAGATGCTCAGCATCACTTATCATCAGGGAAATGCAAATCAAAACCACAGTGAGATTATCACCTCACACCTGTCAGACGGCTAAAATAAAAAACACAAAAAACGATAGGTGTTTGTAAGCATATGATGAAAGGGGAACTGTCTTGCACTGTTGGTGGGAATGCAAACTGGTACAGCTACTCTGGAAAACAGTTTGGAGGTTCCTCAAAAAGTTAAAAATAGAACTACCCTATGACCCAGAAATCACACTATGTGGTATTTACCCAAAGAATACAAAAATACTAACTAAAAGGGATACATACACACTGATGTTTACAGCAACATTATCTACAATAGCCAAATTATGGAACCAGCACAAGTGCCCATCAACTGATTAATGGATAAAGAAGATGTGGTATGTATATGTATGCACAATGGAATATTATTCAACCATAAAAAAGAATGATATTTTGCCATTTGCAACAACATAGATGGAGCTAGAGAGTTATGCTAAGTGAAATAAGTCAGAGAAAGACAAATGCTATATAATTTCACTCATATGTGGAATTTATGAAACAAAACAAATAAGCAAAGGAAAAAAGAGAGAGAGAGAGAGGCAAGCAAAGAAAAGACTCTTTAACTGTAGAGAACAAACTGATGGCTACCAGAGGGGAGGGGAATGCAGGGAAGGGTTAAATGGGTGATGGGGATGAAGGAGCGCACTTGTTGTGATGAGCACAGGGTAATGTATGGAAGTGTTGAATCACTATATTGTACACCTGGAACTAATATAGCACTGTATATTAACTATCTGGAATTTAAATATAAACTTAAAATTAAAAGAAGCCTTCCTCTAGAGCACTGCATCTCCCCTTCTTGCCTGATCAAGAATATCACTCCCTGTTGTTGCCTCTCTTTCTTCCATCAGATAAGTGATCCCATTCCCACAAAGCTTGGTCTTGGTCACATTCTACCCCCAAAGCCCTCTACTGCCCTGATTGGAGGTAGAGTCTCCTCCCCTGGCATGATGGGCAGGGGGACCTCGTTGCCAATGGTTCTGTTAATATTGTGTGGTGATAGGAACACTTGTCCCAAGGGAGTCAAAGAAGCCAGAATGGAGATGGTGACTTAGCTTGTCTACTTCTCAGTCTATAATAAAGAAGCCTGATCTCTATGTGGCTGGGTTTCTGACTTGGTTTCCTATAGCCACCAAGAGAATACAGACAACCAGATGAGACTTTTTGTCCCAACCTACCTTTCCTCCTTTGGATGAAACATCTCTATTCCTACAAACACAAGCCTCCCTCCAGGGCCCTGGACCCCATCCCCTTCTGTCTAATCAAGGATGTCACTCCAGCTTTAGTTCTACTCTCTCTTGCATCTTTCCTTCTCTTCTGGACTTTCCAATCAACACACAAGTATGCTGTGCTATTTCCTGCCTAAAAACAAGTTTCTTCAGGTGCCTACGTGGCTCAGTCAGTTAAGCATCCTGCTCTTGATTTCCTTGTGGGTCATGATCTCAGAGTTGTGAGATCAAGCACCGAGGTGGGCCGTGTTCTCTCTCTCCCCCCCTCTCTCTGTTCCTCCCTCTCTAAATAAATAAATAAATAAATAAATAACCAAAAACAAGTTTCTCTTGAACTACTGGCCCATTTCTCTGTACCCCTTATGGCTAAACTCCTCAAAAGAGTTATTTCTACCAATTACCTCCACTTCCTTTTCTCACTTCTTCCCTTGAACACATTATAGTCAAGTTTCTTTTTCCTTCACCATTCAAACAACTACACTAAAGCCTACTTGTGTCAAGGTCAGCAATGACTGGGATGATGATTTATCTTACTTTGTTCACATCAGTTCTGGTTTATGCCTGTTGTCTTGACATATTTTAATTATTAAGAACTTCTTCCTTTGCTCTTAGAAATGTTCTGATTTGGGCAAAGATTATATGGTCATTTTACCTACCAAAACCTGTCATGTCCCAATCCAATGGTGAGTTCCCATTTTTACTCCCCTGACCAGCTTATCTCAGCCTCGTTCTGGAAATGCTGCCTTCCCCAACCCCAGGGTACTATTCTTTCTTCTCTCAACTCTCTGGAGGCTGTTTTTCAGTCTCTATGGGGGTCCTTGAACCCCTGTTCTATTTTCAGGCTTTGGATGACCTCATCCAATTTTTAAAATTTGCTGGTATTGATGGCCAGAATTATATATTTGGTGCCTGGGCCCATCCTCTGAACTCCAACGCAGTCTCCATTTGGATTTCTCACAGGCACACCGACCTCTGCTCCCTGTTTTCTCCCTAGACCTCATCTCCATCTCAGTAAATGACAGCTGGCTTTCACCTCCTTGGGCCCAAATCCTCCAAATCCTGACCATCCTTGCCTCCTCTCTCTCTCTCATAGCTCCAATCTAATCCATCAGTAAATCTGTCAGCCTTAAATTCAAAATATGTCCAAAATAAGAGTCGTTTTCTCTCCATCATTACTACTTTTTCTGGGGTCTAGCCCACCATTGTATTTTACCTTCTTTATTTTGGTCACCTGCCAACCGGTCTTCCTGCCTCTACCTTGCCCTTCACAACACTCACAGTCTAGAGGCCACACAGACACAGCCTGGGTGATTCCTGTGATGACCCCATGAGACCCTCAGTGTTATGTCCTGCTCCCTCTCGGCCCATAGCCTCTCACTCGACAGCAGCCACCGGGGCCTCCCTGAGCTTCGTGTGCACTGAGCGTGTGCCCATTCCACCTCACCGTCTTTGCATCTGCTGTTCCCTCTGGCCAGAACTCTCTTCTCTGGGGTTTCCCTATGGTCTCACTTCCTCCTCTCTCTGTTCAAGTGTTGTCTTTTCACCTTTCCTGACAGTTCTCACTCTGCTCAATAAAACCACCACCACCACCATTACTGCCCCTCAGGGCACTCTCTGTTCTGCCTCACCCGGTTTTATTTTAATCTGTGATACTTAAAACCACCTGACACCATCTATTTGTTTTCTGTCTGTTCTGCTATAAGATCTGTTCACTAAGACAGGGACTTTGTTTTCCTTTGTTCTAGGCTTTATCCCCAGCACCTAAAACAGTCACAGCCTGTGATACATATTTATTGAGTGAAAGAACCCACAAATTGATTTCTAGCCTTACAAAATGAGATTGATGACACATTTTTCAAAGATTTCCTGATGTCCAAGAGTTGGTACCAACTGGCAGTCATGAGAGATAAACATAAGATATTGAAAAAAAAAAAAGAAAAGGACGATATAGACTCTTTTTGATTTAAAAGGCTGACACCACCACCAAAATGTCCCCCAACAGAAAATTAAAAAAAAAATATGTCATACTTATATGGGGAATATTATATACCTATATAAATGATTTTCAAACGATATTTAGTGGCCTGGGAAAGTGCTTACAATATAGTACTAACAGAAAAAGAAAAAAAGATGCCGACCGTAGGGTCTCAAATATGTAAATACAAGTATATGTTTTGGGAAGAAAAATACTGAAAGAAAATCCTCCAAAACATGAATAGTAGTGATTTCTAGGTGGTAGGATTATGGGCAATTTAAATTTTTAAAATATTTTATACCTTTCCTAAAATACTAATCATGAATATTTATTGTTTTACCATCATAAAAAATAACTTCTTACCTACTTCTTAAGTGATTGCATCCCAGGCTTATTGAAGTAGGGTACTCCCTTCGAGTTTGGGCAAGTGTGGTAAAGGATTGATTTTGCTAGTCCTACACATGCTGTCCAACTCTAGGAAAGCTAAAAGTGTGCATTTGGAAGTCAACTCTCTGAGATTGGTAATCCCTGGCCTGAGAAAACACACTTTTGTGGTTCTTGTGACAGTATTATCTTTGCTCATTAAGACAAGTTCATTAAGGCTACTAGTTGATAGCACTTCGTTTGCCTTTATATAATGGGTAGGGGGCCAATCCACAATAATATTTAATACAGTAGACCTCTGGGTAATGCAGACTGTACATTTAGCTATTATTAATCTGGCTTTGTGAGGCTTTGTTGTTAACATATTATTTCTTTTTCTCATGCTAGACTGGTAACATTTTTGAAGTCCCTCTTTCAGTTACTAGAAATAATAGTTTAAGTCTGAATATTGTTTGTGAAAGTACTAAAGGTATTTTGAGGTTTCAATATATTGTAGAGAAAGGGTTGACCAAGCCCCATATGGATCAACTAGTCAAAAATCTAAAAGTCAAAATTCAAATTTACTCTAAACCCATAGAGTCAGACTTAAAATCTCTGTTCCTGTTCTCCTTTGCTGTTGACTCTGTGATGGAAATCTTGAAATCTAATGCATGAGAATCTCAGAAAAAAGACGCCGTGAATATGCATGTGTTTATTTCCCCTCTCCTCTTGGTATTTTTCTGAACTGGGACTCAATTTTTAAAAGAGCATCTGTTAAAAATTTATATTATGGAGTTAGAAGAGCTCAAGAATAATAGAGCAGGTTGTGTTGGGTTGTCAGCTATCTTGTGAACTAGCTTGTAAATTGTATAGTCTCATTTTTATTTTTAAATTACTAAGAAAAATCCTAATTATAATAGTTCAATTTAAAGAATACTAACAAAATGAGCAATCATACCCATGTAGGTTAAGAAATACAAGTTTAGGCCTATGTCTAAACCAAGGGTTAATCTCCATCTTCTATGGTATGTCTCTATCTCTTCCTTCTTACCCTTCTCCATCTAATGCAGTGAACTAGAAGCTTTCCTGAACTTTTCCCCAGTCTTTTGCCTTTTAGTCCTGAGATAACTACTCTCCTGAATTTGTGTTAATCACTCATTTGCTCTATTTATAGTGTTATCACTTAACACATGTACTCAATATATTGTTCATATATATAAAGGAACTATACTGGATGGTTTACATAAATGGAACTATACTGGATGTGTTTTTCTGATGTGCTTGTTTCTCACAATTTTAATTGATCTATGTAGCTGGAGTTTGTTATTTTTCACTGCTGTAAAATATTCCGTGTAGAGGTGTACCATTATTTATTCATCCATTCTATGATTGATGACATTTGTGTTATTTCCAGTGTTAGTGGTTCTAAACAAGGCTGCTATGGATATTCCTGAATATAACTCCTAAAACACACGTCCAAGAGTTTCTCTAGGTATAAACTTGGGAGTAAAATTCTGACTCATTGGGAATGTGCACGTTTAACTTTACTAGGTCATACCAAACTACTTTCCAAAGTACTTGTGTAAATTTATACATCTAGAAACAGTGAATGAGAGTTCTCCTTTCCTCTTTATATTCACCAGTACTTGGTATTGTTCAACTTTTTTTACTTTTACTTATCTGGAAGGAGACACTTGGTATATCATTTAGTTTGAACCTGCTTCATCCTATTAACTAATAAGGTTAAGGCTGAACATGTTTTCATTTAATTTATGGGTTCTTTACATTTCCTCTTCTACGAAATACCCAATTATAGGTTTTGCCCATTTTTCTTTTTTGTTTTTGGTTGGGGGAGGGTTTTTCCTGTAGGAGATATATTTTTCTGCATAATAATCTTTGTTATATGTGTAGCAAATATTTCTCCCAAATGGTGGTTTGTGTTTTTGTCTTCTTTATATGTCTTTACATGAACAAAAATTGTTAATTTTAATGTAATTAAATTTATCAATTTTTTAGGGTTTCAGCTTTTGTGCTTTGTTTTAGGTATGAAGATCTTTATTTTATTCTAAAAGTTTTACACTTTTTTGTCACATTTACTTTTTTTTTCTTTTTTAGAGAGGGAGAGAGAGAGAGATGGGGGAGGGGCAGAGGGAGAGGGAGGAGAGAATCTTAAGCAGGCTCCATGCCCAGCACATGTTGTGTTCCATCACACAACCCTGAGATCATGACCTGAGCTGAAATCAAGAGTTGGATACTTAACTGACTGAGCTACCCAGGTGCCCCTCACATTTGAGTTTTTAATCCATCTGGAATTTTTATTGTTATGAAATAGGGATTTTATTTCATTTCCCGTGACCTGGTTAAGCAATAGTTCTAGAATAATTTATTAAATTGTCCATGCTTTCCCCACTGACCTGCAATGCCTTGTCAGTCACAGATAAAGTGAGTCCATTTCTACGCTCTTTGTTCTGCTCAGTGGGTCACTTTGTCTATTCTTTCCCCATCAGCCCACTGTCTTCCTTACCTACGTCTAAACCAAGGGTCAATCTCCATCTTCTATGATATGTCTCTATCTCTTCCTTCTTACCCTTCTCCATCTAATGCAGTAGTCTTGTCTACTCTTGACACTTGGTTTCTTTTTTTTTAATTTATTTTTTATTGTTATGTTAATCACCATACATCATTATGAGATCTTGCCATTCGCAACAACGTGGATGGAATGGAGGGTGTTATGCTGAGCAAAATAATTAGAAGTTTTAATTTAATTAATTAATTAATTAAATTAAAAGTTCTAAATAGGAGTGAGTGCATGTGGCCAGCCAAAAGCCAAAGAGAATGTATCATTTCTCTCCCCTTCTCAATTATTCTTTGTCTTTAGAGTTTTGGAAAATCACCCAGTGAGTAAAAATGGTACTAGAGAAAAGAAAACTGCCTTCAGTAATTTCTAGAAGTAGGAATTTTTTTCCCTCTCCTTTTGATCATTCTGCTTACACTTCAGGTGCCATATTGCTTGTCTATTCGTGATCTCAATGCATGTGCTGTCTGAGCTGATCTGTAAAATGGGCTCAAAACCCTCAGGCTGAAAGTGTTGGCATGGGAATGTACCTTAACTGTGTAACTTCCTGTGGCTGCTCAGTTTGGTGTTCTGCTTCTTGGACAAAGCAGGTTTGGTGATTACATGTGGGGCCTTAAGGAATGGGTGAAATGCTAATCCTAGGGAAAGGGTACAGGATGAGTCACTGGAGATGGAGAAATGAATGTTACTTTTTGAGACCTTGCAAGTGTCCCTGCTGTGCCCTCCTCCACCCTTGGCTCTTGCACAGGTCCTCCCCTTCAAATGTTTCATAAGCTTGCAGGCGAGCAGAGGCTGGGTCACAGCTCCTCCTACTCTTTCCTCATTGCTGACAGTAGACAGGGGGAGCGGTGCTGCAGTGAACGACCCTGTGGCTTTCCCCGGTGGCCCCTGTGGGTGTGACCAAGTGAATGGGTACTTGTATGTGTGAGTATATGTCATCATGGTGGGAAAAGAACAATAATTCTCTGCGATCATTGTGGTGGGTTTCCCTCTCACTCCACCCAACCTCTTCTATTTTAATCTCTGTAGCCCCAGCTCTTGGGTCCCTTGCAAATGTCACTATGTTCTCCCCTGCCTCCCCTTCATTCTCTTCTGTGACCTTTTTAGGACATCCCGTGGCAGGGCTTTCATTTATGGGGGTTGGATGGGTGATGCAGAGCACCTCCCCCCTCCACTTTCAGAGGGACTAAAAACCACGTTGCTGAAGTCCAGCATATTTTGCCTAAAAGAAACACATTTCTTCATAAAATATTCTACTTCTTAATTTCCCACATAAAATGGTATGGAAGTCTCTCTTTCTCTCTCTCTTTTTTGTTCTTTCCTTCATATTAACACCCAAAAAGGGGAGGCAGATGGAAATAAAATCAAATCTGCAGCCAGCTGGGTGTAATGGGTTGAGCTTGCCATCATCCATTGAGAATTCTTCCAGGATGCGTTCAGATTTTGTTTATGTACCAATCCCAGCTAAGGGTGTGGTGAGATGAAGAAAAACATTTTATTCACCAAGTTTTCGTTTACGCAAAGCACTGTGTTTGTCTGGAAGAAATCCTTTCATCAATTGGTTGGGTTGAAGTGTGAGACTTCGGGGCATGCTCTCAAGCAGTAAAATTCACTCTCTAGCTGCATGAGATAAAGAGAGCGTATTTTGTTCTCGACAGAAAGGGGGTGCTGAGAGAGAGGAAGGGGGCAAGTGTGACTTGACCAGATACTGTGATATGCGATGCATCGCCATCCCACCATCCCTGACCCCCGCAGCAAAATCCATGAGCTTGCTGATTTCATGCCTGCTCCATGTGAGTAGAATGCTGGAATCTGAGGAGCTGCATTTCTTGTCAGCACTAACGTGGCTGACACAGAAACAGTATGTGCAAAGGCAGATGCCAGAGGCAGAAAATACCACAAGAAAACAAGTCTCCAGAAACTGTGGGGAGAGTTTTGGAAGCTATGGAATTTGAGTCTTCAACCTTGACTTCCATGTCAGAGGGACAGAGAGGCCCCTTGTGACTGCAGGGCTGCCTCGGGAAAGTGACTTGGTTCCTCGTAAAGTACTGCAAAGTTCCTTATCTGGCAGAATACTACCTGGCCTCTTCACAACAGCTAGATGGGAACCCGTGGCCCTTCTGTGCTATATCATTTGCTTACCGACTCTTGCAACTTTTGACAATTGGTGCTGTCAGTTCTCATGTGAGCTCTACAAACATTGGATGTTTAAGGATGTCCAAGACTCAGAGCTCAGGGAAACTCTTGATCTCAGAAAACCTAATAAATATTTTGGTAGTGGTGAATCTATACACAAGACAATGTGCTATGTCTGAAAACCAGAGCCAGTGGCCTTCAACAAATCAAGGTATGCTTTACTTGTGAGAGAAACTTCTGTGCAAATTTCATTTTGAATATTGTGTAGTTAGAGATTCATTAAGTTTAAGAACCAGTGTGTAGATTACTTCCAATCAATATGGCAAGAGAGAACTGACATATACAGATAACCTCCACTCTAACCACATAGAAGTGCCAAGAAGACTAGAATATAATATGATATGATATGGCATGAGAAAAATTAATTTCTTAATTTAAAAACATGGAGGGGAAATCTGTGCACAGTGCCTATAGGAGCAGGATGTAAACCTTAGGTGGGAGGAAGGTTGGGATTTTCAAAGAGAAGATGACATCTCAAGCTCCTACGAAGTGAAGAGTTGAAACTGACCTCCTTGCACAAAGCCAGGCATCACAAAAGTGCAATCCAGAGGTAGATTGGAAAATCTCTGCCTGACAATCTGGAGAAAAGCATGTGAGTAGTCACATATTCTGGACTATGGGTTGGAAAAGGGTAAACTAAGAGAAATGAGGATCCCAAACTTGAATTGAGAGAAGGTGTACAACCCTAATTTACACCATCTGCAGAGTGTTGAAATTTTAAGCAAGGAAGCCAACAATCAGACCAAACACCCCCACCAATCCAAAAATAGTGAAACCAGTGAGATCCCAGGAAAGGCCAATGCAACACGGCTCCAGGAGGAGCAAGAGAGGATGTTTCTTCAGAAGAGAACTTCTGCCAGAAGCTTCACTTCCATACATACACCACGAAATATCAAAGGAATCCCATGAGATAGAGAGAAAGCAGGAGGGAGAGGGAGAGAGAGAGAGAGATAACAGAAAACAAATGAGAGAAACAAAACTCAAGGAAATGCAGAAAATAGAGCGATCTTAGAAGGAATTATTCTTAAAACAACAATGATTAAAATAATAAGAGAAATAAGGGATGGAAATCATAAGGAAAGAAGGGATATATTTTCAATGATTCAAATAAAAAATTGAGGATAATAATTACAACCTCTTAATAGACAGATTAAACATTAAATCAGACACATCTGAGAAGAAAATCAGCAAATAGGAACTTAGTTTAAAAGAGAGTAATTTGAATGCAACATGGGGAAGAAAAACGTGGGAAATGCAGAAGAGAAGATAAGAGACACGGAGGATAGAATGAGGCGGTCGGGCATACTTCTCACAGGAGCTCCAACAGAGGAACCAGAAGCATTATAGGATCTATCCAAAATGATGATGTCTGAGAATTTAGCAGAACTGATGAGAGAGATGAATTTTCAGATTGAAAGAATGTATTAAGTTGAAGCAGAATAAATTAAAAAATTATATATACCCAGACACATTGTGGTGGAACTGAAAAAACATCAAAGACCAAAAATTCTTTTTTCTAAAAAAATATTTATTTGAGAGATAGAGAAAGAGTGCACACAAGCAGGGGGGAGGGGGGAGGGGCGCCCCAAAGTCCAAAAATTCTTATCAGAGAGAAAAGACAAAGTAGAAGGTACCCAAACAATTTCCAGACAATAGACTTTTTATAACAACAATAAACACCAGATGATAGCATGGAATGATGTCTTCAAAGTGTTAAGAAAAAGTGTATGTCAGTCTGAAATTCCAGTCAGTTATACAAAAATTTGAGGCAAAATAATGACATTTTCAGATATACCAGGACTTGGTTTCCTATTTAGATCAGTAAAAGAAAAAATAAGTATGTACTTCTGAGGAAAGAAAATTAAACCAGAGGGAAGGACTGGGATGCGAAAGTTAACTGAGAATAAAGAAATTGGTGGGGCCCCCTCTGGGTGGCTCAGTCATTAAGCATCTGCCTTCCGTCAGGTCATGATCCCAGGGTCCTGGGATCAAGCCCCGCATCTGGCTCCCTGCTCGGTGGGGGGCCTGCTTCTCCCTCTCCCTCTCCCCCTGCTTGTGTTTCCTCTCTCGCTGTCTCTCTGTCAAATAAATAAATAAAATCTTAAAACAAGAAAGGAATTGGTGATATGCTGGTGATTCCAAAATAAGTACAGATGTAAAAACAGATTAATTATTTTGGGGAGGAATGGTGAAAAACTAGATGGAGCTAAAATGTTACACAATGGTAGCATAGGAGATAGGAGTTTTAAGATTTGAATTAAAGGATTCTAAAATTTTTGTGTTAGGAGGGCAGACTATAGGGAAATTGCTAAAATTTAGATTGTCTTAAAGAAAATATGCATGTTAACTGAAACAAACAAACAAGCTTCCCTTCCCCCATGGGTAAAAGATTTAAACAGACATGTCACAAAATAAGATATAAGGATGACAAGCACATTAAAAGAAGCTTGATCATAGGTTGCTAAGGAAATGCAAATTAACACCAGGATGAAAATTACTACATACCTATTAGAGTGGCTAATATTACAAAGAATCATCACATCCCATATTGGCAAGGATGTGGACAAACTGAAACTCTCATACACTGATGGTGAGAATATAAAATGGTACCTTAGCAATTTCTCAAAAGTTAAGAATATACCTATAATATAATATTATTCAGCCATGGAATCAAATATATTCCATTCCACTTTTAGTTACCCAAGAGACAAATAAATATATGTTTTTATAAATACTCATACATGAGTATTCATTGAAGCTTTATTTATAATAAGTCCAAACTGGAAACAACTCAAATGTGCATCAACAGATGAGTGGTTAAATAAACTGTGGCATATCCATATAGTGGAATACTACTTAGCAATAAAGAGGAATAAACTATTGATATGCACTAGAACATGGGTGAATCCCAAAGTAGTTTGGGGATGTGGAATCAGGGAAGGAAGAGAGGGAAAAATTATGTATGAATGCACCTTTAGGAGTGGTGGATATGTTCATTTTCTTGATTGTCACTTCATGGCTACCTGAATATGTCAAACTCATTAAATTGTACACTTTAAATATGGGCAGTTTTGTTGTATGTTAATTATACCCCAATTAATACATTGCATAATTTTTTGAAACAAAAAATGTACATTTCAGAATTTAAGAATGACTACTAAAAGAAAAGGAATAAAATATGTAACTTTCAAATTAGTAGTGGGAAAGAAATTAATTCTTCTATTGGATGAGAAAAAAAGAAGTAGACAAAAATATGGACAGAAGAAAAGTAAGACAGGAATAGCAAACTTTTTTTGGTAAAAGGTGAAATAATAATTTCTTTTCCTTTTCAGGCCACATGGCCTCTGATGCACTTAATCAACTCTGCCACTGAAACACAAAAGCAACTATAATAATGCATAAGCAATGGAGCATGCTGTGTGTTCCAATTTACAACTTTATATACAAGAGCAGGTGCTGGGTTAGATTTATCCCAAGGGCCATAATTTGCCAACCCCTTGTATAAATAAATTCAAATTTGTCAGTAATTACAATGTAAAGGAAAGAAACCTATCTATTTAAAAGGCAGATTATAATATTCAGCTCCATGTCATTTGTAAATGCACTTAAAACATGATAAAGACAGGTTAAAAGAAAAGTAATGGCAAAGATATGTCATTATCATAGTAAATAAAAGTCAAGAAGACAATAGCAATCTAGAAAAACCAACATTTACAGATCCAGAGACTAATCTAAGTGCCCAGCAGTCGTATGCTTAGGAAACGCTGAGCTGGGATCCAACCCAAGATGGGGATCTTCAAAACCCATATTCCTAAACACCACTGTATTTTAACTGCGAGACAAAATTGAATTTGAGGAAAAAGTGATTTTACTGAATAAAAGGAGCGAAAAACGCCCAAAAAGTAACAACTATGAACCAATATGCATCTAATAACATCAGCACAGACAAACACCCAAAGCTACACCCACACATAGGCAGACACAGGGAGAGAATAACATGGAGCAACTGACAAATCCAGAATCTTAGTAAGAAATTTCAAGACTTCTCTTCCAGTTCATGCAGTAAAGCACTAGGAAGAAATACATGTGAAGACATATTGGTACAAATAACAGTTTTGATTTCATATATTTAATTTTGAAGTTAATGTATAAGAAATATGTATCTCTTTCAACTACATATAAGGACACTTATAAAAATTGACCACAGTACAAGAGAAAGATATAACAGAAACAATTACTAATATTCTCATATGACTACAAGAGCAGGAAGAAATATGAAGATAAAGATGATGATGATATTCTAATCGAGTTAACCAAAAAACCCCAGTGAGATACTGGGAAACAAATCTGACAAAATGTTTGGAGAGTCAGCATGGCATAGTGGGTAAGCACAAGGACTCTGGGACCAGGTTGTCAGCAGTCAGATCCTGGCTGCTGTGTTTTCTATATGTGTGATTGTTAGAGGAAGTCATTGAGAGGTGGCGACTGTTCGTTGACCCATGAGCTGGGCTCGGGCAATGGAAGACTCCTCACTCCCTCCCCTGACCTTGGAATGTATGTTCCACCCACAGTGCTCATAGTAGAAGCTGTTTCAAGGTCCCAGCCTTGAGAGAACAACGTGTTATTGAGACCATATATACTGAATACGGGACTGAACCTGGTTAAGACCCCTGTGTAAACTTTTAAGATTCTGGTGAGTGGGTGTGGACTTGTCTTTTGGCCATCCAAGACAGCCTCGTACATAAGGTCCCTTGCTTGTTAAAACTGCCACCTACAGATCTGGAGTGGTCTGCCTCTTTCTTTGGTCTCCTCTGCCCTCCATGTATGGGAACCTGTTTAGAATTTCTCCTGGGGACCTCTCATGGTTGTGAACCCCAGTGACCTTGATAAAATTAGCTAATCTCTCTATACTTGAGTTCTCATGTGTAACATAGCAAAGAATGGGGGAAATAACAGTTCTATCTCATACAGGTCTTATGAAAATTAGTGAGTATTTTATAAAGGACTTAGAATAGTGGTGTGGTATATATACATGTTTAAGTGAAAACCTAAACATGAGAAAAACTTGTGGAAGAAATATTGAAGAACATAAAAGCAAACCTAAATCGAGGAGAGCAGACCAAGATTCAACATTATAAATATGCTAATTCTATTATAAATATGCCAGGGGGGCAGAGCAAGATGGTGGAGGAGTAGGAGACCTGGGTTTCGTCTGGTCTCAGGAATTCAGCTGGATAGGGATCAAACCATTCTGAACACCTACGAACTCAACAGGAGATCGAAGAAAAGATTAGCAACAACTCTCTGAACAGAAAAGCGACCACTTTCTGGAAGGTAGGACGTGCGGAGAAGTGAATCCGAGGCGATATTCGGGAGGATAGACAGCGGGGGAGGGGGCCTCCGTTGGCCGCTTCTGGCAAGTGCTAGAGCCGCGGAGCACAAAATCAGAACTTTTAGAAGTCGGCTCTGCTGAGTGACATCACTCCAGTGGCTAAGCGGGGGGTGGAACCCTCGTGGGACAGTGTGGTCTCAGGACCCTCGAGGTCACAGAAAGACCAGGGGTGCCTGAGTGCAGCAGAGCTCCCAGGTATTGGAGTGGGGAAGCCGGCTGCAGAGACGGAGCCGAGGCGCAGGCTCTCAGCTCGGGGTTGCCATAAACCGTGATCTGCAGCCCAGTCGGGCCACTCTTCCTCCAGCAGGGACCCAACAAGCGGCAGAGCCGGGGAGACTCCCCTTCCTCCCCCGGGAGGAGTGGCGCGGAAGCACACCGCAGGGATCTGCTGGGTTTGGAGACTCCACACGGGGTCGGGTGCCAGGGATAGAAATACTCGGTCACAGGCCAGGTGAGCATGGACTGCGGCTGGAGACCGGGGACACGGGAGTGACTGCTTTTCTCTGGGGGCGCACTGAGGAGCGGGGCCCTGAGTTCTCAGCTCCTCCAGGGTGGAGATTGGGAGGCCACCATTTTCACTCTGTTCCTCCAAAGCTGTACCGAGAGCTTGGAGGGAACAAAAGAACCGGAGAGCAAACCTGAGCAGATTGCTTAGCCCAGACCAACAAGGGAGGGGCAATTCTGCCTCCAGCAAAGACATTTGGGAACCACAGCAACAGGCCCCTCCCCCAGAAGATCAGCACGAACAGCCAGCCAGCCAAGACCAAGTTTACCGATCAAGGAGAACGGGAGAACTCCAGTGCTAGGGGAATACTGCACATAGAATTCATGGCTCTTTTACCATGATTCATTAGTTTTTCAAAGTTGATTTTTTTAACTGTTTTATTTCTTTTTTTGAATTTTTCTTTTTCCCTTTTTCAACCAACATGTTATCAATCCCTTTTAAAAATTTTTTTTTTATTTTTCATTTTTTAGAGTCATATTTTATCCCTTCATAGTAGTTACCCTTATATTTGGCATATATATATGTTGTTCTCTCTTTAAAATTTTGAGATAGTTTCTTCTAACAGATCAAAATATACCCTAAATCACTAGTGTATGGCTTTGTTCTAGTCTCCTGCCTGATCACATTCTCTCCCTTTTCTTTTTTCTTTTTCTTCTTTGTTTTTTAATCGTCTTCTTTCTTTTTTCAAACAACTTCTTATCATCAATTCCTTTTATAAAATCTTCTATAATTTTCATCTTTACAGTCATCTTCCATCCCTTCATTGTATCAAACCTTATTTTGTACATATATAAGTCTTTCTTCCATTAAAATATTAGGAGGCACTTTCTTCTAACAGAGCAAAATACGCCCCAAATCTAGTATGTGGCACTGATCTATACACTAGTCTGATCATATTTGATCATATTCTGTTTTTTTTTGTTTTGTTCTGTTTTTGTTTGTTTTTATCTTTTTCTTTTTCTTTCTCTTTCTTTTTTCTTTCTTTCCCTTTCTTTTCTCCTGGTTTCAGGTCTTTTCTGATTTGTATAGAGTATATTTGCTGGGGACGTTGTTAACCTGTTAGCATTTTCTTCTCTCATTCATCTATTCTCCTCTGGACAAAATGACAAGACGAAAAAAATCACCTCAGCAAAAAGAACAAGAGGTAGTACCGTCTGCCAGGGACCTACTCAATACGAACATTAGTTCGATGTCAGACCTAGAGTTCAGAATCATGACTTTAAAGATACTAGCTGGGCTTGAAAAAAGAATGGAAGTTATTAGAGAAACGCTTTCTGGAGAAATAAAAGAACTAAAATCTAACCAAGTCAAAATCAAAAAGGCTATTACTGAGGTGCAATAAAAAATGGGGGCGCTAACTGCTAGGATAAATGAGGCAGAAGAAAGAATCAGCGATATAGAAGACCAAATGATGGAAAATAAAGAAACTGAGAAAAACAGAGAGAAATAACTACTGGATCACGAGGGCAGATTCGAGAGATAAGCGATACGATAAGACAAAACAACATTAGAATAATTGGGATCCCAGAAGAAGAAGAAAGAGACAGAGGGGCAGAAGGTATATTTGAGCAAATTATAGCAGAGAACTTCCCCAATGTGGGGAAGGAAACAGGCATCAAAATCCAGGAGGCACAGAGAACCCCTCTCAAAATCAATAAAAATAGGTCAACACCCCCCCGACATCTAATAGTAAAACTTACGAGTCTCAGAGACAAAGAGAAAATCCTGAAAGCAGCTCAGGAGAAGAGATATGTAAACTACAATGATAGAAACATTAGATTGGCAACAGACCTATACACAGAGACCTGGCAGGCCAGAAAGGACTGGCATGATATCTTCAGAGCACTAAAGGAGAAAAATATGCAGCCAAGAATACTATATCCAGCTAGGCTGTCATTGAAAATAGGAGAGATAAAAAGCTTCCAGGACAAACAAAAAGTAAAGGAATTTGCAAACACGAAACCAGCCCTCCAAGAATTATTGAAAGGGGTCCTCTAAGCAAAGAGAGAGCCTAAAAGCAGCATAGATCAAAAAGGAACACAGACAATATACAGTAACAGTCACCTTACAGGCAATAAAATGGCACTAAATTCATATCTTTCAATAGTTACCCTGAATGTAAATGGGCTAAATGCCCCAATCAAAAGACACAGGCTATCTGATTGGATAAGAAAACAAGACCCACCGATATGCTGTCTGCAAGAGACTCATTTTAGACCCAAAGACACCCCCAGATTGAAAGCGAGGGGGTGGAAAACCATTTACCATGCGAATGGACACCAAAAGAAAGCTGGGGTGGCAATCCTTATATCAGACAAACAAGATTTTAAAACAAAGATTGTAATAAGAGATGAAGAAGGACACTATATCCTACTTAAAGCATCTATCCAACAAGAAGATCTAACAATTGTAAATATCTATGCCCCTAACATGGGAGCAGCCAATTATATAAGGCAATTAATAACAAAAGCAAAGTAACACATTGACAACAATACAATAATAGTGGGGGACTTTAACATCCCCCCCACTGAAATGACAGACCATCTAAGCAAAAAATCAACAAGGAATTAAAGACTTTAAATGACTCACTGGACCAAATGGACTTCACAGACATATTCAGAACATTCCATCCCAAAGCAACAGAATACACATTCTTCTCTAGTGCCCATGGAACATTCTCCAGAATAGATCACATCCTAAGTCACAAATCAGGTCTCAACTGGTACCAAAGATTGGGATTATTCCCTGAATATTTTCAGACCACAATGCCTTGAAACTAGAACTCAATCACAAGAGGAAAGTTGGAAAGAACTCAAATACATGGAGGCTAATGATCATCCTACTAAAGAATGAATGGGTCGATCAGGAAATTAAAGAAGAATTAACAAAATTCATGGAAACCAATGAAAATGAAAGCACAACTGTTCAAAATCTTTGGGATGCAGCAAAGGCAGTCTTGAGAGGAAAGTATGTAGCAATACAAGCCTTTCTCAAGAAACAAGAAGGGTCTCAAATATACAACCTAACCCTACACCTAAAGGAGCTAGAGAAAAAACAGCAAAAAAGCCTAAACCCAGCAGGAGAAGAGAAATAATAAAGATCAGAGCAGAAATCAATGAAATAGAAACCAAAAGAACAGTAGAACAGATCAACGAAACTAGGAGCTGGGTCTTTGAAAGAATTAACAAGATTGATAAACCGCTGGCCAGACTTATCAAAGAAATAAGAGAAATGACCCAAATCAACAAAATCATGAATGAAAGAGGCGAGATCACAACCAACACCAAAGAAATACAAACAATTATAAGAACATATTATGAGCAACGCTGTGCCAGCAAATTAGATAACCTCAAAGAAATGGATGCATTCCTAGAGATGTATCAACTACCAAAATTGAACCAGGAAGAAATAGAAAACCTGAACAGAGGTATAACCACTAAGGAAATTGAAGCAGTCATCAAAAATCTCCCAAGAAACAAAAGCCCAGGGCCAGATGGCCTCCCAGGGGAATTCTACAAAACACTTCAAGAAGAATTAATACCTATTCTCCTGAAACTGTTCCAAAAAATAGAAATGGAAGGAAAACTTCCAAACTCATTTTATGAGGCCACCATTACCTTGATCCCCAAACCAGACAAAGACCCCATCAAAAAGGAGAATTACAGACCAATATCCTCATGGATGCAAAAATTCTCGCCAAAATCCTAGCCAATAGGATCCAACAGTACATTCAAAGGATTATTCACCACGACCAAGTGGGGTTTATCCCTGGGCTGCAAGGTTGGTTCAACATCCACAAGTCAATCAACGTGATACAACACATTAACAAAAGAAAGAACAAGAATCATATGATCCTCTCAATAGATGCAGAAAAAGCATTTGACAAAGTACAGCATCCTTTCTTGATCAAAACTCTTCAGAATATAGGGATAGGGGGTACATATCTCAATATCATAAAAGCCATCTATGAAAAACCTACAGCGAATATCATTCTCAATGGGGAAAAACTGATAGCTTTTCCCCTAAGGTCAGGAATGCGGCAGGGATGTCCACTCTCACCACTGCTATTCAACATAGTATTAGAAGTCCTAGCCACAGCAATCAGACAACAAAAAGAAATCAAAGGCATCCAAATCGGCAAAGAAGAAGTCAAACTCTCACTCTTTGCAGATGATATAATACTGTATGTGGAAAACCCAAAAGACTCCACCCCCAAAACTGCTAGAACTCATACAGGAATTCATCAAGTAGCAGGCTATAAAATCAATGCACAGAAATCAGTGGCATTCCTATACACCAACAACAAGACAGAAGAGAGACAAATCAAGGAGTCGATCCCATTTACAATTGCACCCAAAACCATAAGATACCTAGGAATAAATTTAACCAAAGAGGCAAAGGATCTGTACTCAGAAAACTATAAAATACTCATGAAAGAAATTGAAGAAGACACAAAGAAATGGAAAAACGTTCCATGCTCATGGATTGGAAGAACAAACATTGTGAAGATGTCAGTGCTACCTAGAGCAATCTACACATTCAAGGCAATCCCCATCAAAATACCATCCACCTTTTTCAAAGAAATGGAACAAATAATCCTAAAATTTGTATGGAACCAGAAGAGACCCCGAATAGCCAGAGGAATCTTGAAAAAGAAAAGCAAACCTGGCAGCATCAGAATTCCAGACTTCCAGCTCTATTACAAAGCTGTCATCATCAAGACAGTATGGTACTGGCACAAAAGCCGACACATAGATCAATAGAACAGAATCGAGAGCCCAGAAATGGACCCTCAACTCTATGGTCAATTCATCTTTGCAAAGCAGGAAAGAATGTCCAATGGCAAAAAGACAGTCTCTTCAACAAATGGTGTTGGGAAAATTGGACAGCCTCATGCAGAAGAAGGAAACTGGACCATTTCCTTACATCATACACAAAAATAGACTCCAAATGGTTGAAAGACCTAGACGTGAGACAGGAGTCCAGCAAAATCCTAAAGGAGAACCCAGCTAGCAACCTCTTCGATCTCAGCCACAGCAACTTCTTCCTAGAAACATCGCCAAAGGCAAGGGAAGCAAGGGCAAAAATGAACTATTGGGACCTCATCAAGATAAAAAGCTTTTGCACAGCAAAAGAAACAGTCCACAAAACCAAAAGACAACCGACAGAATGGGAGAAAATATTTGCAAATGACATATCAGATAAAGGGCTAGTATCCAAAATCTATAAAGAACTTATCAAACTCAACACCCAAAGAACAAATAATCCAATCAAGAAATGGGCAGAAGACATAAACAGACATTTTTCAAAGAAGACATCCAAATGGCCAACAGACACATGAAAAAGTGCTCAACGTCGCTCGGCATCAGGGAATTCCAAATCAAAACCTCAATGAGATACCACCTCACACCAGTCAGAATGGCTAAAATTAACAAGTCAGGAAACGACAGATGTTGGTGGGGATGTGGAGAAAGGGGAACCCTTCTACACTGTTGGTGGGAATGCAAGCTGGTGCAACGACTCTGGAAAACAGTATGGAAGTTCCTCAAACAGTTGAAAATAGAGCTAACATACGGTCCAGCAATTGTACTACTGGGTATTTACCCCAAAGATAACAAATGTAGGGATCCGAAGGGGTACGTGCACCCCCATGTTTATAGCAGCAATGTCCACAATAGCCAAACTGTGGAAAGCGCCAAGATGTCCATCAACAGATGAATGGATAAAGAAGAGGTGGTATATATACACAATGGAATATTATGCAGCCATAAAAAGGAATCAGATCTTGCCATTTGCAACGACATGGATGGAAGTGGAGGGTGTTATGCTGAGTGAAATAAGTCAATCGGAGAAAGACATGTATCATATGACCTCACTGATATGAGGAATTCTTAATCTCAGGAAACAAACTGAGGGTGCTGGAGTGGTGGGGGGTGGGAGGGATGGGGTGGCTGGGTGATAGACATTGTGGAGGGTATGTGCTACGGTGAGCACTGTGAATTGTGCAAGGCTGTTGAATCACAGATCTGTACTTCTGAAACAAATAATGCAATATATGTTAAAAAAAAAAAAAAAGAAGAAGAAGATAGCAGGAGGGGAAGAATGAAGGGGAGTAAATCGGAGGGGGAGACGAACCATGAGAGACGATGGACTCTGAAAACCAAATGAAGGTTCTAGAGGGGAGGGGGGTGGGGGGATGGGTTAGCCTGGTGATGGGTATTAAAGAGGGCACATTCTGCGTGGAGCACTGGGTGCTATGCACAAACAATGAATCATGGAACACTACATCAAAAACTAATGATGTAATGTATGGTGATTAACATAATAATAAAAAAATGAAAAAAAATATAAATATGCCAGTTCTTCTCAAACCAATGAAGGCATTCAGAGTAGTTCTAATGAAAAAATTCTGTACATGTTCATTTGTTTTATTTGGCCAAGCGGAGTCTAAAATTCACATGTAATAATAAATGGTCAAGAATTATCAAGACCATTTAAAAAAAAAAAGAAGAAGAAGAAGTTAGCAAGAGGGGAAGAATGAGGGGGGTGAAATCAGAAGGGGAGACAAACCATGCGAGATGATGGACTCTGAAAAACAAACTGAGGGTTCTAGAGGGGAAAGGGGCGGGAGGATGGGTTAGCCTGGTGATGGGTATTAACGAGGGCACGTTCTGCATGGAGCACTGGGTGTTATATACAAACAGTGAATCATGGAACACTACATCAAAAACTAATGATGTAATGTATGGTGATTAACATAACATAATAAAAAAAATTAACATGGAAAAGAGACTTAATAGACCACAGAAGTAAAATGTGATATAAGCATGAGATTAAGCAAAGAATCCACAAAAACAGAGCAGACAGCCCAGAAACAAAGCCAGTCACATAAGAGATCATGATACATGATACTGATAGTGCTATAAATCACTGGGAGGAAGGATCCACATTTTTTAGTCTATTTCATACAGTTTCTGGCCATAATCCACAGAAAAAAATATAGTTTATCCCATAATCTAGTAACCACCTAATATATGTGTTTGTTTATGTATTTTATGAAACACCATTTGCTCTTATTACGTGCAATGTAGCCTAATTATTTCCATATTACTAATTTTCTGAAAAATGGTGGCTAGGACCCACTAATTTGTTTTCATGTCTCATTAACAGATTGGAAATCTAGAATTTGAAAAATGTTATATTAGCTAATAAATGTATGGGGGAAAGTAGCTTTTTGTATTGAAAAATATAAAACTATATACGGACCTCACATTATACTCAAAACCAGATTCCAGAGATTAAATGACTAAGTGTGAAAAACCTTTCAGATGAAAATATGATTTAATGTTTTGAAGGAAATATTCTTAAGTTACAAAAGGGAAAATGACAAAGGAAAATATTGATTAGTTTGACAACTTCAATTTAAAACTCCCCAATTACTTCTGTATGACTGGGAAAATATATTTGCAGGATTCGTATCCAGAATATTAAAGGAATTATTTAATTCCATTAAAGGAATTTTTAAAGACCAATAGGAAAAATCTAACCTAATAGAAAAATGGGCAAAACATATTAATTGGCCATTCACAGAAAAGGGAGTTTGGAAGGCTCACAAATGTATGATAAACGCTCAGACTTTCTAGGAATCAAAGAAATGCAAGTTTCAGTGCTATTTCATAGCCATCAGATTGGCACAACTACAGACCGACAATACCACGTTTTAGAAGAATAAGGGGAAATAATTCCCATACTCTTACATTGCGAGCAAAACCTTAAACATGGACAATAAAATACGGCTCAGCTGCAGGGTAGTGCTTGCCCTTGCTGAGGGGGATGGGAAGTGAATGGGGGCGGGGAGGATACTAAAGATATGGCACTGTGTTATTTTTTAAAAAAATATCTGGAGGAAATAACGCACAGTGTTACTTGTTAATTCTGAGTAGCAAGTACACTGATAATTGTTGTTTTTTAATTTGTACTTTAAGTTGAAAGTATTTTTTATTTTTAAAAAAGGTGTGTGTAAAGAAAGACATGATTATGAAATTTACTTTTCTTAAGGGAAGGCACCAGCCAGTAAATAGTCACTAGCCACAGTACAAATCCCCAGGGGCCTCATTCCAATGCAAGTTGTCATTGAAGTCCTTAATGGGAGTGGTGGGGGCTGATTCTGATAAACACCCTTGCCCTTCAAGGTTGAGAACTGTACCTCTGCACGCCGGTTAGGTTTGTGTAAGCTATCTCGGGAGACCTTCACAACGAGTGTCCCAGAAAATCTCAACCCTTGAGGGGTTCTCAAGGTTGGGCAGGGGCAGAGTGGGAGGTGTGTTAGAACCAGCAGGCATGTGAAGATGGCACATGCGGGTTGAAAGCCACTGCTCCAAGTTGACTTTTCTCAATTTGACTTTGATTCCATCACGTTACGTTTGTGTCCATAATATCCCGTCTTGACTCTAATCAACTCCAGAGAGTGAGTTAACTTCAGTAGTTGTTTATTGAACAACTATTTGGTGCCAGGCGCTGTAGTCGATTCTGAAGGTATAAGAATGAACAAACAGTTGTCTTGAGGAACTTATAATCTATTTGAAAGAGAAGCTTCGAGTATAGGGTGGCCTATTTCCTCTGTAGGTTAGTTAATCAGAGTAATGTTTCAATCATGGATCATTGGAGATTGAGTTTTGATCCCTGTTACGGAGGTGCTGTATTTACCCTTCAGAACATAAATATTAAGATCAACATTGCAAACACGAAAGTTTTAGTCCTTAGTATAATCTCTGTGTAGCTCAGAGAGCCGACAGGTTGTACACGGTGCCATCTATAATAACCTTTCAGAACTTCCCTAAGAAGGTTTGAGTTTGGCTTGAAACAAATGTCTTCAACATCAGGGCTGTTGTGTTCAGCTGAGCAGTTTGTACAGTATCTGAGAGTGTCCAATGAAGGAGGCAAGAGGAAACTGAAACTCAGCCCAAACACTCCTCCTTCCGCCCTATATTTGTGGAGCTGCTTCTTCACAGAAGGACATTCTTTTCTAATTTGTCCAGAGGGGATGCCTTTTTATAATTTGCATGAAGGAGGTGGATAAGCTTGCAGGTAACCTTGCTGAGCATAACACTTCTCCAGTTGAGTACTACCCACAGAACTTACGTATGTTTCCTGCAGAGGTACCACTTGAAATACTAGGGACCATATCTTTTATCTCAAGAAAAAAAGACTCAGAAAAAATACATTTCTGAAACTTTAAAATGTTAGGACCAGAAGGATTTTAGAAAACATGATGTTTAAACCAGAATTTTCGATGTGTAGAAAGTGACTTTGATTTTTAGAATTTAATGGAAAGCTGGAAATCATTGTTTATCTTCCTCACTTCATTGATGAAGAAATCAGTGTCCAGAGAGATAGAGCAACTAGGAATCACAGTCTTACAGGTCTTCTAGCTCCTGGTGCAGTGTGCCTTCAATTCTACTATATCCACTGCTGCACAGCTGGTTAGTGGCAGAGTGAGTCTGGAATGCAGGCCACAGATACGAGTCACGTGGCATCAAAACAGTTTTCTAATTCAAAGGCAGGGGACCTGGGCTCTGCCACCAAACCCTGATTTCTAGTCCTGTCTGCTCTGTGTGATGCCCCGCGGGTACTGGACAGTTCGGGCATGTTTCAGTCTGTGTGCATGCCCTCCGAAGCTCTTTTTAAGCAGCCATTCCGTTTTCTCTCAGATTTCTCCATATCCTGTCCCACTTCTGAGTCTGGCACAGGAACTGTGGTTGGTGTGACTGCACTTTCACATGTAATCCAACAGCAAAAGTTGAGAAAAATCATTTTCTCTTCAGATGTCATCTCCACTCCTTGATCTAGGGCAAGGGGAGGGCGTCAGCTAAACATCTCAGTCTCACTCTGTGTTGGTCATGTCCCGGACGATTCTTACCTGTGATGATGGTGCACCTCTAGGGGACAGCTGTTCTGGAAGGATTTGTATCTAGCCTTGGTATTATCATTTCTTCAAAATTTCAGAGAACTTTGGGGTACTGCCCTTTTTCGCAGAGCGAATGGGGCACAAGTAACCATTCCTCTTGGAGTTCCTCTGTCTGACGTAGACAGGACCTTGGCTGGGGAAACTGACAGGATCTGAGTTCTAAAAGGGACTGTATGAGATGGGGGTTTCTGATGGACTACTTTGAGCCCTGGCTTTGCCACATAGCAGGATGACTTAGGCAAGTCTTTTTAACCTGTGTGCACCTGTTTCTTCATGGATAAAATGGACATCATCATACCTGCTCTATTTTCTCTTACAAGGCTCTTGGGAGGATTAAACAAGGTAAAGGCCAGGGAAGTGCTTGGATTGTCTGTTGAACAGTCCTGTGGCTCTCCTGGGGATTTCTGGCAATGAGCACTGGGGCTGGGGAAAGGAGGAGCCTCCTGCAGGCTGGAGGAACAGGATGTGCATCCTCAGCTTCCCACAGGGCTCTAGCTGCTATGAGTGTGGGAATGCAACTCCTGATCATCTAGTACCCATGATGAGTATGTTTCTCTGACAATGTATTTTTGTTCTCTAGAGCCTGAATAAATGCCCTACATAATGCTTGCTTTGCTGTGCATGCTTCCCTTTAATTTTTGGTGTCATTCATCACATGTTGAAAGTAATGATAATTCAGTGTTCATCACCACTCTTGGCATCATGGCACTCAATGCATATTCTTGGTAGGATAAAAGGTCCTGTGAAGATGAGGTGGATGTAAGAAGAAGCAGGTCAAAGATCTTAGAACTCAGGGATGGATGGAAATCATTCCTTCCCACCTTTTCTCTCTCCCTCTCTTAAATGGTCCTCCAGACTCCTCTCAACATATTCAGTGATGCATCATTTACCAGATCTCAAGGTAGCACATTCCATTTCTGGACAACTGCAACTCGGAGAAAATAATTTATAGTGTTAAGCTGAAATCTGCTTCCCTATGTTTTCACTTCTTTGGTCTTAGCTATATTCTAAAGGTATTATCTCTCTACTTAAATGGACCTGCCCTACATGATGCAGTCAAGAGACACTGTCATAATAGATCCACGATGTCTACAGAGATTAAATCAGAGTTTCAGGCTTGGAAGAAACCATAACGTTCCTCTAATAAACAGTGTTATAGATATCCTTCAAGGCTTACATTTGGGGACGTTTCAGTAGAATGTGCATCGTGGTAAGGAAAGAGAATCCCAGACAGACAGATAGCAGTGGGATCTACAAAGTATAGGGATGTTAAAAATATTTTTTAAAAATTTTAATTCCGGTACAGTTAATATACAGTGTTATATCATACAGTGTACAATATAGTGATTCAACAATTCTATACATTACTCAGTGCTCACCATGATTAAGTGTACCCTTAATTCCCTTCATCTATTTTACCCATCCCCCCCGCCCACCTCCCCTCTGGTAACCATCAGTTCGTTCTCAATAGTTAAGAGTCTGTTTTCTGGTTTGTCTCTCTTTTTGTGTGTGTGTTCATTTGTTTTGTTTCTTAAATTCCACATATGAGTGAAGTCATACGGTATTTTTCTTTCTCTGACTGATTTATTTCACTTAGCATTATACTGTCTAGATCCATTCATATTGTTTCAAATGGCAAGGTTTCACTCTTTTTTTATGCCTAAGTAATACATATCTTATTATCTTTTCTCTATCCATTCATCTATCAATGGACACTTGAGTTTCTTCCATATCTTGGCTATTGTAAATAGTGCTACAATAAGCATAGGGAAGTATATATCTTTTCAAATTAGTGTTTTTGTTTTCTTTGGGTTTATACTCAATAGTGGAATTACTGGATTCTATTTTTGATTTTTTGAGGAACCTCCATACTGTTTTCTACAATGACAGCACCAATTTGCATTCCCACCAACAGTTCATGAGGGTTCCTTTTTCTCCACATTCTTGCCAACATTTGTTCCTAGTGTTGTTGATTTTAGCCATTCTGACAAGTGTGAGGTGATATCTCATTGTAGTTTTGATTTGCATTTTCCTGATGATTAGTGACGTTGAGCATCTTTTCATATGTCTGCTGGCCACCTGTATGTCTTTGGAGAAATGTCTGTTCATGTCTTCTGCTCATTTTAAAATTAGATTTTTTGTTTTCTTAATGTTGAGCTGTATAAGTTCTTTATATATTTTGGATATTAACCCTTTATCAGATATGTCATTTGCAAATATGCTCTCCTATTCAGTAGGTTTTCTTTTAGTTTTGTTGGTTGTTTCCTTGGCTGTGCAGAAGTTTTGTTTTGTTTTTTTTTTTTTGGATATAGTCCTAATAATTTATGTTTACTTTTGTTTCCCTCGCCTTAGGAGACATATCTAGAAAAATGTTGCAATGGCTGATGTCACAGAAATTACTTCCTATCCTCTCTTCGAGGATTTTTTATGGTTTCAGGTCTCACATTTAGGTCTTTAATCCATTTTGAGTTTATGGTGTAAGAAAGTGGTCCAGTTTCATTTTTTTTGCATGTAGCTGTCCAGTTTTCCCAACACCATTTGTTGAAGAGACTTTTTCCCATTGCATATTCTGCCCTCCTTTGTTGAAGATTAATTGACCGTATAATCGTGGGTTTATTTCTGGGCTCTCTATTCTCTTCTATTGATCTATGTGTCTATTTTTGTGCCAATACCATACTGTTTTGATTACTACAGTTTTGTAATATAACTCAAAATCTGGAATTGTGATGCCTCAGCTTTGCTTTTCTTTTTCAAGATTGCTTTGGCTATTTGGGGTCTTTTGTGTTTTTATACAAATTTTAGGATTGTTTGTCCAAGTTCTGTGAAAACTGGTGGTGGTATTTTGACAGGGATTGCATTAAATATGTAGATTATTTTGGGTAGTATAGACATTTTAACAATATTTGTTCTTCCAATCCATGAGCATGGAATATCTTTCCATTTGTTTGTGTTCTCTTCATTTTCTTTCACCAATGTTTTACAGTTTTCAGAGTATAGGTCTTTCACCTCTTTGGTTAAGTTTATTCCTAGGTGTCTTATTTTTGGTACAATTATAAATGGGATTTTTTTTTATTTTGTCCTTCTGCTACTTCAGAAATGCAATAGATTTCTGTAAAAATATAGGAACATTAAAAAAATCCTTAAAACATGGAGAGCCTGGGTATACATATATGCATACTCCTGGGAGGTGTCTCTGTCCCCTGTGCTAGAAAAGATTTAGGGACACTACCCATACAATTTTCCCTGCAAGATGGTTCTTTTCTGCCTTTGTGGCTAAGTGTATGGGTGCTGGAGCCAGATTACTTGTGTCCAAATCCCTGATCAATCAATTACTAGCTGTCTGACTTGGGGCAGGTGCCCCAACCTCCCCCAATTTTTAGTTTTGTCAGGAATAAAATGCAGAATCAAATAAGATAATGGATGCCAAATGCTTAGCAGAGTGCCAGATCTGGAGTAAGTGCTTATAAAATATTAGCTACTATGCTAAACAATTTTAAGCTATACTCACTATAATCTGGCCTATGAAAATGTGTGTGTGTGTGTGTGTGTGTGTGTGTACCCACAAAGGCAACTGCAGTCTAAAACTATTCTTTGTTCTGTTCAAAATATATAACAGTTAAAAAATCAAATGTGGGAAGGTAGATAGTCTCAGTAGAACTGAAATAAGCTATAAAAGAATACAGACTAGGCTGATACAATATTACTTACTTAATAGAAAGGAGATAAAGAGATTTGCAGTGAGAATTAGGAATCATTTTGTTACTAAGTATTATATCTGGGATGACATTAGGGATCCAGATGCTAAGAGAGAGACTCAGGGTTAGTACTTAGCAGAGTTTTCACTACTCTTGGCTTGGGGCAAGGGCAGAAGCAACAGGAAGGAAAGGTTGAAGGGTGTTAAATTAAAAAGTTAAGCTGTAGTTGGGGAGGAAACCACAACTTTGAAGATGACATTCTCTTGAAGGAATTGGTGAATGTAACAGTGTGAACAGTGATGGTGCTGATGTGGGGAAGGTGACTGCCAGGCAGGGAGCTTCTCCTGTGAATTCTCTCTGAAGTGAATGATGACTTCCAGATATCCAACTCTTAGGAGAAGTTGACCCTATTGCCACTGGGGCTCTGAATAAATATGGAGGGTTAAAGCAAATACTAACTAGTAGTAGCTGAAGTGGGGCAGTGGTGAGGGGGACAACTCAGTCTATCCCCAGACATGACTTTCCTTTTAATTTTGGTATCAATAGTGATTTTTCTTATTGCCAAAACATAAGCATAGATAATTTATGCTTAATGTTTAATGAAATAGCATCTTTATTGAAAAAGCATAATTATTATAGATTCTAGAAAATACCAGGAAATAGTTTAATTGTAGATCAAATTGCTAATGTGATTAGTTCCTGGGAGAAGTAATGAGATTGAAAGCATAGTCAGGAATACCTAACCAGTTTCTAGGGGACATGCATTTATAAATTCAAATTGTTGGAAGGAGAGTAAATATATTTGATTGATACCTTGGGTATTACATTTACTGTTAAACTTCTCACTGGATCATTCCCATCAGCATGCAAACTTGATATTATTTCTCCCATCTAACAATAAAAATAAATAAAACACCCTCTCTTGATCCAATTTCCTCTTTAAGCTACAGTCCTTCTTTTCAAGCTTCTTTGTGACATTTGTGAGGCAACTGTAGGCTAAGACCTCTGTCCTTAAAGAACTGCATATATTGGCTGGCTCCTGTTCTTCTCCCAGACCCTCTTGAACCCTCATCAGTAAGGTGTTGCTCCTACTGACCCACTGAAACTTCTCTCCTTGTGGTCATTGTGTTTGTCCTGTGTTAAACCCAACTGTCATTTCTACGTCCTCATTTTCTGACCTATATCCAGCATCTGAAGAAATTGCTCACCAACTTCTTACAGATATTCTCCTATCTTGGTTTCCAGGACACCACATGACTCTGCTCTTCCTTCTGTCTTTCTGACTACTTCTCATCTTCTCTTGCTGGTTCTCTCCTCATCTTCCCACCCTGTAGACTTCGGGGTGTGCTAACCCTCAGTCATTGGGCATCTTCTCTTTTCTGTTAGCTCTTGCTATGGTTGTGCTTTCACCCTTTATCCTGGCTTTCAATGCCATGTATATGCTGATGACTCTCAAATGATTACTTCAGGTCCCAATGTTTCCTCTGAACTCCTGACCTAGCTACCTGTCTACCTGACATTTCCATTTGGATGTCTACTAAGCATCTCAAACTTAACATGTCCAAAATTCTTAATATTCTTCCTCAAACCAGCAACTCTTGTGTTTCCCTATCTCCGTTAATAAGAATAGACACCATTCTTTCAGGTGCTCATATCAAAAAGCTTGATATCATCCTCTACTTTACTCATGCTCTACCATTCCACACCGTTTGTCAGCAAATCATGTCAGTCTTACCTTCAGAATAGAACCAGCTTTTGAGCCTTCTTCCCCCACCCCCTGCCACCAGGGGTCTGGTCCAGCCTCACCTCCCACTCTCTCTCTATCTTAGCCCCCCGTGAGCTATCATCAGCACAGCCAGAGAGACTTGTTGACCTAGGTCAGATCGTAAGGCACCTTTTTACACATTTATCCAGTGTCTTCTTTTCCCACTCAGTGTAAAAGTCAATGTCTTTATTTTTTTATTTTTATTTTTTAATTATTTTTTTTAAAGATTTTATTTGTCAGAGAGAGAGAGAACGAGCAGGGCAGGGAGGAACAGAGGAAGAGGGAGAAGCAGACTCCCCACTGAACAGGGATTCTGATGCGGGGCTTGATCCCAATGTCCTAACCCGAGACAAAGGCAGATGCTTAACTGACTGAGCCACCCAGGTGCCCAAAAAGTCAATGTCTTTAACCACAAAACTTGAAGGCCTGGATTGGTTTTGCTCCCTGTCACCTCTATGACTTCATCTGCTACCCCCTTCCCTTTGTTTTCAAACCAGCTACTTTGAACTTGTTGGATACTTCTTGAATGTACCAGGCACACCCCCGCCTCAGGCCTTTGTACTTGCTGTTTCCTCTGCCTGCCTGGAATGCTCTTCCCTTAGCTGCATGGCTGGCTCCCCCATTTCTTTCAGCCCTTTGCTCAAAAGTTGTCTTCTCAGTGAGGACTTTTCCAGCTTCCCTATCTAAAATATCAGCTACCCCTTCCCCAGTATTTCATTTTCCCTTTCCATGCTTTATTTTTTCTTTAGCACTTACCACTTTCTGTTGTATAATAGATTTTTACTTGTTTAATTCTGTTTACTGTCTTGCTTTCTGGCCAAAATGTTTGCTCTTTGAAGTCACAGATTTTGTTTTGTTTACCCTTTGTAGCCCCAGTTCTTAGGAAAAAAATGACTGACATATTGTAGGCCTCAGTAAATATTTGTTGCATAAGCGAACGTAACTAAATGAATTGTGGACAAAGAAACATTTCCAAGAATTCTATTCTACTACTGTTCTTTCCAAACACATATTTTAAAAAGGGTGCTTTCATCCTCTCAAGGTGAATGATTTTGGCCATTCTTACCACTGTAATCTTTAGCCACCAGAACTTTCAAATACTGAAAAATGACAGCATTAATTGTAGCTACATGTATATCTTAATTGGTCATTTATTGAGTACTGATTTAGCACCCAGGACTGGCTATTTGCTGCATTGTTACTAGCAAAGGGACGTTTGGAGGCAATCAGCTCTACTGTTTATCCACTGAGAGACCCCGGGCAGTCACTAAATCTCTCTGGGCCTCAGTTTCCTCTCTGTGAATGGAGACAGTGGTATTCCACATTTTTCTGAGCCGTTGAAAAGTATGTGAAAGTCCATTATATGCATAATTGCCCACTGCTTGATATCTTCTCTAAAGAAATATGACTTCATTAGAAATAATTATAGGTATTATAAAATATACTAAATATTATAAATAAATACTGCTATTCTAGTACTAAAATGTTTTGCCATGTAAGCTTTTGCAAGCATTACAGATAGTGCTGCCCATTATTTCCCGCTGAGGGGAAGAAATGGAAGGAGTCCTTGTTAGCAAAGACAGGAATAAGAAGAAAATAATTTTTCCCAGTTTTAATGAGATATAATTGACATATATCATGGTGTAAGTTTAAAGTGTACAGAATAATGGTTTGACTCAGATGTACTGTGAAGTGACCACTATGGCAAGTTTAGTTAGCATCCGTCATCTCATATAGATACAATAAAAAGAAAAAGAAAAAAGAGAAAAAAAAGTTTTGTGATGAGAAGAATATCATTTTAACATGTAGGAGAATGACTCCATATAGATGCAGAGACACTAACATCAACAATTTATCTTTTACAATATCTTACTGCATACAAGGCACTTTCTCATATTTTACTTCATTTTGAAATATATTTGATAGTCAGGATTGATAGGATATTTTTTCCATTTTTTTTAGAGGGGAAGCTGAGGGTTATTTAGGTGACTTGTCCAAGGTGATACAGACCCTTACTGGTGAAACTGAGACTATTTCTGATGCCTTAACCAGTCCTCTTTGGAGTGTCTGGTGTTCCTATGCTAATAATCCTATGGTGAGAGCCTCATCACATTTCACTGACTGGTTTCTACTCATTGCAATGTTGGTGTTCTTAGTCAGAATTCAAGCTACCTCAGCCTCTAATACACCTTCTCCTATTGCTTTGGGGAGGTTCTCCAAGGCCAGCTGTGAGATGTGGAAAACCACTGAGGAGTCTTTAAGCTCTTTTCATAGGCACTCATTGGGATGATAAAATGCCCATGGGTCCATGGGTGACTGACAAAGGAATGAACCTTGAGCTAGAAAATGCCAGTCCAATCAACAAGCCTTCTTCAAGGGGCTCTCATGTGACTGACACTGAGGTGGGGTGCAGGCAAGATTGGGTCACTGATTTTGGTTGGATGGCTGTCAACCTCATCAAAATTCTCTTACCTGGTACCTGACTCCATTACCACTCTGCTTAAAGACTTCAGTGGCTCTCCCAAACACCTTAAGGTTAAAATCCACATGTGTTGGTTTAATAGGTGAAGTGCTTTGCCATCTGGCCTCTTCCTACCTCTGCTTCTTGCATCTCACTCCACACCAGCTTGCCCCATCAGAATCCACATATTTGCTTTCTCCATCCTCTTCATGCCATTGGACTTTTCCTTTGTCCAGAATGCTGGAGCACCCTTCCTTCCTTAATAAGAAATTCCTACTCATCCTTTGAAACTTAGCTGAGTGATCAGTCCTCTTTGACTTCTTTCTTTCTGCCCCACCCTTACCCACTAGGGGAGATACCCCTTCTCTCTGCTCCCAGAGAATGCTTTGCTGTTTTTAGTTACTGAATAATTACTCTGGGTTACAGCTCTTTTTTTGATTCATCCATTGTTCCCAGTCCTATCACTGGGCTTGGAACTGCTAGATGCTTAGTAAAATGTCTATTGCATGAATGAGTAAAATATGAGTGAATTGTTGTTGAATATGAGGTAATGATTGCAAAACGATTTTAGTTGTTGTGTGTAACCTATGACATGAAACCTGGAGCTCACATACAATGAAAATTCAGGGGCAT